>NC_042616.1:424445876-424757537 GCF_901001135.1 Rhinatrema bivittatum
TTGCACTCACAAAGACGGGAGTAGCTGGCTTGTTACGGCGGTTACTACCCCAAACCAAATATCCAAATTACTACCTCCACCTTCCTCTATTCCTGATGCCTTTCAACTAGCTTGATCACTCCATTCTTATACTTCACTTTCAATGCATATCCAGCATAGTTCTCTGCTTCAACAGCAGGGGGAGAAGAAAAACTGTTACTTCACACATCCAGCAGAGCTCTCTGCTTAAACGGCAGGGAAGAAGAAAAACTGATACTTCACGCATATCCAGCATAACTTCAACGGCAGGGGAGAAGAAAAAAGGATTCACACTCACAAAGCGGGGAGTAGCTGGCTTGTTACGGCGTTACTACCCCAAACCAAATGTGCCTGATACTTCACTTTCGATGCATATCCAGCATAGCTCCCTGCTTCAACGGCAGGGGAGAAGATAAACAACCATAAGGGCTGTATAACATAATCTGGGTAAAACAAATAAGCATGGGTTGTAGCTGCTTATTGCGGCGGTTACTACCCCTACTACCTCTAACTAATCAAGCTGGATATTCACTTGGATGCAGCTCCATCACCGCTCTCTGCATTGATGGCAGGGGTGGAAGGGAATTAGAACCAAGAGCTAAGAGAAACAGATAAGTATGAGAGAAGGAGTGAGGGAAGCTTGCTGGGCAGACTGGATGGGCCATTTGGTCTTCTTCTGCCGTCATTTCTATGTTTCTATATTAACCATTCCCTTCCTAATAATTCCTAACTATGTTTGCTTTTTTGACTGCTGCAGTACACTGAGCCAAAGATTTTAAAGTATTATCCACTATGACGCTTAGATCTTTTTCCTGGGTGATAGCTCCTAATATGGAACTTAACATCATGTAACTACAGCAAGGGTTATTTTTCCCTATATGCAACACCTTGCACTTGTCCACATTAAATTTCATCTACCATTTGGATGAAATTCTTCTTGCATGGCATTCTTTTCGCAGCCGTTATTTTTTTTCTTCCTCTATGTTTTTTGTGGGGGGGTCCCTAAGCTTCACATAAGTAACCATTCATTCCAGGGTACAAATCCTGAGTGGGGGAGAAAATGGGGAGGGGGGTGGGTTGGTATGGTACTGGCATCATTTATATTTACTCTCCAGGGAAATTTGGGCCCATGTAAGGGAGGTCACTCTAGGCTGGGGTGGGGGGTGTCCCATTTTTGTAAAGTGTGAGACCTGCAGGTTGTGTAGCTCTGACTAGCAAGTGGGACTTAAGCATCATTTCTTGGAATGTATGTGATATGGCCCAAAATTAAAAGACAAAAAATATTGAAAGCGCTGAAGAAGCATCAAGCTGATATAGCTCTGCTTCAAGAAACTCATCTTAATGACCTTGAACATAGCATGCTGTGTAGATGGTGGGTAGGGGGGACACTACCTTGCTCTTAAAGGTTCTCTGCAAAGGAAGCCAATAATATGTAATGTTTATGCCCCTAATCAGTATGATTCCAAATTCTTCTATTCCAGTTGTAAGTTGTTGGGGAGTGATATCAATGTGGTGAGTGATCCTCAAATAGATAAGTCACATGCTGGCCCTGCGGAGGTTATGTTGAAACACAGGGGTGTCCCTCTCCTTTGTAAACACCTTGATCTCCTGGATATATGGAGGATTCTCCACCCTCGGAACGTGATTATACTCCTGTTTCCAGAGTGCATGCATCCCAATCAAGAATTGTTAATCTTTTGGTGTCACAATCTTTGTTTTTCTCAGGCAACTGCTGCAGTAATTGGCCCTTTGAAATCTCTGATCATGCTCTGATATGGGTGGATCTAAACTAGATGACAGGGGGCAATAGTGGCGCCAAAATGGTATTTTCCTGCATATCTTGCTTCAGATAAACACTTTCAGGAGTTTTTGCCCGTTTGTTAAAATTGGAAAGACAAGTGCGCAGAGATAGACTGAAGTTGACGGGCAGGCTCTCTGTTGTCCCGGACTAATTTCTTAACTTCACTAACAGCCCTAAACTTTTTGATACATCAATGCACAGTCAAGGCCCGGTTTTACTATAAATTTCAAATTTTTCAATGCAGTAGCAAGGCAGGGAAGCTTCTAGCCAATATGGTAACGCATAAGCTGGGGGCTAAATACATGGCAGCGGTGGTGGGATAAAAAAGCAAACAATTGTTAACTCTCGATGAGGAGCTTTGTGAGATTTTTCTGGAATACTTTCAACAACTTTATGCTCAACAGCCAGATGTAGAGGCAAGGTATTAAAAAAAAAAGTTGTACTTCGCAACCTATGGACACACATGCCCCACTCCGCTTGGAGGAATACAATATGATATTTGGAGACTCCCTCATTTAAGTCGCCAGGTTCGGATGGTTTTTTTTTTGGGGGGGGGGGGGGGGGGAAGTTCTATAAGATATTCAGGGACCGGGTATCTTTCACACTACTCCTTTTCTATGAGCAGTTGCTGGAACAGCAATCATTTCCACCCCATTCTAATAAGGCCCTGATTATGCTTATCCCAAAAGAGGGCAAAGACTCTCTACAAACAAGCTCTTATCGGCCAATATCGCTGTTGAATTTTGACATTAAATCACTCGCCAAAATCTATGCGGATCGACTAGCATATGTTATACAGGCATTAGTGGGGGATCACCAGGTGGGTTTTGTACAGGGCCAGCAGTCTGTCTTTAATGTGTGGCAGGCTTTGGCATCTATTGCCTGGAATGTTTCTCATCAGATACCTTCTCTGCTGATCGGCTTTGATGCCAAGAAGGCCTTTGACCATGTTGCTTGGGATTATCTTTGCTTTGTTTTGGACCAGTTTGAGTTTTGTGGCACGTGATTAAGTGTGGTCCGCCTCCTTTATTCAGAGCCAAGTGCTCAAATTCTAATTAATGGCTCTCTTATGTCAGTTTTCATTGCAACGCGGTACACGACAAGGCTGTCCAATGTCCCCTCTTATCTATCTTATTGTTGGAACCGTCATTGCGGGTTATCCAACACCTTGAGGGAATATCTGGTATTCCGATTGGACTACTACTTTCAAGGTGGTGGTTTTTGCGGTTGATTTGCTTCTATATCTTAGTAACCCCATGGCCTCTCTGACCACTCTGATGGAGGAATTTACCCTTTTTGGTTCTTTTACGGGATTTAAATTGAATACGAGCAAGTCGTAGGCGATGGCTTTCCCAGAGCATTATCAGTTGGATTGGGAAAAACAATTCCTCCTTAGGTGGGTGGGGGCATCTTTTCAGTATTTGGGGGTACAGATCCCCACATCTTTAGATAAGATTTATGATTGAAATGTCCTAACTCTCCTAAAATCTTTAAAGAATAAGCTTCTGGAATGGAAGGACCTACTTCTGTCATTGATAGGTCAGATAAATGTATTTAAAATGCTAATTGACCTCAATGTTTATACATCTTGCAAACCATTCCTCTGCTCCTTCAGAAGAGGGACATCAAGTTACCGTAAGTTACACAATGCTATCTCGTTTATTTGGAGGGGGAAAGCGGGCTCGGATCTCCATGATTAAACTTGGTGGGTGCATGGCGACAGGGTGGACTGGGGATACCCAATTTACAGGAGTATAATATGGCTTGTTTGTTAAGACACGTGAAGGATTGGATATTTAACTTGTCACACTTTACCCCTCTGGTGCTAGAGAAGGAGTTGATCAAGTCATTAGATCTTATGTATGTACTTCATGCCTGATCGGCTTGGTTGCCAATCTCAATATGTCGTAATTTTTCTTTAACTGCCTTACGAAAGGCATGGAAATGTCTATGTTCTAGACTGGGTCAAAGTCCTAAAGTATCAGTTTACTTGCCCATAAGGGGTAATTTGGACTTTACGACGGTCATGCATACTTCATCCTTCTCTAAGTGGGCCTTGCAGGGGATGGATCTTTAGCAGATGAGGTAGACGCCCAGGGTGACGTTCTGTCATATCAAGAGATGACCACACGTTTCATGCTACTTTTTTTTGCTTACCTACAATTGCGTCACTATGTTCATTCCTTGCCGAAACCTCATCTGCACAATGTTTTTCCAGAACAGCTTCAAGAATTTTTTCAAGTGGATAAGCGTAGCAGGGCAGGGTCAGCGCGCATTCATAAGTCCTTAGTACAACTACTGCCTGAGGCTTCCTGAACTTTATTGCATGCTAAGTGGATGGCAGAGTTACCTGGTTTATCCAATTTTCCTTTTCTTCATGTTATAAAGCACATCCCTGAACTGACGGAAGATGCTACTCTAAGAGAGATGCAATATAAGCTTGTGCGGAGAGCATACTTGTCTCCATCTTGGCTGTATAGAGTGGGTTATTTGGATTCTGCTCTATGCCTTAAATGTCAATTGGATAGGGGCACCTTGGGACACTTTTTTGGAGTGTCCCGCTATAAATCTTTTTTGGGGAAAATTTGTGGGTATTTGGTTTCTTTAGTGGGACAAGTGGTGCTTTTCGCTCCTGAGGGTGTCCTTTTTGGTGTGGTGTCCTCTTTCCAAATTCGTGGGAAGGACAAGGGTCTTTTGACTAGGGCGGTGTGCCTGCTTGCTAAGAAGGCCATTCTATTGCAAGTGGTGTGAGTGAAAACCCCCAGTTTCTGGCTTTGGCGCAACAAATTTCACACCTACATGCACATGGAGAATCAAACTACTACGAGGTCCTTTAAGCATAAAATTACTTTTTTTTTTAAATGTATGGCACCCCTATCTGCAGAGACTATCTCCAAGGGCCAGAAGTGAGGTAATTAATTATCCTTGAGAGGGTATGTTGACATAGTACTGTGCACTCATGTTCACTCTATGTGCGCTTCTTTTCCACTGCCGGGGGGTTGGGCCAGAGGTGTTTCTCTCTGGGTGTGTGAGAAAATCTGTAAAATTATTTGATCAGTTGACTGTTTTACATGCCTCAGTGTCCTGTTTTTCACATATATGTTCTGATTCTTTTTAATAAACAGTCTTCAAATAAAAGGCTAGCCAATCAACAATGAGTAGAAATCTAAAGCCATTGAACCCAGGTGTTCAAAAGAAATTATCAATATATTACAAATTAAACTTCAAGTTCCAAATCTGTAGAAGCTTTTTCATTTTAGGATTTTTTGCATTTATCTACTCAAAAAATGTTAGTATGATTTGTCAAATCCTTGACATTCACCTTACTACAACTAGCAGAAAGGACATGCTGCTTCTAAAATGACCTTTGCAAATTGGATTAAAAACCATACTAAGAAAAATAACTTATAAAGCTGTCAAACAACCAAGCCCTTGGTTTGCTATGGTTCATTCCAACACGTCATTCAGGGAGAAAGAACAGTATTCAGTACTGCAGATGTGTGAAATAACAGCTTGGATGTTTCTACATAATCAATCCTATAGCATCTAGTAAAGGTTAGTGGACTTTAATGGATGCTGACTTTGGAAGGCATGTGCTACAGGCCACTGTGGATACCACCAGTGAGGCACTGATGGTATATAAATGACAGGAATTTTGGCCTATCAGTCAGTCTCAATTTCCATTAAATACATCACCTCAGACCAAACCCTCTCTATTGTGTGAGATTTGGCTTGGGGTAGTCATTCTTTCTGTTTGTGAAACCGAGAGAGTGGGTCTTGAGGAAGATTATAAGATGGAAGCTAATGTGTGCTACTGTCAGTAGTTTTACTGCTGACTGGAATTCAGGAAACAGTGTACAGAAGTGCAGAAGCATGGGATGACAAAGTGGCACCAGGAGGCACAGGATAACATCTTCATCCTCAAGCCTACTTGCCAAAGGATAACTTATTGGGCTTTACCGATGTGTCAGTAATGGCAAAGGAGACTAAGACAAAATTCTTGACTTCTGTTTGCCTAGATATGTCCTGTTTTTTATGCAGTGGACTTCTTTCCTTTTGGCAATCTGAAATTATTACAGAGAGATAAACCAGCTGTTGAGCAGACTGCCCACACAATTCAGTAAAAAAGAAATTAAGTTAAAGTGTTGAGAGAAATTTTTTACAATTGATTCGACACACTAGGTTGGATGGGAAGGATATACTTTCTTTGGCGAGCCCTGTCCGGTCAGATCTAGGGTTCTTGGTTTTCTAGATAAAAATGTCATTGTTCTCATCTATTCAGTTTTTTAAATGAGAAATAGAACAGAAGACAGGCTACAGCAATTGCATAGGGTGAAAGAGAAACCCTGCAGCACCAAGGGCTATTTAGAGAAAAAACTGCAGCCAGGCAGAGTCCATTGGTCCGGAGAAGGAATTGTGGTCCTGGGCAAGAGCAATGGGGGAGAAGGGCAGATGGACAGACATGGGGGGGTGGCTAAGATAAGTGATGGAAGACAGGAGATGGAATTATAGCTGAATAGTGAAGGGAAGAAAAGAATGGGAAAGTCACAGCAAAATAATACATAAAGTAATAAAAATGGAGATTACGGGATTTGGGTCAATTTATTTTACATAAAAATGGTAGAAAAATACTTTTTTTTTTTTTTACATAAAATTTTGTATCAGGATAGAATTGGAAATGATTAGAAAAATAAATGCCATGAAACCAGAAGCCATAATTATAGTCACAGTTCTTACAGAAGTCTTTACAGGTTGCAATATAATCAATTTTGATTTCTCACCTTTTTAGTTTAAAATATTACTCAAAGCAGCTGCCAGCAAATAAAATTCAACTACAATCCAATATACAACACAAACAGCAATAGCTTGAAAAGGACCAGCAATAGCTTGAAAAGGACCAGCAAAAAGTTAGTCGACTATTTGTATTCAGGACCTCATATGGCTCTTCCTCAGGAATGTGTGTAGTTCTGAAAGTTCAAGCACTCTAGCATCTTTTTCATTGGTCTATCAAAAGGGTATCACAACTTAAGACTTCCGTTTCCTCCAGGTCCAATACAACTATTATACCTGTATTACAGCTCTTATTGAATAGAAACTTAGACAGCTACAGCCCCAAACTTAGTTCAAATTCTCTGAAAGTGAGACTGTAAATCAGGTAGGCTGGCATTGAGACAGGTTGACTTATTGTCAAATACAGAAGGAAGGCAGTGACTGACAGCCAGCACCAAGCCTCAAATGCTTAGGGGTTTAGGTGACATGAGAGGGTTATCTATCCAATTTTCGGTGCCCAAGGAATGAATGGACACACAAATTGAACTCTCCTCATCAGAGATAGTCCTTCCAGAGCAGGATTGACACACATGAATGAGGTAGCACATGAGAAAAATGACACTACCGCTATACTTGTTCTGTACATAGAGGTCATCAGATTTGAGAGGTGTCAATCTAGTACCATGAACGAACACTAAAATCATTAAGCTTATAAACAAAGCCCTCCCTTCCTCCTCCAAAAGAGCACTAATTCATCCCCTCAAACAACCCTGCCCTTACATGAGAGTGCAGAATTTTCTTAGATGGTGAATCTAGTTCTTCCTTTGCCCTAATTTCTTCCTCTTCCTCCACCTCTTCATCATCTTGTTCATCATCCTCATCGTCATCATCCTCATCCTCCTCATCGTCGTCATCATCATCCTCACCTTCATCATCACTACAAAAGGTTTATGAAACTTGATTAGATACATAAACAGCAAAGCAGATCACAAAAGGCAACAAATAAAAGCAGCAAGAAGAAATTGCATTTGGCAATATTACCCTTTTTCCTACCTGAGAGGTCCCAGGACTCCAGTCATGTTAAATCCATCTAAGATTTCTTGAATTTGGTCACAGCCTTCCTCACCGAAGCAGTTCCCTGTGGAGAGGAGGAGGAGGAGGAGAAGAGAGCAGGCTCATTTAAAACAAAGGTTTATTTTATCTCCACCATTCACTACCACCACAGCCATAATACAAGAACAGCTGATGAGCAATACTACAAACAGCAGCCTAGTCTACCCAGAGCGGAGACTACTGCTCCTTGGCAATTTAACCATTGCTGTGTATGTGCTCTTAATCCTCTATTACACAATCCTGCACCACCAAGACAACCATTTTATACCAAACAGAATTGTCTCACCAAGAAATCCTAAGGGTGGAAACAGCACAAACACGCATTAGATGTTATATAGGGAACAATACTGGAGAGTTTATAGAACTAACTTTTGTCATTATCACAGCAAGCCAACAAAACTATGAAACATCACATCCACTGCTAAAGTTAGTATCCAAATAACTAAGAATTCTTTTTATAGAGGAATTATGTCCACAAAGTCAAATTTTAAAACACACGAAACTTAGAGCTCATGCTTGGGAATATTTAAAAATGATGCCATAGTGCAAATAATAAAGAGCTGTGACTTCCACCTCAGACCATAGGGCCTTTTTATCAAACAGCTTTTGACTAACAACATTTGTTAAGTAGCAAACTGACTAATGGAGAAAGCTAATGTTGCTTACCTGTAACAGGTGTTCTCACAGGACAGCAGTATGTTAGTCCTCAAATATGGGTGACATCATCAGGATGGAGCCCAATGACAGAAAACTTCTATCAAAGTTTCTAGAACTTTGACTGGCCCCTACTGGGCATGCCCAGCATGGCACTAACCCTGCAGCCAGCAGGGGTCCCCCTTCAGTCTTATGTGATAGCTACAGGTAGTGCCGAAAAAATAAAACAAAACGTTATGCACCCAACACTGCGGGGCGGCGGGCGGGTTTCGTGAGGACTAACATCTGCTGTCCTGTGAGAACACCTGTTACAGGTAAGCAACACTTGCTTTCTCACAGGACAAGCAGGATGGTAGTCCTCACATATGGGTGAGTACCGAGCTGAGGATGTCCGAACATGCACCAAATGTACCCAACGGCATGCAACAGGCACAACAACTGGGGTGGAATTTGGTAGAGGGCATCCTGAACCCCACTGCGCAGGCGGAAGGGTGTTGGTATGTCACGTTGGAAATAGGTTACGCAGGACAGACTGGCCGAAGATGGAATCTTGTCTTCCGGCTTTGTCCAAGCAATAGTGGGCTGCGAAGGTATGGAGAGCGCTCTAGGTGGCAGCCCTGCAAATGTCAGGAAGCGGCACCGATCTTAGGTGTGCTACTGAAGTCGCCATGGCCCTCACAGAGTGTGCTTTAACACGGTCTTGAAAAGGAATGCCTGCTTGCTGGTAGCAAAAAGATATGCAGTCCGCCAACCAGGAGGAGAGAGTCTGCTTACCCACAGGTTGCCCTAATTTGTTAGGATGGAAAGAGACGAACAACTGAGTGCTCTTCCTGTGGACAAGTGTACGGTCTAGATGGAAAGCTAGAGCCCGTTTACAGTCAAGGGTATGCAGAGCCTGTTCCCCTGGATTGGAATGGGGCCTGGGAAAAAAGGTAGGTAGTATGATGGATTAATTAATGTGAAACTCCGAAACTACCTTGGGTAAAAACTTAGGGTGAGTGCGAAGTACCGCCCGGTCCTGCAGGAGTTTAGTGTAAGGCGGATAGGTAACTAGGGCCTGTAACTCACTAACCCTGCGAGCTGAAGTGATAGCTAAAAGGAAAATCACTTTCCATGTGAGATATTTTAGGTCACAGGAGTGAAGAGGCTCGAATGGAGTTTTCATGAGCCGACCAAGAACCAGATTAAGGTCCCAAGAAGGGGCCGGAGGACGTAAAGGTGGCTTGATATGGAGCAAGCCCTTTAAAAATCGTGTTATGAGGGGTTGTACTGATATAGGGACATCCCCGACACCTTTATGGAAGGCGGCTACCGCACTGACATGCATTCTGATGGAAGAGGTTTTTAGACCTGACTGACAAATGCCAGAGATAGTCCAAAAACCTTGGGATTGGACAGGAAAAGGGATCAAGGGACTGCGAAGTGCACCATGATGTGTACCTTTTCCATTTATAGGAATAAGCTTTTCTTGTGGAAGGCTTCTGTGAAGCAATCAGGACACAAGAAACAGATTCTGAAAGGTTAAATGGTTGAAGGATTAACCTTTCAACATCCATGCCGTTAGGGACAAGGCCTGAAGATTGGGATGGCGTAGGCATCCGTCGTTTTGAGTGATCAGATGCGGGTCTGTTCCCAAGGGAATGTGCCTATGGATGGAGAGATCCTGGAGTATGGGAAACCACACTTGGCGTGGCCAGTGAGGTGCTATGAGGATCATGGTTCCCTTGTCCTGACGTAGCTTCACGAGAATCTTCGAAAGAAGAGGAAGTGGAGGGAATGCATAGAGCAGACCGGTTGCCCACGAGAGGAAGAATGCATCCCTGGGCTGAGAGAGGTCGCTCCGAATGAGGGAGCAGTAATTGTCCACTTTGTGGTTCTGAGGGGACGCAAAGAGGTCTGTCTGGGGGTATATCCCCATTGGCGAAAGATTGAGGTCGCTACCGAGGGGTTGAGAGACCACTCGTGTGGCTGGAAGACGCAACTCAGTTTGCCTGCCAAGAAATTGTCCATTCCCGGCAAGTAGGTGGCCCTGAGGTACATCGAGTGGGAGAGCGCTTCCACACAAATCTGCGCAGCTTCCTGACACAGGAGGAAGGAGCCTGTGCCTCCCTGCTTGTTGATGTACCAAATGGCCACCTGGTTGTCCGTCTGAATCAGAATGACATGATTTGATAGGTGTTCCTGAAAAGCCCTGAGAGCATATCGCATTGCTCGAAGTTCTAGGAAGTTTATTTGATGTTTGGCTTCCTCTGGAGACCAAGATCCTTGTGTCTCTAGATCAGGGGTCGGGAACCTTTTTGGCTGAGAGAGCCATGAACGCCACATTTTAAAATGTAATTCCATGAGAGCCAGACTAACTACAACCCCCCACCCTCCTGACTCCCCCAAGACCTACCAAATTAATTTACTACAACCTCCTACTCTCCTGACGCCCCCAAGACCTGCCAAATTAATTTACTACAAACCCCTATCCTCCTAAACCCCCCCCCCAAGACCTGCCAAAAGTCCCTGGTGATCCAGCGGGGGTCCAGGGCTCGCAGACAAATCTTTAATAAAAAAGTAAAAATCTAACAAAACCCCCCACCCTCCTGACACCCCCCAAGACCTCCAAAATGAATTTACTACAACCCCCACCCTCCTGACCCCCCCCCCAAGACCTGCCAAAAGTCCCTGGTGGTCCAGCGGGGTCCGGGAGCGATCTCCTGGACTTGGGTTGTCGGCTGCCAGTAGTCAAAATGGTGCCGACGGCCCTTTGCCCTCACTATGTCACTGGGGTCGACCAATGGCGGCGGTAGCCCCAGTGACATAGTGAGGGCAAAGGTCCGTCGGCGCCATTTTGACTACTGGCAGCCGACAGCCCAAGTCCAGGAGATCGCTCCCGGACCCCCGCTGGACCACCAGGGACTTTTGGCAGGTCTTGGGGGGGTCAGGAGGGTGGGGGTTGTAGTAAATTAATTTTGGAGGTCTTGGGGGCGTCAGGAGGGTGGGGGATTTTGTTAGATTTTTACTTTATTAAAGATTTGTCTGCGAGCCAGATGCAGCCATCAAAAGAGCCATATCTGGCTCCCGAGCCATAGGTTCCTGACCCCTGCTCTAGATTGTCCACGTAGGCTCCCCACCCAATGTTGGAAGCGTCGGTGGTGAGAATGAGTTGAGGATCTGGCACTTGAAAGGGCAGTCCCTGGAGGAGATTGGTCTGATCTTTCTAACAGGTGAGAGACAGACGGAGTGAGTTGGTGATGTGGACAATGGTCGACAGAGGCTGAACAACTTGAATCCATTGTGACCTCAGAGTCCAATGCATGAGTCTCATGGCCAGGCGGGCCATTGATGTAACATGGATGGAGGACGCCATGTGTCCTAGCAGGATGAGGAATTGGCGAGCTGTTGCTGTATGTTGGGACTGCAACTGGTGAGCGAGGGCCACAAGTGTTAGCGCTCGTTGTCGAGGTAGAAAGGCTTTTGCCTGTAAAGTGTCCAAGTCTGCCCCAATGAACGACAAATTTTGAGATGGGATTAAATAGGATTTCCCATAATTGACAAGAAATCCTAGAGAAATTAGAGTGTGTAGGGTGAAATCGAGGGACGACCGAGCGGCTTGCTGGGTTGGAGCCCTGATTAACCAGTCGTCCAGATAGGGGTAGACGTGCACACCTTCTTTCCTGAGGAAAGCCGCTACAACTACGAGGCATTTGGTGAAGACTCGCGGGGCAGACGCTAGGCCGAAGGGAAGCACTCGATATTGATATTGCTTTGGGCCTACTAAAAACCTGAGGTACTTGCGATGAGTTGGAGTGATCGCAATGTGTGTGTATGCGTCCTGGAGGTCCAGAGAGCAGAGCCAGTCTCCTCTTTGTAGAAGAGGTAGAAGAGAGCCAGAGGTTACCATCTTGAACCTTTCCCGCTGGAGGTACTTGTTGAGAGCACGTAGGTCCAGAATTGGACGAAGCCCCCCGGATTTTTGGGGGATCAAAAAGTACCGGGAATAGAACTCTAGGACTTGCTGTGAGAGTGGGACGGGTTCTATTGCTCTTAGCTGGAGAAGGGAGACCTCCTGCTTTAGAAGGACAGAGTGGTCAGATACTCTCCACGCCTGTAGAGGTGGTGAGTCTGGTGGAAAAAGCAAGAAAGTTTAGGTGGTAACCCTGAGCAATAATTGCTAGCATCCATTGGTCGGTTGTGATTGATTGCCACATGTTGTGAAAGTGGCACAATCGACCTCCACTGGTATGCTTGGCAGAGGAATCAGGCTGCTGCTCTCCAAGTGAAAGTCAAAAACCTGAAGCAGGCCCCGGCTGGGGAGCTGCTTGTGGCTTTTGCTTTCGGGCCTGGCGAGGCTGAGGCTTTTGATAAGGTTTCGTAGTTCGGGACCTTGCTGGTAGAGGATAGTACTTCCTTGGACGGAAGAATGACTTCTTAGAGTCCTTCTTGAAGGGCTGTCTTAAGGGGAAGTCGGAAGGTATCGATGAGAGCTGTTTAAGGGTCTCATGATGGTCCTTTAATTCAGCCACCATTTGCTGGATCTGCTCACCGAACAGATTGTCTCCTACACATGGTAGGTCAGATAGCCTGTCTTGTTCTTCTGGGTGAAGGTCAGAAGATTTGAGCCAGGCCTATCGTCTTGCCGAAATGGCAGCTGCAGACACTCTAATAGAGGTGTCGAAGATATCGTAAGCTGTTCTTATCTCATGCTTTCCTGCCTCAAACCCCTTGTTGACAAGGATTTGAAGCTGGTCTTGGAATTGTTCATGCAGGGTTTCAGAGAAGTCCTGTATCTGTTTGAAGATGACCCTCTTGTATTGGGTCATATACAGCTGGTAAGCAGCAATTCTGGAGATGAGCATGGCCCCTTGGAACACTCGTTGACCAATATTGTCTAGGAACTTGTGTTGCTTAACAGGAGGAGTAAATGAGCGAGGCTTCGTCCTTTTTGCTTTCTTTTGAGCCGATTCTACCACAAATGAGTGGTGGTCGAGCTGAGATTTTTGAAAGCCGGGGCTGACTGCACTACATAGGTAATGTCAGCTTTTCTATGGACTGGGGCAATGGATCCAGGGTTTTCCCAGTTCTTTTTGAGGTCAAGAAGAACTTGATGAATGGGAATAGAAGTGATCACTTTAGGGGCATCCAGGAACTGGAGCAACTCCATCATCTGGTGCCTATCATCCTGCTCCGTCCTGTGAGAAATTACTTACCTGATAATTTTGTTTTCCTTAGTGTAGACAGATGAACTCAGGACCAATGGGTATTGTGCTCTTTTGCTAGCAGATGGGAGACAAAGTCAGATTTCAAAGCTGAATTCACTCTAGATATACCCCTGCAGTAACCTCAGCTCTTCAATATTCTCTTCGAAAAGCCATTGTGGATATATCTTTGCTTAAATAACTTGAAAACAGCAGAGCTCCACCTCCATGCTTCATGGCAGGGATAGTGTGCTTCTCTTCATAGCATTTATGGTTGTTACCTTAAAGTTCAATTTTGATTTCATCATTCCAAATTATTTTGTTCCAGAAGTTCTGAGGCTCCATGAAGCCCATTTTTGTTCAAGTATCTCCTTATTGTGATGCTGAAAGACCCACACCACTGTTTCAGAGAAGCCTGCATTTCAGTAGAAGTTGCCTGTGTGTTTTTCTTTGCATCCTGACAAATTTTCCTGGCAGTTTTTTCTTGGTCTATCTGACCATGGCTTGGTAGTAACAGAACCCATAGTTTTCCACTTCTTGATCAGTTTGAACATCACCGATTGGCATTTTCAAATCGTTGGAGATCTTTTGATATCCTTTTCCTGATTTATAAAGTTGAACTATTTTTTCTCGCACATCCTTTGACAGTTCGTTTGCTTTCCCCATGATTCATAACCAGTCAGTGCAGCCCTGGATGACTTGCACAAGGGTTTCTCAAGAGCTAAGAAACTCATTGACTATTTATACACAGACACTAATTAAAATCAAGCAAGGCATAATAGGTGTGGATGCCTATCCATTGCCATCTCAACCTGTGAGTGTCAATTTGAATATATATCAGCCCAAACATTCAAGGGTATGCAAACTTTTGAACAGGACCATTTTAATAGTTCCCTTATTGCTACAGTATAATGACTGTGATGCATAATAGTTTAATTTGAAAAACATTAAAAATAATAGATGTATTTTGTCTGATCACACATTTTCTTAAAATGCCACACATCCTACAAATTCTGCCAGGGGTATGTAAACTTATAAGCACAACTGCAGTTCCAAGAAGGGAAATAATGACAAGCAATAAGGCATGTTTACTCTCCTTACTTTAGCTGACAAACCTTTTCCAGCAATCAACTTACAGGAAACAAAAATTAGTATGAAGTATGGTATAATGATTATTTGTCACCTGACATTGTTACTTTATGTTATATGGTTATGGCATCTTCCAGATGCTCACTTATGTTTTGTGTTACCTGCCCTGTTAAGAAATAAAAAGTTAAATAAAGCAAAGTTGCTTACCTGTAACAGGTGTTCCCCAAGGACAGCAGGATGGTAGTCCTCACACATGGGTGACATCATCCGATGGAGCCTGGCACAGCATGCCGCTAACCATGTGTCCATGCGGGGTCCCTCTTCAGTCTTATAACAGAGTTCACGAAAAAATAAAACAACAAACCAAGAGAAACCCAACTCGGCGGATTTCTCTTTGTATCCTGACAATTCAGCAGAGAACAGGTGCAACGTGCACAACAACTAGAGCTGCAACAATCAGAGAAGTAGGCCTGCACCCAAGGACAGGGCCCATGGAGGGAGAGTTAGGTTTTCATGGCTGGAAGAGATTACGCAAGATGGATTGTTCAAATCGACTGTCCTGCCGACCATTCTTGTCCAGACAATAATGTGAGGCGAATGTGTGGAACTCCAAGTCGCTGCTCTGCAAATCTCATGAATGTGGACTGCATGCAAATGAGCAACTGAGACTGACATGACTCGTACAGAGTGAGCCTTGATGTGACCGCCAAGCTGTAAGCCCGCCTGCACGTAGCAGAAGGCAATGGGAGAGTCTGCTTGGAGACAGCAACCCCTAGTCTGTTCCTGTCGAATGAGATAAAGAGTTGAGTGGAGAGGCGGTGAGGCGCCGTCTACTCCAAGTAAAAAGCCAGCACTATCTTGCAATCTAGTGTGTGCAGAGCCCGTTCACCCTGGTGAGTGTGAGGCTTTTAAAAAAAGGAAGTTAACAATGGATTGGTTGAGATGGAACCCTGAAACCACCTTGGAAAGGAACTTCGGGTGTGTCTGGAGGACTACTTTGTCATAACAAAATTTTGTAGAAGGTGGGTACGACAATAGGGCTTGCAGTTTGCTGACCCTGCGAGCTGATGTAACTACGACCAAGAAGATGACTTCCCAGGAGAGATACGTCAGCTTGCAAGATTGCAATGGTTCAAACGAAGACTTCATGAGTTGTGACAGGATGACATTGAGATCCCAGGAAACCGCTGGAGGGCGAGTGGGGGGCTTTAATTATAAGTAGCTCCTCAAACTGCCCCACAAGCGGATGAAAAAAGATCACAGTATCATCCGTACCCTGGTGGTAAGCCCCTATTGCGCTGAGGTGAACCCTCACTG
The DNA here is from genome assembly GCF_901001135.1 of Rhinatrema bivittatum. Classification (NCBI taxonomy): domain Eukaryota; kingdom Metazoa; phylum Chordata; class Amphibia; order Gymnophiona; family Rhinatrematidae; genus Rhinatrema; species Rhinatrema bivittatum. Next base: position 424,461,822 of record NC_042616.1, read on the forward strand.
ATGTGGTTTGCAGATCAGATTTGGAGAGGAACAACCAATGGTCTAGGACCGCGGGAGGGGAGCAAGAAAAGGAATCCAGGCTGCGCTCCTCGCATCAAGTTGAAAACCTCTTCCACTTCATAATGTACCTGCGATACCCGTTCCAAAAGGCCAAGGGCCTGCACAATCACCCAGTCAACATCCAAGTCATGAGGGCCAGGGCTTGTAAGTTGGGGTGATGGAGCCTGCCCTGGTCCTGAGTGATTATGTCCAGAGCCCTCCACAACCAGATCGGGGGGCACGAGGCCAGGTCCCGTAGGATCGGAAACCAGACCTGATGGGCGCCAAACAGGGGCAATCAGAATCATGGAGCCCTGATCCTGCTGAAGCTTCTGGCATATTTTCGAGATGAGAGGAAGTGGAGGGTAAGCGTACAGCAGCCCGGTGCCCCAGTGAATCAAGAATGCAAATGCCAGCGATCCGCTGCCCCTTTGGCCTAGGGAGCAGAAGTGGCTCAACTTCCTGGTTTCTGAGGAGGCGAAGAGGTCTATGTCTGGGGTCCCACATGAGCGAAAATCCCGTTCGCCATCTTTTAACTGACGAACCATTTGTGAGGTCAAAAGGCACAGCTCAAAGAGTCTGCCAGGTTGTTGTCCACCCCTGGGAGATACACTGCCCTGAGGAGGATGCCGTTGTCAATGGCCCATGACCAAATGTAGACTGCCTCCTGACAGAGGGTGAAGGACCCCGTTTCCCCCTGTTTGTTCAGATATCAAATAGCTACCTGATTGTCGGTCTGAACAAGAATTACCTTGTTCAGGAGCTGCTCTCGGAATGCTTGGAGGGCATACCGAATTGCTCGCAGCTCCAGGAAGTTGATTTGAGACTACGATTCTTGTGCAGACCAGAACCCCTGGGGTGTGGAGACCCGCAAGATGCGCTCCCTACCCCGTCCGAGATGAATCTTTGGTGAGGGTAAGCCTAGGACTGTGGGCTCCAGAAGGGGATTCTGTTTTCCAGATTGGAGGGTTTGACGAAGCAGTGTGGTGATAAGGACATGCGCACACAGGTCTTGAGTAGCCTGGCACCATTGAGAATGTAGTGTCCATTGCGCCTTGCGCAAGTGTAGTCGAGCAAAGGGGGTGACATGCACAGTCGCTGCCTTATGGCCCAGTAAACGGAGAAAATGTTGAGCTGAGACATGATAGCAAGCGGAGACCACTCGAGCGAGAGCGTGAGGGTCTGTGCCCTGTCCCGAGGCAGGAAAGCCTTCGTCTAGGCAGTGTCCAGTCGAGCCCCAATGAAGTCCAGTTGCAAGGATGGTTGGAGATGGGATTTTGGATAGTTGATCAGAAATGCCAGAGTTTCCAAAAGTTGAAGTACAGGAAAACACGAATCCCCCATCTCCAAAGATATGCGCTGACAACTGCTAGATATTTGGTAAAGACAGGGAGTATGGAGCCAGGCCAAAGGGCAGAACGCAATACTGGCAGTGATTCCTGTTGATAAGGAATCAAAGGTATTGCTGATCCACTTGAAAGATGGGGATATGGGCGTATGCGTCTTTCAGATAGAGGGCGTAGAGCCTGTGTCTCACTTTGAGAAGGGGAATCAAGGTGCCCAGCGAGACCATTTTCAACTTCTCCTTTACCAAAAACGGTTTAAGGCCCAAATACTTGGAGTAGAACCCCTTGCCGTGCTGACTGGGCAGAACATGTTCGACCACTCGAGCTAGTACGAGGGCAGAGAGCTCTACCAGAAGCATTTGTAAGTCCCCTGTTGGTCTCCACTTGGGACACAGAGGTGAGCGGGGTGGAACTCGCAGGAAGTGCAACCTGTAGCCCTGATGCACGATGGACAGGACCCAGAGGTCCGATGTTTTCGAATTCCATCGTTATGCAAACAGCTGAAGTCTACCCCTGACCAGGTCAGTGTCCTGCGGCGACAGCTGGCTCATGCTCCCTGGCTGCCAGTCAAACCCTGTGGAGTTCTGTGGTGGAACTGTGGTTGCCCGGCGCTGAGGCATGGGTGCGTATCCTCTTTGCCTTCTTCAAGGCTGTCTATACCAACACCAATTGCTGGGGGAGCTGACAGCGCTTGAACATGGTAGTAGGCTGGACTAGGTAAACTGTGTCCGTCTTCCAGGTCACTGGTGGCACAGAGATGGGGTGCTCCCAAAAGCGGGCTACCAGTACCTTGAAGATGTCATGGACAGGTTCTGCCACTACCTCTTTCAGGGCATCCATGAATTGCAGAATCTCATGCATCCTGTGCCTGGAGGTTTGCTCTGTTAAAAGCTGGAAAGGCACCTATTCTGCCATGGCTTTTACGAACCTTGCAAAGGAGAGATCCTCTGGGGGAGATTTTTTGCTGCTCCTCCAGTGGAAAGGTCTCTGAGGGCAGATCCTCCAATTCCTCAGTGGAGGACATGGACACCTCCCCTTTCCAGGGGTCAATAAGGGGCCTCCCCCTCACTGCGTCCTTCCGGGGATGCAGGGGTTCGAACACCCCAACGATGTTAGAGGTGTAGGCCCTTCAAAGGCACCAAAGAAGGAACTGGGGGCATCGGCGGGCCTTGAGGCCGCAGAAGAAACACCGGTGTCCAACTGAGTCCAGCAGGATCGGGGGCACTGAGGGCAATGACGGAACAGATCCCTATGGCCCTGGGGGAGCTGGTGGAGCATCATGTTCATCCAAGATGCCATCGAACCCGATGGCCCTTCCTCCTCTGAGGAGATGCTCACCAAGATGGGGGCCAGTGGCAGCAATGCTCCCTTCAGCCGCAAAGGGGCTTGAGGCATCGGTGCCGGCTGCGTCGGTAGAACACAGAGCAGCACATCAAGCCATTCCAATAATGGCACAAGCACCAGTGGAGTTGGCTCCTGTGGCGGTGCCGGTCCCGGTGGAACCTGGAGCTCGAAGCTTCGCAGGAGGCACCAATGACGCTGCTTGTCCATTGCCTAGCTGAGAGGATGATGACCAATGTCTATGTTTCTTCGACCGTTCTCGATTGTCACCACGGTCCTTTCCCAGATCTGAGTGAGAAGGGGAGGAACCTGACCGGGACCAGAACAAAGGAGCCGGGGACCGACCGCAGTCTATTTCGGAATCTGCTTCCCAAGTGGGGTGGAGGTCCCCGAAGCAGCAGACGGATCCAATCTTTTGGAGCCGAATAATTTTTCCATCTTGTCACCACATGCCGATGGACCTTAGGGATCATTTGGGCTCAGAGGTCAGAACCTCGGACATCATGGGAAGCCCCCAGACAGAGGACACAGACCTCGTGGGGGGGGTTGTGATGGACATAGTCTGGGGGCACCGGAGAAAACTAATCGATGCCATCGCAAAAAGCATGTAGTCGATAAGTCGGCGGACACCGTGAAATGAAACCGTTGGCTATGGATCACGAATGTTCGAAGGACTTACCAGGTCGCGGAGAGCAGAACTGACAAAAAAAAACCAACGTGGGAAGAGAACAGCAAAATTTTTTTTTTGAACTGTAGAAAAGAAGCAGAGCTCACGACTGCGAGGCAGCAGCTTCGCGGAAAGGAAGAGATTGAAGAGGGACCCCTTATGGAGATGTGGTTAGTAGCATGCTGGGAATGCTCAGTGTGCCAGTCAAAGTTTCTTGAAACTTTGACAAACATTTTCCATGCCGGTCTCCATCGTATGACGTCACCCATGTGACATTTGACATTCTGCTGTCCTTGTAGAACCCCTGTTACAGGTAAGCAACTCTGCTTTACTTAACTTTTTATTTCTAACAGGACAGATAACACAAATCATAAGTGAGCATAACAGGGACACCTGGGCCAATTTGGAGCTACTAGCAGGACTAATCCTCTGTGGTGCTCAATTCTGTGAATGACCCTGCCCAGCAAGGGCCACGGAGGGAAGGCATAAAGCAACTCTTCTTTTGGCCAGGTCTGAACGAGAGCAACGATCCCCAGAGACCACTGATCTCTTCTGCGATTGAAGAATCGGGGAACCTTCAATTTGTGAGATGTGGCCAGCAGGTCGATAGATGGGAGACCCCAGCAATCTACTATCAGCTAAAAGGCTTTGGCCAACATCGCCCACTCTCCTGGATCCAGACTCTCCCTGCTTATAAAGTCTGTTCTGACGGTGTCTTTTCCTGCGATGTGGGAGGCTGAGATCAACTGTAGATGTATTGCTGCCCATTCCATAAGGAGATCTATCTCCTGTGACACTTGCTGGCTCTTGGTTCCATCCTGGCAGTTGATGTAGGCTACCATCGTTGCATTGTCCGACATTAGATGAACCGCTTGACCCTGGAATCTGTGGTTGAACTGTAGAGATGCCAATCTGACTGCCCGGGCTTCCAGGCAGTTGATGTTACAGACGGCCTCTTCCTCGATCCAACGTCCCTGGGCCAACAGCTCCTGAGTGAGGTCCCCAGCCCCGGAGGCTTGCGTTTGTTGTGAGGATCAGCCAGTTTGGAGAGGACAGGGGTAGACCCTGCTCAGATGAGCTTCCTGTAGCCACCACTGGAGCCGAAAGCATACTCTCAATCTATAAATGTAGTCGAATCGAATAATCTTGAGCCTGCAGGTTCTAACGTGACAGTAGTGAGTGTTGAAGTGGTTGCCTGTGCCCTCGTCCACAGCACTGCCGCCTCTAGGGTTGCCGCCAAACTGAACTTGGAGCTAACTCCAAACCATTGGCCATATTGTGCTCATCAACTGATGCACTTTGGACATCAACTTCCTTATCCAGTGTGGTCGGAAGGAAGACCTTGCTCTGCTTGGTGTCTAACCAGACTCCAAGATATTCAAGGACTTGAAGGGGCTTGAGACTGCTTTTGTCCCAAGTTTACGACCCGAGTTCCTGAAGCAAGGTGGTCACCCCTGCTGGTCATCCAGAGAGACTCTTCCACAGACTTGGCCCAGATCTACCAGTCATCCAAGTACGGGTGCACCAGGATTGCCTCTTTTCTCAATGCTGCCGCTACGACCACCATGATCTTGGAAAACGTTCTGGAGGTGGTGGCTAGGCCAAAGGGCAGTGCCCGGAACTGATAATGGTGACAGAGTACAGCAAAGCATAGGAAACATTGGTGTTCTTGATGGATTGGAATATGTAGGTAGGCCTCGAATAGGTCCAGGGAGGTTAAGAATTCTGATTGCATGGCCATTATCACGGAGTATAGGGTTTCCATGCAGAAATGATTCACTCGTAGATGTTGGTTGATGCTCTTGAGGTCCAGGATGGGGCAAAAGGAACCTTTCCTTCTTGGGTACAATGAAATAGATGAGTAATGCCCCGTATTTTCCAGGGGTGCAGGAACCTTAAAAGAGTAGTCTCCACTGCCTGCTTCTTGTGCTGGGAGTAGCAAGGAGACATCATGAATATGTCCCGAGGACTGCTGTGAAATTCCAGCACAAATCCTTCTCGTATGACCTCCAGTACCCATTTGTCCGAAGAGATCTTGACTTCACCTCTGGTAGAAGAGGGACAGTCAACCCTCAATCTTCTCGTTTCGAGGGTGAGTTGGCAAATTTTCACTGCGGGGGGGGGGGGGGGGTTCTGAGAAACCTGAACCCGAGCCTGCCCCTCTCTTGGGCTGTCAACTATGAAAGGACCGAGACCTCCCAAAGGGCTGAGACCTCTGAAATGTCAAGTTTCTGTAGGGGCAAAAGCATTGGGAGCCCCTGGATCGACCCCTCATAGGCTAGGGGCACTATAACTGCTTTCTCTTATCTTCTGGTAGCCGGGTAACTGGAGACTCGCCCCATTTACTGGTCACTTCCGAAAAAGAGTGATCCTTTAAAAGGGCATCTTTGTAAGATTGGCCTTGGAGGTTACATCTGCTGACCAATTCCGCAGCCACAACTGTCTTCTGGCCGCCACCACTGAGGCCAGTCCTCTGGCTGAAGTACGGACTAGATCCAAGCCTGTGTCAGCTAAAAAGGCAGCAGGTTCCATAACCGCTCTGGAATTCACCCCCAAGTTATCCACCTCCAGAGAGAAGAGTAGGCACGAACGAGCTACCAGTGCACAGCAAGAAGCAATCTGTGATGTCATTGCTACCGCATCAAAGGCCCGTTTAAGGATGGACTCCATCTGTCTATCATATGCATCCTTTAAGCCCGCTCCTCCCTCCACTGGGAGTGTTTGCTTAGAGATGGCACAGACCAGCGCATCCACTTTAGTGAAACACAAATGCGCTCTCATTGCCAGATCCAGTGGATATAGAGCTTCTAATGCTCGTCTCCCTTTAAAACTTGCTTCTGGGGCATCCCATTCCAGGTCAGTCAACTCCCGGATGGCTTCCAGTACTAGAAAGTAACAAGAGGCTTTCCGTAGGGAAATAAGAATAGGGTGGTTCTTTGGTTCCATCAGAGACCAGCCCAGGAACTCCCAGCATCTTCAAGGTCTGGGAAACCAGGGCTGGCAATTCGTCTATGGAAAAAGCATAACATGGTCCGATACAGTTCTAAACAAGGGGAAATTTTCACATCTTCCAAGGAATCTATATCTTCCTCTTCATCCATGCCACCCGGGTCACTGCCAGGGATACCTTTGGTGAGGCGAGGTCTGCCGATAGGACTGGGAGAGGGAGGGCTTACCGGCTGAGGTTCGGTCTGGACAGGGGCAAGTGAGGTAGCAGACTACGCCTGTACAAAGGCTTGAAGGCCCTGGAAAAATTCCATCCAAGAGAAGGCAGTCTGGTCCATGCCTTGCCCAGGAAGTACTGGGGTATGTGCTGCTGAATTTCTCTCTCCCATGGATGACCCAGCCTGGGGGTACTCTGATCCGAGGTACTTCCAGCTAAGGCTGTGGCTAACCCATCCTTTGAATGGGAGGAGCCGGGCTTAGCAAGGTCCAGGTGAGGCCAGCTTTCCCCGGGCTTCCTCATAGTTTGACATAAGTTGGAATCCAGGTCAAACTGTGAAGCCCTAATATGACAAGCACCACAGAGAGAAAGGTGCCTATGTTTCTTGGCTGCCGGAGCCATTGGTGGCAGTAACTTGTGTTCTGTCTGCTCACGCTTAAAATTTTATGCACACAGATTTCGGATGCCTAGGCGGGACACAGTGAGGCACACACGCAGCCTGTGCGCCTGGCTTTACCTGTATTCTGTACTTAGTAGATTGTGCACGTATGTACATGCGCAACGTCTTGCGCACAGAGCGTGCGCATGGCCGATGCACTAGGCGTACCGACGTTCTATGGAGAGCAATACGGCACGCACAAAGACGCACTCATGATAGCGCCGCCGCGGCTTGCCACTCGGTGTGCCAACCAAGCCTAAAGCAGGGCCTAGCCCACTGGGAGGTTGCTCAACCCGCTCAGGAGGCGAGCTTAGGCTGCACAAGGCCCTAAATAGGGTAATGGCACAGCTCCAGTTGTTCTCTATCTCCATCTGCTGATAGGGAGACAAAAACCCATTCATCTGGACTGGTCTGGTGGGTCAACAAGCTAAGCCTCTTTTCGTAGGTTAACTGCCCTACCCCCTCTATTCATATGTTAAAGGCTGCAATTCTCAGTACCATTCCCCCAACCCTTTATTTACAGTACTCTGCCAGCTGAGTCTCCTTTCATGTACCATTAAGATCCAGTTTCTCCAACTTCATCCTGTCCTCCAGTGCTTCAGTAACAGCCACAGCTGCTTCGCGTTTGATTTCACAGAAAGACAGGTTCAGCTCCTGGGACAAAACAAAAAAGAAAAAAAAAAGTCAGCAGAAAGCAGAGTTGCTTACCTATAACAGATGTTCTTCTAGGACAGCAGGATGGTAGTCCTCACATGTGAGTGACATCATCAGATGGAGCCAGGCACAGAAATCATTTGTCAAATTTTCTAGAAACTGACTAGCACAGAACATGCCCAGCATACCACTAACCACACGGGATCCCTCTTCAGTTTCGTACTATAGAATTACAAAAAAATCAAAACACAACAAACTAGGAGAAACCCAACTCCACAGGATGGCAGGAGGGTTTCCTGAAGACTAACATCCTGCTGTCCTAGGAGAACACCTATTACAGGTAAGCAACTCTGCTTTCTCCTAGGACAAACAGGATGGTAGTCCTCACATATTGTGAATCCCTAGCTAGAGGCTGCTCCCGAAAAACAATAGGACCAACGGCATCAAACCAGATGCCAACGAGCACAACACTGGTCCTTGTTGATAACAGCAGGAGTCAGCTTGAAACCAAACAATGAACCTGAGGCAGGAAGAGTTGAGTTTTACAGCTGAAAGAGATTCAGCTGGCCGAAATTGCTGTTGCATCAGCTGTGCCTGTCCAGACAGTAGTGCTAGTTGAAGGTTTGGAGGGAACTCCATGTCGCAGCCTTGCAGAGTTTGTTCAAGAGGATCGCTCGCAAGTGGGCCACCAAAGCACCCATAGCTATGACAAAATAAGCATTGACATGTCCCCAAGCTGCAGTCCCACTTGCACATAGCAGAAGGAAATGTAATCCGCCAGCCAGTTGGACAGGGTCTACTTGGTGCAGCAACTCCCAATCTGGTCCTGGCAAAAGAGATGAAGAGTTGCCTAGACTACCTATGGCCTGCTGTTTGCTCCAGGTAAAAGGCTAAGGCGCTCTTACAATCTAAACTGTGCAGGGCCCGTTCGCCCTGGTGCAAATGAGGCTTGGGGAAAAAAGGTAGGCAGGACTATTTTCTGGTTCAGATGGAACTCCATCACCATCTTTGTCAGGAATTTAGGGTGTGTGCACAGAGCACCCTATTGTGAAAGAACTTTGTGTAAGGTGGATACGATACCAAGGCTTGAAGTTCGCTGACCCTGCACGCTAAGGTGACCGCAACCAAGATGACCTTCCAGTACAGGTACTTCAAATCACAGGAGTGCAAAGGCTCAAAAGGAGCCTTCATAAGCAGGACCAAAACCACACTGAGGTCCCAGGGGAGGCGTCAGCTGAAGCAGACCCCGCATAAAGCGCCCCATAATAGTTTGTACCAAGATGGGCGAAACATCCATCCCTAGATGGTAGACCCTAATGGCACTGAATGTCAGAGTTGGTCTTTAGTCCAGTCTCCAAGAGGTGCAGAAGGTAATCGAGTAGCTTCAGTGTGGAGCAAGAGGAGGGAACCAATCCATGGCACTCACACAAATGGAGAACCTCTTCCACGTCAGGCAATAAGACTTCCTAGTGAAAGGCTTCCACCAGGTCCCAAGACACATCCTCCGAGAGGTCCAGGGGCTGTAAAATCACCCTCTCAACATCCAAGCCATTAGGGACAAGGCCTGGAGGTTGGGATGGCGCAGTCTGCCCTGATCCTGTGTAATAAGATATGGGGAGGTCCCCAGACTGATCGGCTCCCGAAGGGACAGATCTTGAAGGAGTGGGAACCAGATCTGTTGCACCCAATAAGGAGTTCTTTGGTCCTGTTGGAGCTTCAGGAGAGTCTTCGACGCTAATGGAAGCGGAGGATTCGCATAGAGGAGGGCCAGTGTCCCAATGGCGGGCCAAGGCATACAATGCCAGCTTGCAGTTCTCCCTGACCAGGGAGCAGAACTGATCTACCTTCCTGTTACAGGAGGAATCGAAGAGATTCCTCCTGTAATAGGTCTTTAAGATCATGAACGAGTAGATGTGACTCGGAATTTCCCTGATTTCGAATAATAGAAGGACTAGGGGGCATTCCATGAAGTTAGCAAGTAGCACATTTAAGACTAATCGGAGAAAATTCTTTTTCACTCAACGAACAATAAAGCTCTGGAATTTGTTGGCAGAGGATGTGGTTAGTGCAGTTAGTGTAGCTGGGTTCAAAAAAGGTTTGGATAAGTTCTTGGAAGAGAAGTCCATTAACTGCTATTAATCAAGTTTACTTAGGGAATAGCCACTGCTATTAATTGCATCAGTAGCATGGGATCTTCTTGGTGTTTGGGTAATTGCCAGGTTCTTGTGGCCTGGTTTGGCCTCTGTTGGAAACAGGATGCTGGGCTTGATGGACCCTTTGTCTGACCCAGCATGGCAATTTCTTATGTTCAGGGTTCGCCAAAGTTGGAAGATCCAATCCGCAGCCTCCTACTTCAGGGACCATTCGTGGGGGCGAAATGAACGACTCATGCCATTTGTCACTACATTCTCCTCTCCCAACAGGTACATGGCTCGTAACACGATAGCCTGGGACAGAGCCCACGACCATATTTGGATCGCCTCCTGGCAGAGGAGAAATGATCTCATGCCTCCCTGTTTGTTCAGGTACCACATCATCGTCGGTCCGAATGAGGACCACTTTGTTGGCCAGGTGATCTCAAAATGTCTAAAGTGCGTATCGAATCGCCCAGAGCTCCAGGAAGTTTATCTGCAAATATGCTTCCTGCAGAAACCTCCCATGGGTGTCCCCCAGCCCAGGTAGGAAGCATCCGTGGTGAGCACAGCTTCAGCAGGGGAAGCCTGAAAGGGAACCCCATCTCTAAGTTGGAGGACGACGAGGGACCCATCACGACAAGGAGACCTGGAGTGGTTGAGTAAACTTGATGTGTACCTGTAGGTCCTGGGTGGCCTGGGGCCACTGAGCCCGCAGCGCCCACTGCTCTCTTCGCATGTGTAGACAAGAAATGGAGCGACATGGACGGTCGCAGCCATGTGCCCCAACAGGCGCAGCATACGGTGCGCAGAAACCTGGCAACTAAGAGGTTGCTCCTGCCAGGGACACTAAGGTGAGCGCTCACTCCCAGGGCAGAAATGCCCAAGCTTGAGTAGTGTCGAACCTGTCCCCAATAAAGTCCAGCTGCAGCGACGGAACCAGTTGAGGCTTCAAGTAGTTGACCAGAAAGCCTAAGGCTTCTAATACCCGATTTACTACCGGTTACTACCCCTACTACCCCTAACTAATCAAGCTAGATATTTCAATGGTGGGGGTGGAAGGGAAATAGAACCAAGAGCTAAGAGAAACAGATAAGTATGAGAGAAAAAATGTGTGAAGCTTGCTGGGCAGACTGGATGGGCCGTTTGGTCTTCTTCTGCCGTCATTTCTATGTTTCTATGTATGGGGGAGTGCAGGGAACGTAGTACTCCCTCCCGGGTGGCGCTCTTGATGAGCCAGTCACCCAGGTAGGGGAAGACCTGCACCCGCAGCTTCTTGAGGTAGGCCCCCACCACCGCTAGGCACTTGGTAAAGACGCGGGATGCGAATGCCAAACCGAAAGGCAGCACCGTGTACTGAAAGTGTTTTTCGTCAACCACAAACCAAAGGTATTTCCTGTGGGCATGGGAAATTTCGATATGGGTGTAGGCATCTTTTAGATCAAGGGAGCAAAGCCAGTCCCCCCTCCACAGGAGAGGAATCACAGCGCCCAGGGAGACCATCTTGAACTTTTCCCATTTCAGGAATTTGTTTAGGGTCCTTAAGTCCAAAATAGGATTGAGGCCTTCTGTTCTCTTTGGAATCAAGAAATAGTTGGAGTAGAAATCGCACCCGCGGTGCCCTGGCCATTACAAGGGCTGAGAGCTCCATGAAAAATATTTCCTGATTTGCCGACATGCCCCAAGAGGGGCATGGGGGAAAGTCTAGTGGTACACCCTGGAAATTCAACCTGTACCCCCAATGAACCATGGACAGGACCCTCTGGTCTGAGGTGACGGCAGGCCAACGGTCTGCAAAGAACTGAAGCCGGACCCTGATCGGAAGGACCGTCGTCAGAGGCACAGGTGGCCAGTTTACAATCCCTCACAGCCAGTCAAAACCCCATGGCAGGGCTTTGCTGAAGAGGGCGAGTCCTAGGGCCAACCCACTGAGCTCTCGCCCTGACCGCTGGTGGGTAGTACTTCCTTGGATGGTAAAACGGACGCCTGGGCCCCTACCATGAGGACTTCTTGCCTGAGGATTGCTGGTCCAAGGTGCTGGCCGAAAGATGCTGGAGGGTCTTATATCTGAGAGATTCTCTCCAGTACAAGGCAAGTCTGCGAAGCAAGTCTCCTGAACCTCCGGATAGAGGTCGGAGACAGGCCATGCGGCGGGCATCAATGCCTGCTGTGGCCACACTCTCCGTCATCTCAAAAATGCTGTCTGTGGACCAAGCCCTGCTGGACCAACTTCAGGAAGTTGTTCTGCAGCTGCTGAGTTAGGTGCTCGACCAGATCCTGCATCTGCTTCCAGAGGTTCCTGGAATACTGGCTCATGTACAACTAGTAGCAGGCAATACGGCAAACCAGCATGGAGCCTTGGAAGACTTTCTTTCCCAGGGCATCCACAACCCTGTGCTCTCAGCTCAGAGGAGCAGAGGCATGGGTACGAGAATGTTTTGCCTTTCCTAGGGCAGACTCTGCCTCCATGGAGTGGTGCGGAAGCCGATGCCGTTCAAACCCTGTGGTAGGCTGAACCAGATATACCGCATCAGTCTTCCTGTTCACGGGGGGGGGGGGTGTTACCAAAATGGGGTGTTCCCAGAGCCAAACAAGCAATTCCTTGACTATGTCATGGACTCGGACTGCCACCACTTCCTTAGACGCATTCACAAACTGGAGGACCTCCAGCATCTTGTGCCTGGAGTCCACCTCTGTCAGGAGTTGGAAGGGGACGGATTCCACCATGGCCCGCACAAAGCCCACAAATGTCAAGTCTTCGGGAGGGGAATTACACCTATCTTCCGGAAGAGTGGGCTTAGAGGGCAGGTCCTCTGAGTCAGAGGATAACTCTGAGGTGTCATCTCCCTATGGGTCATGTTGGGCGTCATCACTGAGAGCGCCTGGGGACACCAGTGGGGGTGCCCTAACCACGCTCTTGATGTGAGGCACAGAGGGCACCAAGAGCCCCAAAGGCACCAAGGACATCGGAGCACCGAGGGCTTTGATGGACCAGACAGGGGCTCGGGTAATGATGGCTGCGGAGTTGGCCTCGGAAGAGGTGCCACCGGCTCCAATGGCCCTCCCTCATCTGAAGAATCTGCGATAGGAATGGTCTCCAGTGGCAGTATCTGTGCCCTCCGGGGCATCGGCGACTGTTGTGTTGGTAGGACATTGAGGAGCATGTCTAAGCACTCCTGCAATGGTGCCATTATTGATAGTGCCAGTTCCGGCATCGGTGACAGTCCCGATGCCTTGTAGGGCTCAGGCAACCATACTTTGCACTCTTAACTCCTCCTCAAAAATTGCCAAAGACAGGACAATCGGAGGAGGAGGAGGTGCTACCTGGTTCCCCTCGGAGCCCTGAGGGAGAACGATGTCCGGCACAGAAATCGGTGGGAATCAGCTCGGGCTCGATAGAGGGAGATGTCTCCTCAGCCTGGGGCTGCTTCGTGGGCAGCTCGGCTGGCATTCCCGAACTTGGTCTCGTGCGAAGACAGAGACCGGTGACTGTGCTTCCTAGACTTCCCATGGGGGCTCAGCCTGGTCTTTCCCTGGCGCAGAGGGAGACTGTGATGATCTGGACCTGGAATGAGAAGAAAGGGATGTAGGTCGGTCTCCAGTGCCCAATTTGACCTGGAGACCTAGCAGTGGAGAAGAAAACATGGGCCCGGCGGCCAGGCAGACATGACCGCAATGCCGATTGTCAAGGGGCTGGATTTCTTAGGGCCAAAAAGCTTCTCCATTTTATTTAGGTGTGTGCACGGTGATCCTTGGGGATCATCTGGGCACAGAACGAGCACCCCATGGCGTCATGAGTTGCCCCCAGGCACAAGACACAGACATCATGGGGGTCTGTAATAATATTGTTTGAGGGCACGGGGGGCATTGGCGAAAGTCCAACGCCATGTCAAAAAAACAACCGATGAGCGGTCAATTGTTGGCGGCCACCGGGAGACAGCACCGTCGGGAAACAACCTTAACAAATGTAAATCCCCCCCGCACAATGCCCTCTAAGGCCAGGAAGACGATGAGGGACCCGGCGCAGGAAAAATCTGAGAAAAATACTCAAATGTGGCAGTTTTCCAATAAAAACAGCACGAGCTCCACATTTGCGAGATGATAGCTCCGTGGAAAAGAAAAGACCGAAGGAGGACCTCGCATGGACGCATGATTATTGGCATGCTGCGCATGCTCAGTGTGCCAGTCAAAGTTTTCCATGTCGTGCTCCATTTGATGTCACCCACATGTGAGGACTACCATCCTGCTTGTCCTAGGAGAAAGTCTCTGTTACCACTGCCAGCTGTCACATTACTAGAAGAATGTGACAGCATGAAAAGTCAGCCACAAACAAACTAAACAGCATGCAGTATGCATTTTAGGAGTAACCTTTAATTTGTGCAATCCCTCTTTGATGGCCTCTGCAATGGCAAGGGCACCTTTGGATCTCACCAAGCAGTCTCCAAAATTTATCACCTCAACCTGACGGAGCGTTTTTAGGGCCTGGGGGAAGAAATATGGAAAACAAAAATATTATTTAGGCCAAAGTGTCCAAAAGAGATTTTTGTCTTACCAATCAGACCTCTGTGTTCCAGAGCACCAACAAATAAATAGTATTTACCATATGCATGATCACGGCTGAAAGCAGCAAGGTTTAGCAGTATGCACTGTTCATTGCTACATAGGGGAAGCCTGGAATTATGTCAGCCCCCAAAAGCCTTCATGAACATTAACAGAGTCCTATCATAAATTGTATAAAAGGGGTCAATCAATGTATCTAACAAATCAAAACCAAACAAGATACATGAAAAAATTATTAAACATAGTGGAGAATTTACTTACCTGTTAATTTTGTTTTCCTTAGTGTAGACAGATGGACTCAGGACCAATGGGTATAGTGTACTCCTGATAGCAGTTGGAGATGGATCAGATTTCAATCTGACGTCAGCCCTAGTACATATACCCTTGCAGGAAGTCCAGCTCTTCAGTATTCTCCTTGAAAAGCATTGTGGATATTTGTATGACTGAATAATTTGAACAACTTGATTAACTTTATAACTTGAATAACTTGATTAATTTGAAATGGTTGAATTGGCTATAGCTGGAGATCGCCAGTGCCCTCAACCGAGAAACGTCAACACCAGTAGGGTGGGTGCCCTAGATGAAGGAAAGCATGGCTTACCCCTGAATCACTCGCTCCCGGGGATGTCCCCCGTGAATTCCATGAGTAACGGCAGCCGTGGCTGGGATGCTGAGTCTGTCTACACTAAGGAAAATGAAATTATCAGGTAAGTAATTTCTCCATTTCCTATCGTGTAGCAGATGGACTCAGGACCAATGGGATGTATAAAGGCTACTCCCGAACTGGGTGGGAGGCTGCCCGTGACCCACTTAGTACTGCCCTTGCAAATGCTGTGTTCTCCCGAGCCTGAATATCCAGGCGGTAAAACCTGGAGAAGGTGTGGATGGAGGCATGTCGCCGCCCTGCAGATCTCGGCAGGTGACAGCATCTTGGTTTCCACCCAGGACACTGCCTGGGCTCTAGTAGAATGGGCCTTGACTTGTAAAGGCGGTGGCTTGCCTGCTTCTACGTAGGCCACCTTGATGACTTCTTTGATCCAGCGGGCTATGGTTGCTCGCGAGGCCGCTTCCCCTTGCTTCTTCCCGCTGTGAAGGACGAATAGATGGTCCGTCTTTCATATGGATTCCGTCCTTTCCAGGTATCGGACTAGGAGTCTGCCGACGTTGAGATGGCGTAGACTTCGAGCCGCTTCCAAATTCTTATGCTCATCTGGCGATGGTAGTGAAATGGTTTGGTTGACATGGAAGTGAGACACCACTTTGGGGAGGAATGACGGAACTGTGCATAACTGGATGGTTCCCGGGGTGAGTCTGAGGAACGGCTCTCGGCAGGACAGTGCTTGTAGCTCGGATATACGACGGGCTAAACAGACTGCCAGCAGGAAGGCTGTCTTCAATGTTAATAGTCGGAGAGACAGGCTGCGGAGAGGTCTGAAGGAGGTTCCTGCTAGGAAATCTAGGACCAGGTTGAGGTTCCACAGAGGCACCGGCCACTTCAGGGGTGGTCTGATGTGCTCGACTCCTTTCAGGAAGCGGGAGACATCCTGGTGAGAGGCTATGCTGCCGCTCTCGCTCTTGGTTCTGTAGCATGACAATGCAGCCACCTGTACCTTGATGGAGTTGAGTGACAATCCCTTCTGTAGGCCGTTCTGCAGGAATTCCAAAATCGCAGGAATTTTGATGACTGAGCATAGTATGATGTCGTGGTCCTCGCACCAGGCTTCGAATACTCTCCAAATCCTTTTATTTATTTATTTATTTTTCTATACCGACATTCGATCTGGCATATCACATCGGTTTACATATAACAGAATGTCTAAAGGTGGACTTTGTAATGACATGGTACATTATAACAGCTTAACTGAGTAACTGGCTATGTATGTTAGGGATGTGGAGAACTTGCGTGCTCGGAGTAGGGTGTCAATTACTGCCCCCGAGTATCTGCTCCTTCTAGGCGAGTCCTCTCAATGGCCAGACCGTAAGAGAGAATTCGAGCTGGATCCTCGTGGAGAATCGGTCCCTATTGGAGCAGGTCTCTGTGTGGAGATAGCGGCAGGGGGTTCCCTGTCAGCAGCCTTCGCACATCTGCATACAACGGTCTTCTTGGCCAGCCGGGGCCACTAGAAGTACTGGTCCCCTGTGGTGTTCTATCTTGTGGATGATCGCGCCCAATTGGGGCCACGGCGGGAAGGCATATAACAGAGTCTCCTATTGCCAGGTCTGTACCAGGGTATCGATTCTCTGGGACTGGGGTTCTCGCCTGCGGCTGAAGTAACTGGGTACTTGGGCGTTGGACCGGTTTGCCAGGAGGTCCATGGTTGGTGTTCCCCAATGGTTTACTATCAGTTGGAATGCTGTGGTCGACAGCTTCCATTCTCCTGGATCTACACTTTCTCTGCTGAGGTAGTCCGCCATGACGTTGTCTTTCCCGGCAAGGTGGCGGCCGACATCTCTTGAAGATTCACTTCCGCCCATGACATTAAGAGGTCTATTTCCAGAGATACCTGTTGGCTTCTGGTTCCTCCCTGACGGTTGTTGTAGGCCACTGTTGTGGCTTGTCCGACATTACTCTGACCACTTTGCCTCGGAGTCTGTGACCGAACCTTAGGCAGGCTAGTCTGACTGCCCGGGCTTCTAGATGATTGATGTTCCATCCCGACTCTTCTTCGTTCCATTGCCCTTGGGCGGTTAGCT
This sequence comes from Rhinatrema bivittatum, assembly GCF_901001135.1. Taxonomy (NCBI): domain Eukaryota; kingdom Metazoa; phylum Chordata; class Amphibia; order Gymnophiona; family Rhinatrematidae; genus Rhinatrema; species Rhinatrema bivittatum. The sequence goes on from NC_042616.1 coordinate 424,478,857, forward strand.
CCTGGCAGTGCGCTCCCCATCCTCATAGGCTGGCAACCATGGTGAGTAGGAGCCATGCTGATGAGGATAGTCTCGTTCCCTGGCTCAGATGGGCTTCTTGTAGCCACTATCGTAGTTGGGGCCAAACTCTGTCCGGGAGCTGAAGCCATACGGTGTAGTTCTGGGACAGTGGATTCCATCGTGATAGTAGTGAGCGTTGTAGGGGTCTCATGTGAGCTTGTGCCCATGGGACTACTTCCAGTGTGGATGCCATGAGGCCAAGAACTTGTAGGTAATCCTATGCTGTGGGGCGAAGTTCGCTCAACAAGGTTCGTAACTGGGTCATCAGTTTTGATCTTGTCAGTGTCAGGATGACCTTGTCTTGTTTGGTGTCGAACCGGACTCCCAAGTATTCTAGAGATTGGGAAGTCTGCAGGCAGCTCGTTTGTGTTGACCACCCACCCGAGGCTCTCCAGTAGAGTTTTGACTCTGTTGGTTGCCTGGTGGCTTTCCTCTGGGGATTTCGCCCTGATCAGTCAATCGTCTAGATAAGGGGTGCACGCGGATTCCTTCCTTCCTCAGTGTTGCTGCCACCACCACTATGATCTTGGTGAACGTCCGGGGTGCAGTGGCTAACCCGAAAGGTAGTGCCCGGAACTGGTAGTGAAGGTCCAGGATCCAGAAGCGTAGAAAACGCTGATGCTCTTGATGGATCGGAATGTGTAGGCAGGCTTCTGACAGATCCAGAGAGGTAAGAAACTCTCCTGGTTGTATCGCCCTTATTACCGAGCGTAGGGTTTCCATGTGGAAGCGAGGAACCTTAAGTTGACGGTTGACTGCCTTGAGGTCCAGGATAGGTCTGAACATTCCTTCTTTCTTGGGGACCATAAAATAGATGGAATAATGGCCAGTATTTGTTGTGGAAGCACCGGTGTTATAGCCTCTCAGGCTAGTAATCTGGTCAGTGTAGCTTCAACTGCCATTCTCTTGGAAGGGTCGTGGCAGGGAGATGCCACAAACTTGTCCAGAGGGAGGTGGTGGAAATCCCGGTAATATCCCTCTCGAATGATGGATAGGACCCACTTGTCTGAAGTTATCTCGACCCATCTTTGGTAGAATAGGGCAAGTCTGCCCCCTATTGCTTCTTCCTTTGGATGGGTCGGCTAATTTTCATTGTGGGGTGCGGCTGGGGCCTGGGCCCGAGCTGGCTCCCCTTTTATTGTGCTTGTTCTGAAAGGACTGGCTCCAGCCTGCAGGGCGGACCGCTTGATATGAGCTACTATATGGGTTGAAGCGCTGTGATCCTCTGCCCCTGGAGGTCCGGGGGAAGGATCGCTGGTCTCTCTTATTCCTGTCCTCCGGTAGCCGCGGCAGTGGGGACTCGCCCCATTTATTAGCTAGTTTCTCTAGTTCACTTCCGAACAGGAGTGTTCCCTTGAAGGGCATCCTTGTGAGCCTCGTTTTGGAGGATGCGTCGGCTGACCAGTTTCGGAGCCAGATTTGTCTTCTGGCTGCCACGGCGGATGAGACTCCTCTAGCTGCTGTGCGTACCAGATCCAAAGTGGCGTCCGCAAGGAATGATACCGCTGGTTCCAGGGCCTCCCCAGGAGTGTTGTTCCTGGTCTGTGCTAAGCAGGCGCGTGTCACCATGGCACAGCAGGCCGCGATCTGTAAAGACATAGCGGAAACGTCAAAGGACTGTTTGAGGATAGATTCCAGATGTCCGTCTTGAGCATCCTTGAGTGCTGCTCCTCCCTCCACCGGGATAGTAGTGTGCTTTGAGACCGCGCAAACCATGGCATCCACTTTCGGACATACCAGGAGATCTTTGGCGGCTGGGTCCAGAGGGTACATGGCTGCCAGAGCCCGGCCCCCTTTGAATGTAGTTTCTGGGGCATCCCATTCCAGGTCAATTAGTTGCTGGACAGCTTGTAAAAGTGGGAAATGGCGGGAGGTCTGACGGAGTCCCTCTAATAGTGGGTTCGTCTTAGGTTCCCCCGAGGCACTTGTGCCCGGGATGGCAAGCTCTTTTAAGCTGTGTGTGACCAGGTCTGCAAGCTTGTCTTTGGTGAAGAAGCGTCTCATGGTTCGATGGAGTTCTGTCCCCGGAGGGAGTTCCCCTTCCTCCAGGGGATCTGACTCCTCATCTGAGATGTCAGTGTCCCCGAAGGTGGGGCTTCTGGGTGGTGGGATCACTTCTCTGGGCACAGAGGGTCCCGGCATGTTGGGGTCCTCTGGTGGAGCCTATGACCGCATTATAGGAGGCCCTGGCTGCATATGGACGAAGGTATGCAGACCTTTTAAGAATTCCACCCAGGAGATAGTTGCTGGGTCTAGACTGGGCGGCGCCTTGTCCCTGGGGAGCCCTGTTTGAGGGGAGGGTCCCGCTGTGTAGTGCTAGATCTGGCGTACTGCTCAAGAGGCTGGGGTATGGTACCGGCTGGGGAGGGCCATGAGTTGGGTCCCCTAGGGCCTCTTTGCCCTGTATACACAGGGCCGTGGCCTCCTCATGCTGCGCAGCTCTAATGTTGCATGCTGGGCAAAGGCCCTGAGCTTATTTTCGGGTGGTGCCATGGCTTGTGCGCGTACAATACAGTTGTGCGCTCTGATGTGTGTCAAAGTTGTGCGCGTGGGTTTGGTGCGCCCTGTTGTGCACACAGACAAATTATGCGCCCGGCCCAGTAAGCACGTGGCTATGCGCGTTGCTTGTGCGCCCGGTACTTGTGCGTGTGACGTTGTGCGCACAAGGTATTTGTGTGCATGGCTCACCTCTGTGCGTAGGGATCGAGGCAGCGAACAGAGCCAAAATTATGACGGTGACCACGTGAACAATATGGCGACCACCTCGGAGGGTCTCCACATGGGAGGGCCCTCAGATCTGACTGGTGTCTAGTCCTGCTAAGGCAGATCAACCCGGTGGCACTGGTCCCGGCTGGCAACCTCTGCGTCTCCTCGAGCTTCAGAGACCGAAGACTTTTAAATAGACTTCTACCTTACCTTGTCTCGGCGCTTCCCGGTTTCATTCCGGGCGGTCTCCAACTGCGAGGGGAGAGGGAAAATATCTTCACCGCCATGTTCGAGGTTGCACCCGCTGCCTCTCAGCCTCACCCGATGTCGGGGGCTAGGTCCCCGCCGAGGGTCGGCCGCCGGACTGAGGCTTGCCTCCGAGGGATCGCGGAAATCACCTCGGGAAATCTCAACTGGGGGAGGGACCCAACGGGTGTCACCACAGGAGAGCTGGGCTCGTCTGTAGAGGTAAGATTTCTTCTTAATTTGGTTTTCTTTGGTAAAATTGCTCTAACGCTGTGCTAGGGTGCATAGAGTCCCTAACTGCTATGGAGAGGGAAAATACTGAAGAGCTGCACTTCCTGCAGGGGTATATGTACTAGGGCTGACGTCAGATTTAAATCTGATCAGTCTCCCAACTGCTATCAGGAGTACACTATACCCATTGGTCCTGAGTCCATCTGCTACACGCTAGGAATCCTAATTTTCGATCAATATAAACCATAAATCAAATATATATATATATATATATTCCGGAAGCTTATGTGCTGCTGGAATTGCAGAAACTGTTCTTTCTCCAGGCTTCAGTAAAGCCTAAAACCCTGGTATAGTAACTTGAAAAACTTTGGGAAAATTTCTCCAGTAATGGGCAAGTTAGTATCCAAATATGAATACAATGCATGATTGACTTCATCAGTTAAAACTATAGATTCAGGATTTTTGTTTCTATTTGCCTGTGCCATGCTAAAAACCACATGGGTTGTTTTCTTTTTTTTTTTTTTTTTGCAAAATAGTTTTTATTGAGTCAAGAGCAACGATCAGGCCACAAAACAAACAAAACAGTTCCACACCAGCCTCAGAGGTACAAGGGAAAATATCAAGCATAATCAAACACCTCTCAAAAACAACATTTTCCCAGGAATTGTGAACAGTTTACAAACATTAACGTACCGACCGCTGACCCGTGACCCCTATTGTCTTTTCCTTTAGTTCCCCACCACAGACCCCGAATCAGCAATAGCGAAACCCCCCTCCCCCCTGAACCAACCCCGTCGTGTAGAGCTTACTCTGCTCCCTACACGACTCCTCCCACCTAACCCCCCTTCCCATCCATCTCCACCCCATACACACAGTTACCCACCCATCCCCACCCCCCCCCCTTCCGACCCAAAGTCCATGGATTAGATTAAGTCCAATCGTTAGAATATCCAGAAGTGAGCAGGTTAGCTTGAGCCCCGCCGGGGAGTCCATGAAAAAAAACTTGCCAACAGTCTTCATATGTCTGGTCTCGTGTGCGGTGCCCCGAAATGCAATCCAAACGCTCCATCTGCAGCTCAAAAGTCATCCTGGCAGACCAGGCCTCATCAGTAGGCTTACCCTGTGGTTCCACCCATACCGAAAGTATAGTCCTGCACGCCAACAACATCGCCAGCCTTGCGAACCTAGCTTTACCAAGTGGGCAGGGATTCACAGCATACAATGGGTGGGTAATCAACGCCCGCCCTTCACAACGGCCGTGCAGTCCCGTGCATTGAAAAATAGTCTGCAGCACCCGGGTCCAGAAGGGAGCGACCGTAGAACAAAGGAGAAGCCTGTGAATCAAGCTACCCTCCTCCCCTCCACATTTGATACAGAGTGGGGTATCAGTTAGCCCCATCCGGAACCTCTTGACATCGTCGTAATAGGACAAATGCAATATACGATACTGTAGCTCCCTCAGTCCCAGGTCCGGATTTTGAGTATGCAGAGTCCGAAACCCATATTTCAGTTGCTCGGAAGTCACAGGGTTATGTAGAACCGATGTCCATCGGGAAGCCAAGACAGTTAGGTGATCCAGCCTTTTGTAAGCCATACACAAGCGTTTCCAGCACTTAATCGAGTTAGTCACACCAATAGCGTCCGATATGGTAGTGGCAAAAAGGGATTCCGCAGCCACGTCGCCTGCGGACCAACGAAAAGTCTGAGTATAATGACGTGCCTGCAGATACCCAAAATAATGCTTAGGAGACAGTTGGTGTGCTCTAACCAAAGTTTGGAAGTCCAAGAGCTCATGCGTGCCTGAATCAAACAGGTGATATAAGTATTCCACGCCCCTTGATGCCCAGAACTGAAAAATGCCACGGCAATCCCGCCCAGGGCGAAAATCCAAATTGCCCAGAAGCGGGGTCAAGAGCGAGGAAAGGCCTTTCAACCCAGTCAATTGACGCAACCAACGCCAGGCCTTAATACATGGGGACAGCAGACATCTCGGGTATTGCAAAGCTTGCAGTTTCTTCGCATCCACCTGAATGAGGGAAAGAGGCAACCAGGGAGCAGACATACTAGACAGCAACCCCTCTTCGCAATAACAGTACTTCCCCCTAAGCCATTCCCCCACGAACCTCAGCTGGCAAGCAGCGTTGTAAAGCCGAAAATCAGGCACTCCATACCCCCCCCCGCCTCCCGGGTCTGTTGCAAAAACCGTATATTTTATCCGTGCACGTTTTCCCTTCCATAAGAACCGTGACAAACCCCCATGTAACCTCCGCACATCTCGAACCGTCATCCAACAGGGGAGCATGTGGAGTAGATATAGAAGTTTAGGAACCAATATCATTTTAAGCAGTGTACACCTTCCGAAAAAACTCAGTGGGAGGAGGGTCCATGCCTGCAACTGCATTAAAATGGCGTTTATTTTGTCCGCAATGTTTAAATCATACAGAAGTCGTAGGTCCCGCGGGACCCACACCCCCAAATAGCGCAGCTTCCCAGGTGCCCACGTAAAGGGGAAAGGGGGTTGCCACCCATCTTGAAGCCCCGGTGTCAGAGCTAAGGCTTCAGATTTGGAGTAATTAATTTTTAGCCCCGCAATGTCCCAAAAGTGGTCAAAAATGGTAATAATTACCGGCACACTTTGCCGTGGTCTCCCCACGAACAGCAGGATATCATCGGCAAATAAAGCCGTCTTAACCGAGTGACCACCCACACTGAGCCCCCAGAAACCCCTCTCCTCCCGTAACCGTAGCGCTAGGGGTTCTACTGCTAGAACAAAAAGTAGAGGGGACATTGGACATCCCTGCCGCACCCCACAATGTAACCCAATAGGCTCGGTGAGGACCCCATTTAGCAAAAGCCGGGCACTAGGCGAACTGTATAAAGCCCGAAGCCACGCAACAAAAGCCCCATCGAAACCATATTGGCCTAGCATCCAAAACAGATAGTCCCAGGACACTGAGTCAAACGCCTTTTCAGCATCGAGACTCAGGACCATAGCCTCCTCCGAAGGGTGATAACTCAGGGCTGCGATAAGACGACGTACATTACGGACACCCTGGCGCCCCTTAACAAATCCTGTCTGATCCACTCCTATCAACTTGGGCAAAATGGGATTCAGCCGTGCCGCGAGCACTGCTGCCAAAATCTTTATGTCAACATTTAGCAAAGAAATAGGCCGATACGAGCCCACTTCAGCAAGGTCTTTGCCCTTTTTGGGCAAAACCACAGTAACCGACTGATTCATCCCCGCCGGCAAAACCTGAGTGTTTACCACTTCATTGAAAAATTTAGACAGCGGAGTCAGGAAGTGGAATGTGAGCAGTTTATAATATTCCGCTCCCAGCCCATCTGGTCCCACGGCCTTCCCCAGTTTCAAACCCTGAATTACCGAATATACTTCCTGGTCTATAATGGGTTGGTTTAACAGCCGTTGCTGTACAGAAGACAGCCGAGGCCACTGTATATTTTGAAAAAACTGAGCGGTGGTTTCAACATTTTGCTCTTTTTGCCCATAGAGTTCCTTATAATATTCCCGAAACCTACTCTCAATCTCCTCCTGAGAGGTCACATAATGCCCCCCACGAGCCTTAAGCCTAACAATAGTTGTCTTCTGACTGCGTGGCCGTATCAAGTGCGCCATCATTTTACTAGGCCTATTCCCTTGTTTGTACATTTGGTATTTATAGTAGCGTAGGGACTTGGAGGCCCTTTGATATAGCCGAGTGTTCAGTGCCTCTCTAACCTGCTCAACCCGAGCTTTACTCAATGGGGACAAGTCATGCATGTGCTGCCATTGAGCACTCTTAAGTTCCGCCGTAAGGCGTAGAATCTCTGCGTTCCGTTGTCGGTTAACCTTAGCAGTATAGGCAATAACATAGCCTCTCATGACCGCTTTCCCCGCCTCCCAAAACAATATGGGGGAGACACCAGGGGTGTCATTAAATCTCACATATTCTTTCCAGCTAGCTTGTAAATGCTCACGGAACGCAGTATCGTGGTATAGGTCAGGTCGCATGCGCCACGAAAAAGCCCCCCGTTGTCTCCCGCCTAAAGCCACCTGCAGGTGAATTGGGGCGTGGTCCGACACATCAATGGCCCCTATGGAGGCCCCTTCCACCGTCGGGAAAAGCGAGTCAGCTACTAGAAAATAGTCTAAACGCGAATAAGATTTTTGTGGGTTGGAGTAAAAAGTATAATCCCGCTCCGTGGGGTGTAGTACCCGCCAAACATCTAGCAATTGAAGCTCCTGACATAAAAAGGGGATCCCCTGAGTCCCATCCAGCGTTGCGACCCGTCTAGAGGGATTACAGTCGAGTTGTTTGTCTGCGACAACATTAAAGTCCCCCCCCACAATAAGAGTATAGCCCGACAGAGCACTCAGCAGCTTCACCAGCTGAGAAAAAAAAACATGAGAGTAGACATTTGGCGCATATATGTTGCAAAACGCAAGCCGTTGCTGGTGAAGTGTACCAGCCACTATCACATATCGCCCCTCCCGGTCGTGGTAAGTTTTGGTCATCTGAAAAGCTAACTGCTTGTGCATGAGAATGGCAACGCCTCTCTTTCGTGTGGAATAGGAGGAGGACCAGCATTGCCCCACCCACTCCCTCCTCAACTTCCCATGTTCAGCCTCACACTTAAGTGTGTTTCCTGAAGAAAAACCACCTGGGACTTGGTTCTCTGAAACATCGTGAGCAATTTTTTTCGCTTAATGGGCGAGTGGATTCCATCTACATTTAAAGAGGATACTTTAACCCGCTCCATGACGGTCAAAGTAAATATAGTGCCATAAGGCCCCTACCACGACCTCACTGCTCTCGTCCTGAACAGGTCCGGGGTCTCCCAGCCTAAACCCCAAACCCCTCCGCCCATACCGAAAAACATCCTGTTCCATGAACTCCAGCCCAAAAGACCAAAACTGTTTCCCTTCCCTCGAACCCCGACCCTTCCAACCTACCCGACTCTCCCCCCCCCATCCCCACCAGCCCCTCATCCAGACCAGCATCCATACAACCCCATGCAGTCCACCCAGCCCCAAGAAGCCCGAGACCTCTCGCCCCTCTCTTTCCCCTCTGGGCGCGCCAAGGTCCCCTTCTCTCCAGCCCCCTCCCCCCTATTCTCCCTCCAACACGCCAAACTGTGTAACCAACATGCATGAAACAGTAAACAGTATCTTGTGCCCCTCACTATACAGACACATAGCTAAACAACCAATCTGAACAGAAAGAACCGTTGTCAAATCGCCGACGGTAATACAGTGCTTCCGCCGCTGGATTCCACAAAGTCCAGAGACCATGAGGGCCAAACGTCCACGTGTTTCTCGATTCCGCCAGCAATAGGCTCCAGACGTAACCTCAAAAAAAAAATTTTTTTAATAGGATTACAAAAAGATGACTCCAAGATCAAAACAGTAATCATTTTGCAGCTGCCTGTGGCAATGTAGCAAGAAAAGCCGTCGCCTCTGCCTTGGTGTGAAGGAAAAGCACTTTGTTATCATGCTGCACCCGCAATTTCGCAGGATACAGAAGGGCGAAGCGAATGCCCCGCTTGTGCAATTCTGTACAGGACGGCGTCATCTCTTTTCGAAGCGTCGCTGTAGCGGACGAAAAATCATTAAAGAGCAGCACTCGGTGCGTTTGGTATTCTACTGAGGGGGCCTTCCGAAACGCCCGGAGCAGCTGTACCTTGTGCGCCCAGTTGAGAATACGAGCCATCACCGGGCGGGGTCTCTCCTGAGGCGCTCGGGGGGGGCCAATACGATGAATCCGCTCACAGCGCAGGTGATCCCCTGTGTAGTGCAGACCCAAATGCTCCGGCAGCCATGTCTCCACAAAGTGCACTAAATCTTGTTCTGTAAGTGCTTCAGGCAGTCCAATGATTTTAAGATTATTTCTGCGACATTTATCCTCCTGGTCTTCTAATTTAGCCAACAAAGTGGCCTGGGAGGCCTGTAGCTCTGTCACCCTTCTCTCCGCCTCCGCCAATCTGTCCCCTTGGTCTGAAATGGCCTGTTCAGCACCCTCCAGCCGTCGAGTCTGCCCCTCCAAGGTCTCCCGGATGCCATCCATGGAAGTTTGAATTTTTAACAGGCTCACCTCCAGTGCCGCCGTCACGCTGCCTGTAATCTGTCGAATGACATCCTCCGAGATGGTAGCTTGGACCTTGGGGCTTTCTGCTGCGGCCGCCATTTTAGCCGTACGGGGATGCAGAGTAGAGGCCGTTCGTTGGCTGCGTTGTCACATCCCCTGCCCTCACAAGCTCAGATTTGTGGTGCCCCGAGCTCAGGAAAGGAGTAGGAGCTCCTGGGAGGGAACCAGCACCACCGGCAGGAATCCGTCGCTGGTAAACGCCGCGATCTCGGCGGACCACGTGGTCGGGGCTGCGGCCTGCTTCGCCCGTCTCCCGCTGTAAGGGACGCCCTCACCAAAAAAAAAAACACAGACTCGCGCCCCAGAGCGCTCCCTCATGCACCTCCAGATCCCGGCAGCTCCCAGACACAGTGTGGCAAATTTTCGCCGCGTTTATCTCCCATTTGAACGCCGCGATCCCGAGGACCACGCGGTCGGGGCTGCGGCCTGCTTCTCCCGTCTCCGCTGTAAGGTGCGCCCGCACAACAAAAAAAAAAACAACTCGCGCTCCAGAGCGCTCCCTCAGGCACCCCCAGATCCCTACTGCTCCTAGACACCGTTTGGTGAAATTTCGCCGTGTTTGGCTCACATTTTTAGCCCGTTAAAGGGGAGAGGGCTGCGGAGCTTTTCCTTATCGCCGCGCTCCGGCTGACGTCATCACCGGAAGTCTCGGGTTGTTTTCAATATGGCTGCCATTCCATCATCAATGGCTACCTCATTATCCCCTCAGTACTCTTTTCAGCCCAGGATATACATGAAGTACTTGTCCCAGCTTCTGGAGCCCCTAACATTCATTTGAGCTGTTTTTGCCACTTGTTCCTAGTCATTTTCTTTCTGGAAGCAAATTGCATAAAGAAGCCTATTGCTCCTGCTGATCATCTGCTGCCACAGGAGACAGTGGTGGTCTCTAACATTAGTACCTCATTAAAATAAGGGGCTTTCAAAGATTCAACAGTCTCTCAAGGGAATAGCCAATATACAGTCATTATCAATCAAAATTCCCTCACAGTAGCTTACCTATGCCCTCAAAGAAAACAAACTTTTATAAGAGATAAATAGAAAGAGGGACTAGAAAGGGAGACTGTAATTTTAAGAGGATCCTCATCTTATCCTACAGCATCGCAAACTTTGAATCAAACAAGTACCTAGTCCATAAACAGCTATGTAAGTTGCAGTTTTTTGGGTGTTTTAACAAATTTTAATTTGAATCCATTATGGAATTTCCTGCAGCACCACCAGTTATGTCTTCCATCTGCAGGAGGCAGAGAATACTGGCTTTTCTCCGTGGACAAGCAAAAAGACAATTCTATTGGGTGATGTCATCCAACAGTGCCAAGTCAGGCATAGCTCTCTCCCTGCTCAGGTTTAAACTAGAAGTTTCCGGAGCAAGTGCAGTGCTTTCCATGCCAACATCACTGCGCAAACCCACCTTAGTCTAATTTTATCTGCTGTGCAGTCGGAAATGTTGCTTTCTCTAAATGTCACCACAAAAATTCAATTTCTTTATTTTGTTTTCATTTTAAATTCAGTTTAGTACTTTTTACATCCTTGTGAAAAGCAGAGTTGCTTACCTGTAGCAGGTATTCTCCTAGGACAGCAGGATGTTAGTTCTCACATGTGGGTGACATCATAAGATGGAGCCTGGCATGGAAAACTTGTCAAATTTTGTAGAACTTTGACTGGGCACTCTGAGCATGCCCAGCATGCCACTATCCACATGTCCATGCAGGGGTGCCTCTTCAGTCTCGTAATATACAATTCACAAAAAAATAAAATAGACCATTAGAAACCCAACTCCGTGGGGTGGCAGGTGGGATTCCTGAGGCCTAACATCCTGCTGTCCTAGGAGAACATCTGTTAGAGGTAAGCAACTCTGTATTCTCCTAGGACAAGCAGGATGGTAGTCCTCATATGTGGGTGAATACCTAACTACAGGCTGCTCCCGTACGTACCAAGGACACACAGCACTTAACTAGGTGCCAATGGGCACAACAAACCTGTGCTGGTGGCAACAGGAGTCAGCCTGAACCCAAACAAAAGGCATAAGGTCAGAAGAGTTAGTTTTAATTACTGAAAAGGATCTGCAGAATAGACTGACAGAAATGTCTGTCAAGTCGACCTTCTCTGTCTAGGCAGTAGTGTGAGGCAAAGGTGTGGAGGGAACTCCAGGTTGCAGCTTTGCAAATTTCGTCCATGGGGACCGCATGCAAGTAGACCACCAAAGCCACCATGGCACGAATGGAATGAGCCTTGACATGGCCACCCAGCTGTAGACCGGCTGCACATAGCAGAAAGATGCAGTCTGCAAGCCAGTTAGACAAGGTCTGCTTGTATACAGCAACTCCCTATCTATTTTTGTCAAAAGAAATTAAGAGTTGCATAGACTATCTGTGGCCTGCTGTTTGTTCCAGGTACAACACTAAAGCCCTCTTGCAGTCTAGGCTGTGCAGAGTTCGCTCACCCTTGTGCAAATGAGGCTTAGGAAAGAAGGTTGGTAAAACAATGGACTGATTAAGGTGGAAATCAGTTACCACCTTCGGTAGGAACTTAGGGTGCGTGCGGAGAACCCACCCGATCGTGGAAGAATTTCATGTAGGGCGGATATGACACCAGCATCTGAAGTTTGCTGACCCTGCGCATTGAGGTGACCTCTACCAAGAAAATTACTTTCCAGGTCAGGTACTTCAGGTCACAAGAGTGCAAAGGCTCGAAGGAAGCCTTCACCAGGAAGGCCAAGACCACGTTGAAGTCCCAGACACCGCAGGAGGCCTGAGGGGAGGTTTCAGCTGGAGTAGGCCCCGCATGAAGTGACCTACAACAGGCTGTACAGAGCTAGGTAATCCAGCCACTCCTTGGTGGTAGGCTCCAATCGCATTAAGATGCATTCTCACAGAGGTGGTCTTTAAGCTAGTGTCAGAGAGGTGCAGCTTGGAGGTGGAACACGAGAATAGGTTCAACCCCTGGCTGTCACACTACACCGAACACCTCTTCCACTTCAGGCCATAAAACGTACTAGTGCAAAGCTTCCTGGATTCCAGCAGGACCCAAGACACTCCCTCTGAGAGAATTCAGGGGCTGCAAGGTCACCCTTTCAACATCCCAGCTGTAGGGGACAAGGCCTGGAGGTTGGGATGCAGCAGCCTCCCCTGATCTTGCGTTATGAGGTTCGGGGACATCCCCAGATGGATCGGATCCCTGCAGGCGTGAAAACCAGATCTGCCGGGTCCAATAAGGCGCGATGAGAATCATGGTCCCCCGGTCCTGCTGGAGCTTCAGGAGCATTTTGGAGACGAGAGGAAGCGGAGGTTAGGCATACAAAAGGTCCCTGGCCCCAGTGGTGGTCAAAAGCGTCCAACGCTGTCCTGCTATTCTCCCCGGTCAGGGAGTACAACTGGCTTACCTTCTTATTGCAGGGGAAAGCAAAGAGGTCCATGTCCGGAGTCCCCCAATAATGTCAGATCCGGTCTGCTATCTCCTGCTTCAGGGACCACTTGTGCGGTCGGAACGAATGACTTAGGCCACCAGCCAGCAGATTCTCCTGACTCAGAGAAGGATGTTCTGGGACAGAGCCTATGACCAGATCTGGACTGCCTCCTGACAAAGGAGGAATGATTCCATTCCTCCCTGTTTGTTGAGGTACCACATGGCTACCTGGTCGGTGTTGATAAGCATGACCTTTCCGGCTAGTTGATCCTGAAACGCCCAAAGGGCATAACGGATTGCCTGCAGCTCCAGGAAATTGATCTGGCACCTCAGCTCCTGAGCTGACCAGCAACCCTGGGTGTGAAGATCGCCCACATGTGCTCCCCAATACAAGTGGGAGGCATCTGTGTGAGCACAACCTGAGTGAGGGAAGCCTGGAACGGAACCCCTTCCTCCAGATTGGGAACAGTCACCCACCATGACAGTCTCGGAGCAGTGTGGTGACCTGAATGCATGCCCAAAGGTCCTGAGCTGCCAGAGACCGCAGGGTCCACTGCATCCCGCGCATGTGAAGGTAAGCAAAGGGGGTGGCATGGCAGTTGCTGCCATGTGCCCCAGCACGCACAACATGGTGTGTGCCGAGATCTAACCACTCCGCAAGATCGTCCCAGCCAAAGAAGCCAAACTGATCGCATGATTCGTGGGCAAAATAGCCCAGGCTTGAGCTGTGTCAAACCTGGCACCTATAAAGTTCAGGGGCAGGGAGGGAACCAGCTGGGACTTGGGATAATTGATTAAAAACCCTAAGGCCGCCAAGATTTGAATGGTGGCCTGCAAGTACTGCAGTGCTCCAGCCTGGAGGCGCCCTTGACGAGCCAGGTGTCCAGATAGGGGAAAACCTGCACTCGCTGCCTTCGCAGATACGCAGCCAGTGCCGTAATGCACTTTTGAAAACATGGGGTGCAGACACCAGTCCAAAGGGCAGCACCCTGTACTGAAAGTGGTGCCCGCCCACCACAAACCGGAGGGTACCGCCGGTGGAAGCAGGCAATCCCTATGTGAGCATAAGCATCTTGTAGATCGAGGGAGCAAAGCCAGTATCCCTGGCACAGGAGGGGAGGGGAATAAGGTCACCAGCATCTTGAACTTCTCCCACGTGAGGAACTTGTTCAAGGCCCTCAAGTCCAAAATCAGGCAAAGGCCTCCCATTCTCTTTGGGATGAGGAAATACCTGGAGTAGAAGCTGCTTCCTCCCTGACCAGGAGGAACGGGTTCTTTCAGATAATAGAAAGACTAAGGGCACCCCATGAAGTTAGCATGTGGCACATTTAAAACTAATCTGAGAAAGTTCTTTTTCACTCAACGCACAATTAAACTCTGGAATTTGTTGCCAGAGGATTTGGTTAGTGCAGTTAGTGTAGTTGTGTTTTAAAAAAGGATTGGATAAGTTCTTGGAGGAAAAGTCCATTACCTGCTATTAAGTTGACTTAGAAAATAGCCACTGCTATTACTAGCAACAATAGCATGGGATAGACTTAGTTTTTGGGTACATGCCAGGTTCTTATGGCCTGGATTTGCCACTGTTAGAAACAGGATGCTGGGCTTGATGGACCCTTGGTCTAACCCAGTATGGTATGTTCTTATATTCTTATTTCCCGATCTTTGGAGGACTTCTAAGAGGGACACAGGGGAGAGACCAGCGGGATCTTCTGGAAATGCAACCTATACCGCTGGCAGATGATGGAGAGGACCCACTGATCTGAGGTGATGGCTCTCCAATGGTCCACGAAGGATGTGAGCCAACCTCCGACCGGAGAGACCACCGCTGGCTGCACTGGTGACTGGCTTAAACACCCTCGCAGCCAGTCAAAAACCCGTGGCAGGAGTCTGCTGAGACACTGGCTGGGTTCTAGGGACATGTCGCCTAGGTCGAGACCTCACTCCAGGCCTCTGATGCCATGCTCCGCCTGCTGGAGGATAGCACTTCCTCGGTCGGTAGAATGGTTGTCGAGGTCCCTGCCTTGAGGACTTTTACTGGAAGACTGAGAGTCCAAGGTGCTAGTTGATAGATGCTGCAAAGTCTCATGATGATCTTTGAGATGTGCTACTGCCTCCTTGATTTTGTTGCCAAAGAGATTCTCTCCAGTACAAGACATTCAGTAATATGGTCTTGTACTTCGGGCCGGAGATCGATGGCCCTAAGCCAGGCCATACGAGCCCCAATGCCCGCCGCGGCCATCCTGGCCGCTGTCTCAAAGTCATCATATGTGGACCGAACTTTGTCACATTCCAATCCCTGCTACACAACTTTTAGGAAATCCTCCTAGAGTTGATGAGGGAGATGGTCTACAAAATTCTGCACCTGCTTCCAGAGATTTCTGGAATATTGGTCAATATATAATTGGTAGCAAGCAATGCGGGCTGCCAACATAGAGCTCTGGAAGACCTTGTGACGCAGGGCACCTAGGGCCTTGTGCTCACGACCTGAGGGAACGAAGGCATGGGTGCGAGACCTTTTCGCTTTTTTGAGATCGGACTCCACCACCACAGACTACTGTGAGAGGTGGCGCCTCTCAAAACTGGTAGATGGCTACACAAGGTACACTGCATCGGTCTTCCTGTTTACCAGAGTGACTGAGATGGGATGTTCCCAGAGCTTGCCAACCAAGTCCTTGAAGATATTATGGACTGGGACAGCAACTACTTCCTTAGGAGCGTCCACGAACTGAAGGATCTCCAGCATCTTATGCCTGGAGTCTTCCTCAGTGAGCAGCTGGAAGGGGGACAGATTCCACCATAGCCCTTACAAACCCTACAAATATCAGGTCCTCTGGAGGGGAGCTGCATCTCTCCTCTGGAGGAGAGGGTTCTGAAGGCAGGCCCTCAGAGTCAGAGATGGAAGGCTCACCATCCCACGGGTCATACAGGGCATCAGCCTCACTCCCTGGGAATACCAGTGGGGGAGCCTGAAGCAAAGTCCTGGGCCGGGGCGCCAGGGGCACCAATAGCCCTGCAGTCATGGGGGGACATCGATGGCCGCGGTAACCAGAGGCTCAGCGGCCACAGAATTCGGGAGGGGGGGGGGGGGGGAATGCACCACTGGAGCCCATGGACCTGCCTCATTTGAAGACTCTGCGATGAGAATGGTCTCCGACCGCGGCCTCACCGGTGCCCCTCGTGACAGCGAGGGCTCTCGGGATATTAGCATGGGCTGCGACGGCAGTGCACCACGGAGGAGGTCTAAGCGTTCCAGCAATGGTGCTAGCATGGACGGTGCAAGCTCCGGTGGCAGTGGTTAGATATCCTCTAGGTACTACTCCTGGGGGAATTCTGCGCTACTGCAGAACGCAGAATTGCCAAATTCTGCGCAGAAAATAGCAGAGGAGACACTCGTGGCGAAGATGAAGGCCTGGTGCGCTGTTCATAGTGAAAAGGGAAGGCCCCTGTGTGCCGCGGGACACGCTCCATTCGCGGCGAAGATGAAGGCCCGGCGTGCCGTTCACGGCACACGAGGGCCTTCCCTTTTCGCCGCAAACGGGGCACCAGGCCTTCACTGCGAACGGAGCGCGTCCTGCGGCATGCCGGTGAGAGAGAATGTGTGTCAGAGGGGAGGGGAGAGTGAGCAGGAGGGTGTGAGAGAGCATGGGGGGGGGGGGGGATGCCGGTGAGAGAGAATATCTGTGTGAGAGGGGAGGGTGACAGAGCATGGTTGGAAAGAGGGGGGGGTAGGGAGGGTGAGAGAGCAGGAGGGTGAGAGAGACAGCTTGGTTGGTAAGAGGGGGAGTGGGGGGAATGCTTGAGTGTGGGTTTCAGAGAGGGAGCCTATATGAGGAAAGGGGATGTGGGGGAGGGTGAGAGACAGCTTGGTTGGTAAGAGGGGAGTGGGGGGATGCTCGAGTGTGGGTTTCAGAAAGAGGGAGCCTATATGAGGAGATTGTGAAGGAGTGTATATGTGTGTGAGAGATTGGGAGCTCGTGTGTATGAAAAAAGGATTGTGTGTATGTGAGGCTGCTAGCCTGTGTGAAGGGATTGTGTATGTGAGAGACAGAGTCTGTGTGAAGGGCTGTGTGAGAGACATAGGTAGCCTGTGTGAGGATGTATGTGTGAGAGAAAGGGAGCTTGTGTGGGTGTGTATGCAAGAGAGAGGGCCCTATATGAGGGGATATGTGTGTGCGAGAGAGTGAGGGAGCCTGTATGAGGGTGTGTGTATATGTGGAACGGACACTTACAGTGAATTTCTAGGGAAATTCTGCTCAAAATATTTAAAATTCTGCAACTTTAAGTAATAACTTTTTTCTGTAATAATTTAAAATGTAATTACTTAAAGACTGTCATGTAAATTGTGTTATTTTGACCAATATAAAGAATGCAGAATTTTCAGTTTTTGTGCGCAGAATTTTAAATTTTTTTGCGCAGAATTCCCCCAGGAGTACCTGTAGGGCTCATTCCACCACCAGCCACACCCTGCCCTCCAACCCCTCCTCGAAAGCTGTTGATGACAGTACAGTTTGAGGCGGCGGCATAACCTGGTTCTCTCCTCAGGGCCCCCGAGGTGAACCAATGCCCGGCATAGGCATTGGTGGGGACTACCTTGGGCCCTCGACTTCAATGGGCATCGATGCCTCGTCAGTACGGAGCCACTTCTGAGACATTGCGCATGAAGCCAGTGCCTTCCCAAGCTTGGAGCCATGGGAGGAAGGTGACTGATGCTGGTGCTTCCTCGGTTTCCCCCTGATGTTTGGCCAGGTTTTTCCCCAGTGCCGAGGACGATGGTGACGATCCAGATCTAGAGAGGGAAGAAACGGACCCAAGCCTATCCCCAGCACCTATCTCCAGCTGGGGAATTGGCGAGGGAGAGGAAAAGGCAGGTCCCATAGCTCTGGGGTCTTCCTTGCCGTAAGGTGTTGATGCAGCCGACACCGATGCTGAGGGATCAGACTTCCTGATGCCAAACAATTTGTCCATCTTATCCAGGCATGCTCGACGACCTTTGGGGGTCATCTGAGCACAAATAGAATAGCCGTGCACATCGTGCAAGGCCCCCAGGTACAAGACGCAGACATTGTGTGGGTCTGTGATGGACATGGTCCGAGGGCACTGGGGGCAGCAGCGGAACCTGGAGGAAGCCATCGAGAAAAATAGCCAACAAGCGGTCAATGGTCAGCAGCCACCCGAGGATGGCACCATCGGTAATCGACCGCAAATAACTTACCGTGAAGCCTCTAACTAGGGCTGGGAAAGATCGAGGGACCTGGCATGGGAAGAAGCAAGAAAAGAAACTTGAAGTATGGTTTTCCAAAGGGAAAAAAAAAGAGCACAAGCTCCACAACCGCAAGGCAATAGCTCCGCGGAAAAGAAGAGACTGAAGAGGGATCCTACGTGGATGCGGGCATAGTGGCCTGCTGGGCATGCTCAGAGTGCCTAGTCAGTTCTAGAAACTTTGGCAGAAGTTTTCCGTGCCGGGCACCATCTGATGATGTCACCCACATGGGAGGATTACCATCTTGCTTCTCCTAGGAGAATATTTAATTTATCTTTTATTTATTTCGCATTCCATTTAGTTTGTATTTCCCACATTCCAAAACATCACCGATAAAGAAGCTATGAAAGCTTATCTCTACCTCAGTTGGCAATAAGAAGAAACCAGGCACCTGTGGGAGTTTGGCTCTCTGTGCCTATTCTTGCAAAACTTGAAAGTTCAGTGCAAGTTACTGAAATCTTACAATGCCTGAGGTAAAAGAACTATCCTTTCCTAAAGTTAATATGTGCTTTATCTAGAACCAAAGTGCCGTTGGCATACATGGAGTACAGCTTTGAAAAGCATAAACCATGCAGTCAAAAGGAAAATTGGTTCCAACCTGCTAATTTTCATTCCTGTAGTACCATAGTTCAGTCCAGACTCTTGGATTTTGCCTCCCCTTCAAGAAGATGGAGACAGAGAAAGTTTTGCTGACACTACCACATAACCTGATGTGCCACCTGCAGTCCCTTAGTATTGACCTGTACCCAAGCCAAGAGACCAATGAACATAACTACCAGTAACAAACACGTCCCCCTGAATGAGCAGTCGGAAGTGGAACCTTATAATGGAAAAAACCTTTCCAACCATAACAATGTGAGGAACCAAACAAAACCTGTGCCATTCTTCAGCCTATTTACAATAATAGATCGAGCGGACTCTCCAATTCTCCCCACATCAACTGGGTGGGACTCCGGATTGATCTGTCGTACACTTTCGCTACGCATTAGTTCACGTTGCATTTGATCTGTGGTACTACAGAATCGAAAATTAGTAGGTAAGAACCAATTTTCCTTTCATTCTACATACCCAGATCAATCCAGACTCCTAGGATGTACCCAAGCTTCCTTAAACCCTGGGGCTGCAAGAATCCCGCTCGAAGTACACTTTTACCAAAGCCCACGTCCTCAGGAACTTGGACATCCAGACGATGTCTGGCAAAGGTGTGCGACGACTTCCAAATAGCTGCCCTACAAATCTTGTGGCGATACCTGTTGATATCCGGCCCAAGATGCCGCCTGTGATCGAGAAGAGTGAGCCCTTAAACCCTCAGGGATAGGACAATCTTGACAGATGTACGCCGAACCTATCGCTTCCTTCAACTACTATGGTGGATTTTGAAGCCTTATGTCCCTTTTTTGCATCACTCCATAGCACAAAGATGATCTGACAGCCAGAAGTTATTAGTGAGCTTAAGATACCACAACAATGCCCGCTTTACATCCAAGAGTCTCAACTCTCTTGCGTGAGGCGCTGCTGCAATCCAAGTTTGGGAAAGCCAAAAGTTCCACCGATTGACTCAATTGGAATGACACCACCACTTTCAATAGGAAGAAAGAGACCGCAAGAAACGAGATGCTATAATCCGTAATCCTCAAAAAAGCATCCCTTCACGACAAAGCCTGAAGTTCAGAAATCCTTCTCGTAAAACAAATTGCCAACAGAAAAACAACCTTTAAATGTAAGATCTTTCATAGTTGCCCTTCTAAGCAGCTTGAATGGAGCAACATGCATCCCCTTAAGGACCAAGTTAAGGCTCCAGGAGGAACACAACTTCTGCACCAGAGGACGCAGATGCTTTGCCCCCCCCCCCCCACTCCTCCTGGAGAAAACGTACCACATCAGGGTGTGCCGCTAAGGTCACTCCTTGCACTTTGCCTCGAAGACAACCTAATGCCGCCACCTGAACTTTGAGGGAGTTAAAGGCCAAACCCTTCACCAACCCTCATTGTAAAAATGTCAAAATGTGCCCCACGGACTCTCAAGTAGGGTCAGCTCCCTGCTCCGTGCACCAAGACTCAAAAACTCTCCAGATCCTCACATATGCTAAGGATGTGGATGTCTTTCTAGTTTGCAGAGAAGTGAAAATGACATCCTCGAAATACCCTTTCCCTCGTAGATGCTTCCTCTCAAAAGCCAAGCCGTGAGACAGAAGAGAGCCACCTGATCTGAAAATATGGGACCTTGGTGAAAAGAAGCTTTGGTAGATGGCCGAGCTGCAACGGATCCATCCACCACTAGATTTACCAGATCTGCAAACCATGGCCACCGAGGCCACTCCAACACTAATAGAATCACTTCTCCTGGATGAATCTCTAGTTGCCGCAAAATTCTGCCCACTAGCGGCCATGGCAGAAACACGTACAAGAGAATGTCCCATAGCCATGGCAGCACTAAGGCATCGACCTCTTCTGCTCTGCATTCCCTTCTGCGACTGAAGAAGAGAGGTGCCTCGGCATTTCGCTGATTTTCCAATAAGTACATGTGGGGCAGGCCCCATCTGCAATGGATAAGACACATTGCTTCCTCTGATAACTCCCACTCCCTGGGATCCAGCTGTTGCCGACTGAGAAAATCCACTTGCACATTGTCTATCCCAGCTATATGAGATGCCGCCAATAACATCAGATGCTGCTCCGCCCAGCAAACTAACTCCTGGGCTTCTTGAGCCACCGCCCAACTCTTGATACTACCCTATCGGTTGATGTAAACCACAGTTGTCACATTGTCCAACAAGATCCTTACTAGTAGACCGTATAGGAGAGGTAGAAAAGCAAGCAATGCGAACCTCATCACTCGTCTCTAAGCAACTGATAGACCACACCACCTCTTGCGCCGACCACTGGCCCTGTGCCAACTGAGTCTGGCATACAGCTCCCTATCTGGAAAGGCTGGAATCTGTATTAACTACTATCCAATTCAGAATCTCCATGCCTACTCCGCGACCTAAGTGGTCTCATCCAAGCCACCACGAGAGACTGGACCTAACTATCCGTACGAGGTAGCGTTAGATGAAACTGCTTTGACAACAGATTGCACCGGGAAAGCAATGCCCCCTGCAGAGGTCTCATATGAGCAAACACCAAAGGAACCAGCTCCAAAGTGAAGGCCATGGAATCGAGAACCTGCAGGTAATCCCAGACCCTGGGGACCACTCTCTCCAATAAACTGAGATCCTGCCTCTGTAATTTGCTAGCATGTTCCCTGGTGAGAAACACTTTTTTGATCCTGGTGTCGAAACACATCCCCAGGAACTCCAACATTTGAGAAGAGGTCAGATGACTGACAGATTCACTACCCAACCCAGGGATCTCAACCATTGTAGCACCAACGCCACTGCCTGTCTGTGAAGGACTTCTGACTTCGCTCAAATAAGCCAATTGTCCAGATATGGGTGAACCAGGATGCCCTCCTTCTGGAAAGCTGCCGCCATCACAACCATCACTTTGGTGAAGGTCCTTGCAGCAGGTGCCAACCTGAACGAAAGGTCGCAAAATTGAAAATGTGTCCCAAGAATCATGAACCTCAGGAATCTGATGATTGAGACGGATTGCTATGTGCAAGTATGCCTCGGTCAAATCCAGAGAAGTCAAGAACTCCCTTTTGCACACCGCTGCAATGACTGATTGCAGAGCCTCCATCAGAAAACGAGGAACTTTGAGGGCCACATTCACCTTTTTTAGGCCCAAAATTGAGCAGAAGGTCCCCTCTTTTTTTGGGACCACAAAATAAATGGAATACCTTCCTGTCCCCCGCTCCTCTGCGGGAATGGGAACAATGGCTCCCAGCATCTGTAAGCAGTTGATGGTTTCTTGTACCACACGCCTTTTGCAATGGAAGTGCAAGGGGAGACAATGAAAATCCCTTTAGCGGACACACAAACTCTAAAGCGTAACCTTTTATCAATCTTAAGACCCACCGGTCATTCGTGATCTTGGCCCACTACTTGTAAAACGGAGACAACCGACCTCCTATAGCTAGCACAGAGGAGTGAACCCGCCTCCTTCATTGGGTGGACTTGGCTCCACCAGCAGCCTGGCCAGAAACATCTCCATTCGGCTTTCGACCTCGAAAGGACTGGTTCCAAGTCTGCTGTCTTATAGCACCTTGCCTCTGACTTCCACCCGAAGCCCTATTCTGCCAAAATCATCTATTCACCCTAAAGCGAGAATGAATAGGAAAAGATCCTTTTCCCCCTTTCGGCTTATCCTCTGGCAATCTATGCCCTTTATTTTCACCTAGATGCTTCATAAGCTCTTCCAAGTCCTCCCCAAAAAGGAGGACTTGGAAGAGGGGGGGGATATGATAGAAGTCTACAAAATCATGAAAGGACTTGAACAAGTTAATGTAAATCGGTTATTTACTCTCTCAGATAACAGAAGGACCAGGGGGCACTCCAAGTTAGCAAATAGCTCATTTAAAACAAATCGAAGAAAATTCTTTTTCACTCAGCACATAGTTAAACTCTGTAATTCATTGCCAGGGGATATGTTTTCAGCAGTTAGTGTTACTGGGTTTAAAAAAGGTTTGGATAAGTTGCTAGAGGTTAAATCCATAAACTGCTATTATGGTAATTAATAAGCAATAGTAGCTTGTGATCTATTTAATGTTTATGTGACTTGGATTGGCCACGTTAGAAACAGGATACTGGGCTTGATGGACCCTTGGTCTGACCCAGTATGGTATTTCTTATGTTCTTATGTATATCCTGGAGGAGAGGAGGTGCAGGGGAGATAGCAAATGTTGCTTACCTGATGTAACAGGTGTTCTCACAGGACAGCAGGATGTTAGTCCTCACAAATGGGTGACATCGAGGATGGAGCCCACCACGGAAAACTTCTGTCAAAGTTTAAACAGAACTTTGACTGGCCCCTACTGGGCATGCCCAGCAAGGCACTGACCCTGCAGCCAGCAGGGGTCTCCCTCCAGTCTGATTTTCAAAGCTACAGGCAGTGCCTAAAAAGTAAAAACAAAACAAACCCAACACCGCGGGGTGGCGGGTGGGTTTCGTGAGGACTAACATCCTGCTGTCCTGTGAGAACACCTGTTACATCAGGTAAGCAACATTTGCTTTCTCACAGGACAAGCAGGATGGTTGTCCTCACAAATGGGTGAGTACCGAGCTGAGGATGTCCCGACTTGCACCAAATGCACCCAACGATGTGCAAGAGGCACAACAACTTGGGTGGAATTTGGTAAGGGCATCCGCACCCTACCGGGAAGGTGGAAGGGTGTTGGTACATCATGTTGGAAAAAGGTTACGCAAGACAGATTGGCCGAAGATGGAGTCCTGTCTTCCAGCTTTATCCAAACAATAGTGGGCTGCAAAGGTATGGAGAGAACTCCAGGTTGCAGCCTTGCAGATGTCAGGAAGCGGCACCGATCGAAGGTTTGCCACCGAAGTCGCCATGGCCCTCACAGAGTGTGCTTTTACACGGTCTTGAAAAGGAATGCCAGCTTGCTGATAGCAAAAAGAAATGCAGTCCGCCAACCAGGAGGAAAGAGCCTGCTTACCCACAGGTTGTCCTAACTTGTTAGGATGGAAAGAGACGAATAATTGAGTGCTCTTCCTGTGAGAAACTGTACGGTCTAGATAAAAAGCTAGAGCCCGTTTACAGTCTAGGGTATGCAGAGTCTGTTCTCCGGAGTTGGAGTGGGGCCTGGGAAAAAAGATAGGTAGTATGATGGATTGATTAATATGAAACTCAGAAACTACCTTAGGTAAAAATTTAGGGTGAGTGCGGAGTACCGCCCGGTCCTGCAGGAGTTTAGTGTAAGGCGGATAGGTGACTAAGGCCTGTAACTCACTAACCCTGCGAGCTGAAGTGACAGCTAAAAGGAATAATACCTTCCATGTGAGATACTTTAATTCACAGGAGTGTAGAGGTTCGAAAGGTGGTTTCATTAGCCGACCAAGAACCAGATTAAGGTCCCAAGATGGGGCCGGAGGACGTAAGGGTGGCTTCAGATGGAGCAAGCCTTTAAGAAATCGTGTTACCAGGGGTTGTACTGAAATAGGGACACCCTGTATGCCTTTATGGAAAGCGGCTACTGCACTAACATGCATCCTAATGGAAGAGGTTTTAAGACCCGATTCCGATAGATGCCATAAATAGTCCAAGAACTTAGAGATTGGACAGGAAAGGGGATCAAGGGACTGGGAAGTGCACCAAGATGTGTACCTTTTCCATTTATACGAATAGGATCTTCTGGTGGAGGGCTTTCGTGAAGCTATCAGGACACGAGAAACCGAATCCGAAAGGTTAAAAGGCTGAAGGACTAACCTTTCAACATCCATGCCGTCAGGGACAAGGCTTGGAGGTTGGGATGGAGGAGGCATCCGTCGTTCTGAGTGAGCAGATGCGGATCCGTTCCCAGAGGGATGTGCCTGCGGATGGAGAGATCCTGAAGAATGGGAAACCACACCTGGCGTGGCCAGTGGGGTGCTATCAGGATCATGGTTCCTCCGTCCTGGTGAAGCTTCACGAGAGTCCTTGACAGAAGAGGAAGTGGAGGGAATGCATAGAGACCTGATGTCCACTTGAGGGAGAAGGCATCCCTCGGCCGAGAGTGGTGGCTCCGAATGAGAGAGCAGTAATTGTCTACTTTGTGGTTCTGAGGGGACGCAAAGAGATCTATGTGGGGAGAACCCCACTTGTGAAATAGAGAGGTCGCTACCAGAGGATCGAGTGACCACTCGTGTGGTTGGAAGACCGGCTCAGCTGATCTGCCAATACATTGTCTACTCCCGGCAGGTAAGTGGCCCTGAGGTACATGGAGTGGGAGAGGGCTTCTGCCCAAATCTGCACAGCTTCCTGACACAGAAGGAAAGAGCCTGTGCCTCCCTGCTTGTTTATGTACCACATGGCCACTTGGTTGTCTGTCTGGATTAAGATTATCTGATTCGAAAGACGATCCTTGAACGTTCTGAGCGCGTAACGGATTGCTCGAAGTTCCAAAAAATTTATCTGGTGTTCGGCTTCCTCTGGTGACCATAACCCTTGGGTTTGGAAATCGTCCACATGAGCCCCCCAACCGATGTGGGAAGCGTCGGTGGTCAGGATTACTTGTGGATCTGGTAGGAGAAAAGGTAAGCCCTGAAGGAGATTGATTTGAGTCGTCCACCAGGTTAAAGACAGGCAAAGCGCTTGTGTAACTGCAACTATGGAGGACAGGCGCTGAGAAGCTTGAATCCATTGGTGTCGCAGAGTCCATTGTGTTACTCTCATGGCTAGTCGGGTCATGGGAGTGACTTGAACTGAGGATGCCATGTGTCCTAGGAGAATGAGGAATTGGCGAGCCGTGGCTGTGTCCTGAGACTGGAGCTGGCGAGCGAGGGACATGAGAGTTTGGACCCGCTGCAGCGGAAGGTAAGCCTTTGCCTGTAAGGTGTCCAAGTCTGCCCCAATGAAAGATAAGGTTTGAGATGGGACTAAGCAAGATTTCTCGTAATTGACAAGAAACCCTAAGGAAAGGAGTGTGTTGATTGTCAATTTTAGGGAGGAGTGGGCAATCTGAGGGGTGGAAGCCCTGATTAGCCAATCGTCCAGATAGGGGTAGACGTGGACACCTTCCTTCCTGAGGAATGCTGCTACCACTACGAGGCATTTGGTGAAGACTCGTGGAGCAGATGCCAGACCGAAAGGTAGTACTCGGTATTGATAATGGTCGCGGCCTACCAGAAACCGCAGATACTTGCGATGGGATTGTGTTATCGCAATGTGGGTATAAGCATCCTGTAGGTCGAGGGAGCACAGCCAATCCCCCCTTTGCAGCAGAGGGAGTAGCGCACCCAGGGTTACCATCTTGAACTTTTCTTTTTGAAGGTACTTGTTGAGGGCCCGAAGGTCCAAAATGGGACGTAGCCCCCCTGACTTCTTTGGAATTAGGAAGTACCTGGAGTAGAATCCCTTGCCTCGTTGAGAGGAAGGGACGGGTTCTATAGCATTTGATTGCAAAAGAAGGGATACTTCCTGTTGTAATTGAGTCAAGTGGCTGGATAGACTCCATGCTTGAAGAGGCGGGGAGTCTGCCGGAAGAGTTATGAAGTTGAGGTGGTAACCCTGTGTGATAATTGCCAGCACCCACTGATCTGAGGTAATCTGTATCCAATGCTGTAAAAAGTGGCACAGACGACCCCCCCACAGGGATGTCGGGAAGTGGGATGTGGCATGTGCTCCGTACCGGGAAGTCAAAGGCCTGCCGCAGGCCCAGGAGGTGGGGCCACAGCAGGTCTTTGTTTTCGAGGTTGGCGTGGCTGAGGTCTAGTGGAGGATCGAGCCGGACGAGGCCTAGCCGACGGAGGATAATAACGACGTGGCCGAAAGAAAGACTTTTTAGAGTCCTTCTTAGGTGGTGGTTTGGAGGATACCTCAGACGGAACAGACGAAAGTTGTTTCAACGTCTCGTGGTGATCCTTCAATTCTGCCACAATTTGTTGAATCTGTTCTCCAAACAGATTGTCTCCTAAGCAGGGTAAATCGGCTAGACGATCCTGGACCTCTGGGCGAAGGTTTGATGACTTTAACCAAGCCCAACGTCTGGCTGAGATGGCAGTAGCTGAGACTTTTGTGGAAGCATCGAAGATATCGTAGGCCGTTCTGATCTCGTGCTTCCCAGCCTCAAATCCTTTGTGAAGAAGGGCTTGAAGTTGTGGCTGGTATTGGTCCGGTAACGTGTCAGCGTAGTCCTGCATCTGTTTAAGGATGGCTCTGTTGTATTGAGTCATGTAAAGTTGGTATGAAGCTATGCGAGATATCAACATGGCCCCATGATACACTTTCCGTCCCACACTATCTAGGAATTTGTTGTCCTTGATAGGGGGAGTGGAAGAGTGTGGTTTTAGGCGCTTGGCCTTCTTTTGTGCAGACTCAACTACAACAGAGCGATGATCCAGTTGAGGCTTCTGAAATCCTGGTGCTGACTGAACAAGGTATGTGGAGTCAGCTTTCTTATTAACTGGTGACACAGATGAAGGAGATTCCCAGTTTTTCTTTAAAAGATCCAGAAATACCTGGTGAATGGGGATGGAAGCGATGATTTTTGGGGCATCCAGAAATTGGAGCAGTTCCATCATCTGGTGCCTGTCATCGGTCTCAGATTGCAACTGAAAAGGTACAGTTTCTGACATCTCCTTTACAAAATTAATAAAGGAGAGATCTTCAGGAGGAGATCGTTTTCTACTCTCTGTAGGAGATGGTGGGGATGGCAAATCTGTATCAGAAGATGTATCATCACCCCAGGTATCATAAGGATCATGTGGGGCTTGCAGACCTGAAGGACCTGGTTGAGGATCCAAAGGCATCGATGGAAATCTGGATGGAATCGGTGCTGCAAGCGGAACTGTAAACGGCATCGAGGGCTTCGAGGCTGCCGATGGAATCGGTGCCGGTCTTGGAATCGATGGAGCCAAGGGATAAATCGGTGGAGAGGTATGCGAAGGCACCGATGGGACTACTCCGGACGGGGGAATCCGAAACGGTGTTTCTCCTGCCGATGAGAATCCTGCCGGAGACGATGGTGTAGTCGGTGCTACTGGAATCACCGATGGAAGGGCCCGCATGAGTGCCTCCATACGATTCAGTAGCGGTGCCAGCGCTTCCACTAGAGGCTCGGTGGTCGGTTCCCTCCTCGGTGGCGGAGTCGGTGCCGAGGTCGGTGCCTGAGGTGGTGCCAGAATCGGTGCCGGAGACGGTGCCGGTGGAGGCTGGAACCTTTGCATCGCTTTCTCGATGGCCTCCTGGACCAGCCGGTCCAGTTCTGCCCGGAGACCAGGGGTAACGATACCCGGCTCGACGGGAGAGGGAGGCTGAGGCAGAGCCGGAGGGACCACCGTAACCGGTGGGATCACGGCTCCCACACCCCGAGAGGGTGAGGGTTTCCTCGATGCCTGCGAACGAGACGTGGACGGTGCCAGGTCTGACCGAGGCTTTTTTGTCGGTGGCTCGGCCTGTTCAGAGGTCGATGGCTGTGGATCCTCGACGGGCCGAGACTTGTGCCGCCGATGGCGATGCTTGTCCTTCCGATCTCCTCGCCCATCCGGGGAGGGGACAGGAGTCGACGGCCGAGAAGTCATCGGTGGTGGACGGTCACCGGAGGGTTGACGGTGGTGGTACAACTTCGACGGTGCCGGTTCCGATGACGTCGATGCTATCGATGGTGTTGGGGTGGGTGCATGGAAGAGGAGCCCCATCTTCTCCATCCTGGCTTTACGACCCTTAGGTGTCATTAGGGCACATTTAGTGCAAGTCAGGACATCATGCTCACTTCCCAAACACAGAACACAGACCCTATGGGGGTCTGTGATGGACATAGTCCGGGTGCAATCCAGACAACGACGGAACCCCCGTCGCCATGGCCTAGGGCCAAATTTAGCCGCGGGATCGGTAAGTGCCAACAGGCCTCAAGGGCCAAAATCGACGGCAGTCGATGAAAATCGGCAAAAAACTTACCGGATTCCGCGAAGGTGACAAAAATTTGTCGAAGGGAGACCCCTGAGGGGCAAATTTTCTTCGGAAAGAAAAAACCGAATTCCTGTCAGGAACGTGGTAAGAGAGCTCCTTTCACCGCGTGGCAGCTGCTGCGCGGAAAAAAGAAGACTGGAGGGAGACCCCTGCTGGCTGCAGGGTCAGTGCCTTGCTGGGCATGCCCAGTAGGGGCCAGTCAAAGTTCTGTTTAAACTTTGACAGAAGTTTTCCGTGGTGGGCTCCATCCTCGATGTCACCCATTTGTGAGGACAACCATCCTGCTTGTCCTGTGAGAAATAAGGACCTTCAGTTACCTGAAAGGTTTTAATTATGTACAATCAACAAACAGTTTCCGTTCGAAAGAAATTAGTAGAACTAGGGGTCATGAAATGAAACTCCAGGAAGGATGGCGCAGAACCGTCAGGAAATATTTCTTCACGGAGAGGGTGATGACAAAAATAGTAAAAGAATTCTAAGAGGCATGGGATAAACACTGTGGATACCTAAAGGCTAGGGGATGGAAATGAAGAAAAACATGCATGGGGGTATCTTGCTGGTGTAGCGGTTACTACCCTTAACCAATATGCCTTTATACTTTTGATGCAACTCCCATCAAAAGAATAAAGGTTTATTGCTCTCTGTTTCAACTGCAAGAGATAACAGGGAATTAGACAGACAGCAATAAACATGGGCCTGGTCTTTTACAGTCCAAGAAACTAATAAGTATGGGGGTGACCTGTACAGCACGGCAGATACTACCATAAGCTTGCTGGGCAGACTGGATAGACCTTTTGAATTTTTTCTGCCATCGTTTCTATGTTAACGTTCAGCCTATTGTGCTGCCAAACCTGGCACAGCCAATCTAAGAGTTCTTCCCCTTTTTGGGCGAGATAGAAATGCCACAAACTCCTACTGGAACCACCAGCCAGCTCTGTCACAGGATTCATTCCAAAGAGAGAATGAAGCACTCTCCAAACTGGGTGTGCAGTAAAAATGCCATAACCAGCACAGATCTTAGAGAAGACCTTCAACGAACTCCACCTTAGAATTTCCTTTGGGATTAATTTTCTGAACACTGATCCACACTGGAAGGAAGATCCATAGGAATTGCCAATTGCCCGAGCATTAAAAATAGCTGCCAGCCCTCTAATCCTTAATAGGAGAGCCTGAAAATAAATAAATAAATAAATAAATTTATTTTATTTATGTATTTAAAAACTTTTATATACCGGTATTAGTATGCATACATCATACCGGTTTACAATGTAACTTTAAAGGTAGAAATTACAATGAACAGGGAGGGCGAACAAGGAGGAGTATACAAAGAGCAGGAGGTGGAGGAATTAAAGCAATAAATAAAAACTGCAACGGACTATTTACAGGAATATACAAGGCGTAGGCAAGATCTTGCAGAAGTCGGTGTACTTAATCAGGGTAGGCTTGTCGGAAGAGCCATGTTTTTAAGTTTTTTTCTGAACTTGGCGTAACATGGCTCTAGCCCTGAGAGTGGTAGGGAGGGTGTTCCATTGTTTAGGGCCTGCAATGGATAGTGCACGGTCCCTAGTAGAGGAGAGGTGGGCTTTTTTCAAAGGGGGAATGGAGAGGGTGCCTTTGTTGACAGTGCGAGTGGGTCGTTCAGTGCGTATAGGACGAAAGGGTTCATCCAACCAATTGGAATTGTGCGAGTGGATGGACTTGTGCACTATGGTTAGAATTTTGAAGAGAATTCGGGATGCGATGGGGAGCCAGTGGAGTTCTTTGAGTATTGGGGGTAATGTGATCAGCTTTCCTTGAGTTGGTGATGACCCTGGCGATGGCATTCTGGAGCATTTGTAAGGGCTTGGTGGTGGAGGAGGGTAGGCCAAGGAAGAGGGCATTACAGTAGTCCAGCTTTGAGGAAAGGGTGGCTTGGACGACGGTGCGGAAGTCATGATAGTGGAGGAGGGGTCTGAGTTTCTTCAGGATGTGAAGCTTGAAGAAACCTTCTTTGAGGATGGAGTTGATCTGTTTTTTGAGATTGAGTTGTTGATCTATGATAACCCCAAGGTCTCTTACTGTGGGTTGGGGTGTTATGACGTTGAAAGCTGGATCGTTGGAGATCGGTGGTTTGGGAGGGAGGTGAGGAGAGATAAGGAGCAGCTCTGTTTTGGAGGAGTTTAGAGCGAGGTGGATGTTGGTGAGGAAGTCATTGATGTTGGCAAGACATGTGTTCCAGAAGGCAAGGGCATCTGAGAGAGAGTTGTGAATGGGAATGACGATTTGAACGTCATCTGCATAGAGGTAGAATTTGAGGCCGAGGTCTGTGAGGAGCTGACATAGAGGTGTGAGATAAATGTTGAAAAGGGTGGAGGAGAGGGAGGAGCCTTGTGGGACACCTTGAGACAAGGGATAGAGTGTGGAGTTGGCGTTTCCTATCTTGACGGAGAACTTTCTGTTAGATAAGTAGGATTTAAACCATAGTAGGGCTAGGCCTGAGATGCCTATTTCGGATAGCCGGTTGATGAGGAGGTTATGGTTGATGGTATCAAAGGCAGCTGAGATGTCGAGTAGGGCGAGGAGGTAACAGTTGCCTCGGTCCATGCCTATGAGTAAGTGGTCCGTGAGGGAGAGCAGGAGGGTTTCTGTATTGAGGTATTTACGGAAGCCGTATTGGGCTGGATGCAGAATGTTGTTGCTTTCTAGATATTCTGTAAGTTGGATGTTTACAATCTTTTCCATAATTTTGGATAGGAAGGGCAGGTTAGAGATAGGGCGGAAGTTAGCGGGGGTCTTTAGGGTCTAGTGTTGGTTTTTTTAGGAGGGGCTTGACAATAGCTTGTTTAAGAGCATCTGGGACAGAGCCTGAAGAGAGGGAGGAGTTTATGATGTCTGCGATGGGTTTGGATATAGTGTTCGGGATGGAGAGGAGGGATTTTGTGGGAATGGTGTCTGAAGGGTGGGAAGCTGGTTTAAGTTTTCTGAGAATAGATTCCACTTCTTTAGCG
Source organism: Rhinatrema bivittatum (assembly GCF_901001135.1). NCBI lineage: Eukaryota > Metazoa > Chordata > Amphibia > Gymnophiona > Rhinatrematidae > Rhinatrema > Rhinatrema bivittatum. The sequence continues at coordinate 424,510,397 of NC_042616.1, forward strand.
GAAGTCAGGTCAAGGGTTTGGAGGGTGGGTGAAGTGGGGGAAGGTTGGAGGGAGGGGGAAGGGGAGGTGGATGGAGAAGGGTGTTGAAATCTGCGGAGGATGTTGGTGATTTTTGTGAGGAAATACTGGGCGATTTCTTCGCTCTTAGTGGAGGCATCATTCTCAGGGATAGTGGGCTGAGAGGATTTGGTGAGGTTGGCAACATAATTGAAAAGGGCTTTCGGGTTGTACATGTATTGGTGGATCTTAGCTGAAAAGTAGTCTCTTTTTGTTTTGAGGGTGGTTATTCTATATTGGTGAAGGGTAGTTTTGAAACTTGAGGCGAGTTGGGGTGAGGGGGCTTTACGCCAGTTTCTCTCACGCTGCCTGAGGGTATTTTTTAGGGATCTTAGTTCAGTCGTGTACCAGGGTTGATGATTTTTTGTGGGTTGGGTAATGTTACGTCTGGAGATGGGGCATAGTTTGTCAGCAATTTCAAGAGTCATGCTGAGCCAGGATTTGATGGCAGTCTCTGGACTGGAGCAGTCAAGGCTAGTGGATGTGTTGGAAATGGCAAGAGCCAGTTCATCTCCAGAGCAGGGTTTCCTGAAGGTGAAGGTGGTGGTGTTTGAGGGAGTGGGGGGTAGTAGGGAAGTTAAGGGGGAGGAGGGCTTTTATGAGGAAGTGGTCGGACCAAGGTACAGGGGAGCAGGTGGGGGGGTGGGATGGAAGGAAGCAGTGGTTGATGAATATAAGGTCAAGGGAGTGACCAGCTTGGTGCGTGGGGGAGGCAACAATTTGTCTAAGGCCTAGAGCTTGGAGTGCAGTAAGGAATGCCTCACAAGAAGGGGTAAGGGGGGTGGCATCGACATGGAGGTTGAAGTCTCCTAGTATGATGGAAGGGATTTCAATGTTTATGTTGGCAGATAAGAATTCAATTAAGGGGGAGGGGTCCCGTTCGATGGATCCAGGAGGGGCATAAATGAGACAGATTTGCAGTGAGGGGGCTTTGAAGAGGCCAATTTCTAGCTTGGAGGGTGATGTGGTGTGGGAGAGTTTGAGATTAAGGTGTTTCTTGAAGGCTAGGAGGATGCCACCTCCTCTTTTCTTGGGTCTTGGAATGGATAGGAATTCGTAGGATTGTGTAGGTAGCTGGTTCAGGAGGACAATGTCTGTTTCTTTGAGCCACGTTTCCGTGATGGCACAGATGTCTGGCTTGGTGTCAGTGAGGAGGTCATTTAGGATGGGGGTTTTTTTGGAGAGTGATTGGGCGTTGAACAGAATGATGGAGAGGGTAGTGAGTCCAAGGAATTGGTTGAGAGGGGTAGTGAGGATAGGGAGGAGGGATTTGTAGGGGGGGGTGGGACGGGGGGGATGGGAATGGGGGAATCTGTTGTGGGGGAGGTGGATGCGGTTGATGTGTTGTGTGGTCATAGTGGGTGAGTAGGCAAAGGAGGAGGGAGGGAGAGGGGGTAGGTAAAAAGGAAACTGAGAGGATATAGGGTAGTACAAGGCGGGGATTAAGGTATCAAGGAGTTAAACTGAGAGAAGGGCACTGAGGAAAGGGCACAAAGCTGATTAGGTAGGGTAAGAGGTGTAAATAGTGTACCATGCAGGTTATACAATGCAGGTCAGACAATGCAGGTTATACAGCTTAGATAACATGCACAAATAACAGAATAGAGCAATTTAAGGTGTTAGGGGGAGTAGTCCAGTGGCTGGGAGGCAGGCTCATGAGCACCTGTGAGAGGTGGGATAGGCACTTTGAGGAGGTGCCCACTCACTCGGAGGTCCTGGAGCTGGATGATAGATAGATAAACTAAGTGGGGAACCTAGTTAACCCTGCACATAGGAAATCAAGGGCCACCATTATTCCTACGAAATAGCCGGACCACATTCAGTCCTCCCCCTTGGCCACAGATACTTTGCTCTGGGCTGGTTGGATCAAGATGAACTCATCCACCAGGGAGTCCACAGCCTGCTCCTCCAAATTGTCCTCCTCTTCAGTGGAACTGCACAAACACCCTCCGGATCTATTCAGACTTTTTTTTCTTTTATGTCAGTTTTTGTTTTTTTTTTTGGCGGGCCAACTTTGTAACTGGCTGCGAGGACGCAGATGCTTCCTTCTCGCTGCCTTCCTGGCATGAGAAGCACAAACAATGAAGAACAATCTAGGGAATCCCAGAATACTCTCTTAAGAGGGATTTCCTCCTCTTCAGAGGCTTTCTGCACTCTTCTGAGACTTTTGACAGCCAGGGATAAAAGAGGAGGAGAATCTCTCACCTCCCCTGAAGCTCCTCTCGCTGCCGCCAAAATGACTGCCATTCCCACACTCACCAGGAACAGGTCCTGTGGCTGTCTGCAACGCTTCCCGAACTTTGCAGCAGAATCCCCAAGCCAACCCTACCAGAAATGTCATCTCCCCCGGAAAAGCAGAGACTGCACTAATGATCACGCAGCACACCACAAGTTGTACAGCTCTGAAGAAAGCCCTTCAGTGCCATTAGCCACGAGTGTTGCGAGTCGCACTGCGGTGTGACTGCCAGAATCCCCCAGCCACTGCCTGAAACTGCCATGCCGAATCTGGGAGAAGCCACGAGAGCCTAGATCCCTGCAGACACAGCCCTTGTTTTACAAAAAAAAAAAAAAAGAAAGAAGAAAAGAAGCTTTACTGTACTGCCCCTGACAAATAAGAAAAGGAATACTTCCCTGAACAGTGGCAGAGCTGGCTGCTGGATCCACAGGGCTCAGAAGGGGAAGGAGGGAACTGGACCACCAGTTGTCCTGACCCCTAGAATCTCCAGGTACCCTGTAGAGAAGACAGCTGGATCCTTAGGGCTCCCAGGTTCCAGGGGAGGAGGAGGGATCACTTTGAGCTATCAACGCACTCAACGCACAATAAAGCTCTGAAATTTGTTGCCAGAGGATGTGGTTAGTGCAGTTAGTGCCATACAGTTCTAATCCAGGGGAATTTCATCCTCAAGAGAGGCAGGATTGGCGTCATCATCCATGCTGTCTGGATCTCCATCTAGAGGACCCGCTGCCGCTTTAGTACTCCGGCGCCCAACAAACAATCCAGGCAAGCTTTTCCCCTTGCGCATCTGCTCTAGGAGCATGGAAAGGGCCGAGGACTGCGGCTGAAGAAAAAAAAAAAAAAAAGACTGCAAGCCCTGGAAAAAATTCTACCCATTAAAAAGTAGAAGCATCCAGACCAGGAGGGACCCGAGACGTACTCACTGAGCTACCTTCCCCTGCTGAGGAACCAGTTAGGGGAGTACCAGAATCAGGCACCCCACTTGAATCATCTTTATCCAGATCCACAACCGGCTGGGAAGAGCCAGGCTTAGTGAAATCATAGGAAGACAACTCACCCTGAGCCTCCAAACAGCACTGGCACAAATCAGCAGGCACTCCTTGCTGAAATCCCCTCCTTCTGACATTCGTCCTGTCTCGCAGAAACCTTTTTTTTCTCATTAACGGTTTCAACCGTCAACTTCAAGTGTTGCATACACTCATATCTATTGTTCAATGTTTTTATTGACTTTTATTAAGTTAATGTTCTGATTCAATCTCTGTCACACTGTTATGAATTTAAATGTAACTGGTTTGTTATAATGTAAACCGGAGTGAAGGCTATGTCAGCTGTACCTCGGTATATAAACAAATGCTAAATAAATAAATAAATGCCCATATATAACAAGCAGTGCAAAGAGAAAGACTCTTAGGCTTCTTAGGCACAGGCGTCATGATGGCTAACAATGCACTGAGCAGTGGCCAAAGGCATGCATCTAGCTGTTGGGTTTTTTTTTAGTTAGGTGCTCATCTAGGCATCTAGAAATTGTGTGTCCAACACTTAGGTGCACCCACCTAGGCAGCCAAACATTAAGCGCTCAAAAAAACTTAAGTGCACAGTACCACTTGTGTGCACAGGTAAGCAAGTGCCCACTATGCATTGCTTAACATGGGTGCACAGACTACAAGGCTCCACTGCCAGTTCTGATTTCCCAGACTTTGAAAATTGCTTGGAGTTCCTGAGGCAGATTCAGTATCTGAGCCAAAGAGAAATCCCATTTTGGTTTCCTTGTGTAAAGCCTCTTTTTTCCCCGCCCTGTGATGGAGGCCATTCAAGAATTAATTGATCTTGTGTGGGGCGCCCAGAGGCTATTTTTAAAGGAGATCGGATTTTGGAAGATCTGTACCCTCTGGATCCAGTGGCAAGAGCGCCCTTCTGTTTTTTCCCCAAAGTGGAAATACACTTGTGTGTGCAGTCTCTAAGCGGATCACTATTCCTATGGAAGTAGAGGCAGCTTTAAAGGATGCTCATACTAAAAAGATTGAGACTATCCTTAAGCAAGCATTTGAAGCAGTGGCAATTACCTTGCAGATCACTTCTTGTTGTTCCTTGGTGGCTCACTCTTGTTTGCTTCTCTCTCAGGAGGTTGATGAGCCTGGGGTAAAACTCCAGGGCAGTTGTGGAACCAGCTGTTGCCTTCTTGGCAGAGGCGAGCTGTGATTTGGTCTGCTTCAGCCAGAGGGGTGGCTTCGATAGTAGCAGCCAGGTGTCAGTTATGGTTGAGAAATTGGTTGGTTGATGCGACCTAAGGCTAACCTTACCAAATTGCCTCTTAACGGATTTTGGCTGCGAGTTGGGGCGAATCTCTGGTTCCCCGTTTGCTGGAGGATAAGAAATAGGGGCAGCTTTCCCTTCACATGAGAGGTCTTGCTAGAGGATTCAAGCATTTTTGACCCTGTAGAGGAGCGACCTTCAGATACTTGACCCTTCAGTGGGTCGCACTCCTTTTGTCCCTGATAACCCAGAAGAGGTGCAGGCTCGGGTAGTGGAACCTACCGAACCTCCCAATGAAGGTTTGCTGACCCACCCCTGAGAACAGGAGATAGCAGGACGCCTTTCTCTCTTTAATCTGAGGTGGGTCAAAATCACATTGGATCAGTGGGTCCTGGAGGTGATATGAGAAGAATATGCATTGGGGTTTCACAGTGTTTCTTGGGACGTGTTCATGGTGTCTCCCTGCCACTCACCACAAAAAAAAAAAAAAAACCAGGCAGTGGAAACTGCATTGGCAAGGCTCCTCAGTATAAGGGCTGTGATCTCAGTGCACATGTCTCAAGAAAATACGGGGTGATTTTCTATTTTGTGCCAAAGAAGGAGGACTCCTTTCGCCCCATCCTGGACTTCAAAGGCATCAATTGTCATCTGCGAATGAAGCATTTTCTCATGAAGACATTGCGGAGAATACTGGAAGGCTGATGTAACTGCAGGGGTGTACATACTTGACATTGGTTTACTCCATCTCCATCTGCTGGTAGGAATGCATAACCCACTTGTTCTGGATTCATCTGACTGGACGCTAAGAAATACAATATTACTTGCTCCGGGAAAACATACTCCTTTCTACAATGGTATCATTTTCATACTATTATACTTCCAGTGCTTGAGATTGTCTTATACAGTCTACTAGGATATTAAGAAATAACTGATCTTTCTTATATTGTATTTGTTCATATACCCATAGCAACTGTATGATGTTCCCTACTGTTATGTTGGAGTCAAGATTGAAGGCAGTTTATCAATATATAAGCTGTGATATTAACATATTAAAAAAAACAGCAAGCATAATACAAGCATAAAAAGAATTGCCACCTAAATATTTCAATTCTTGCAAATTCACTCCGCTACACTTACACTATGCTATCTTTTGCTTTACTTAAGAGAGAACCTAAAAAAGGCAAATTTCATTTTTGGATTTTAACATCATGTTCAGAACATCTCCCAGTTGAAATAGCTTAGCAGGTGAATTTTAAAAGGAGTTAGATGTGTACATTTAACATTATTGTAGCAATTTTCAAAACCCATTTACCCCATTGAATGCACCTAACATGGATAAGACCTAGTGACAATCTAATGGCGCATACTGTAGCAATTTTCAAACATCCACTTACATAGGTAAAGTGCATTTACTTGTGTAAAACCTAGTTTTAAGCGTAAGAATGCTTTTGCAAATCAGGCCCTTAAATGAAATGAAAATTGGTTCTTACCTGCTAATTTTCGTTCCTGTAATATCACAGATCAGTCCAGAGAAGTGGGTTGTGTATGGGTATGTTCAGGAACATAACGATTTGTACTGTAAGTCAGACTCAACCAGACTATCAAAGCTCATTAAGTTGGAGAATGACCACTTCGAAGTTAATAGCTCAGCCTCAATAAAAATTAAATGTGTAAGGTGACAGAATAATCCTCTTTACACACATACTGGCACTATCATTTGCCAAATAATAAAGTAATAGCTTCAGTTAAATCATTCTTAAAAGAAAAACGGACAACAAATTTTAAAAAGCTTTCTGCAGCAAAAAAAAAAAAAGAAAAGAAAAGTCAAGTTGTAGGTCAAAGGAAACCAAATGTTATCCTTACGTACAACCTTCAGCTTGGGAGTCTCCAACTGTATGGTTGTACTGTCCATTTGTCCACAGAGAAAGCACAGTTGTTTACCTGCAACAGGTATTATAGGTGGCCAGCAAGACAAACAGGCACACAATCGCTCTCCTCCCTGGAAAGTTAGTTCAGCTAGATATTAAACTGAGGTAGGCTCGCACTGTGGCACTGGCAAGGAAGAGGCATGCTTGCTCAAGAAACTTCTAATTTAAACCTGAGCTGGGAAAGCGTTGTGCCCGATTCTGTCTCATTGTATAAAGCCACCCAATTGTGTGGCTGTTTGTCCTGTCTATGGAGAACACTTGTTACAGGTAAACAACTTTGCTTAACTGCCCTACACGACACGTAAATAGAGATGTCATAGGAAGAGGTCATGTGACTTGCCTCCATCTGCTGGGAAAGATAAACCCAGTCATGCTAGACTAATATAGCAGGATGTGAAAAATGCACAGCTCAAATTGTTCTATTTTTGCTAAATAGGCCTGCCTTTGTACATAAAAGAACTGGACCATTAATTTCTATTGTGTCTCTCAAAACATTACTTGCCATGTTATTTGTCTACAAAGGCTAATAATCTTATCTACATTTAAATGTAATTGAGGCTTTCATGTCCACTTTTGCCAGATGGTATTATAATCTAAATTTTTCTCTAATAAAAACTAAGGAGATTTTATGCCTACTTGGACATTCAGTATTACATAATTCTGTAAATAATTCTCATTTTGAAGCAATAACAGTTTGCATATCCAAAGAATAAATAAAATGCCGAATTTGGAGATATCAAAAAAAAAAAAAATCAGTAATTGTCATACCAAAATCTTTGAACTTTGGTGACCTCAATTACTCCACCGTGACCATCCATGAGTTGCACTGCCATACACATTTTTAAGGATTCTATACAAAGCCTTTCAGATAGGATGCCATGATTACAATAGGGTCACACTCTCCAAGGAGAGGGATGGGAAAACAAGAATATAGGTTCCTGCGACTCACTCCAACCCCAAAGTCAGCAACTTACCCTGGCCATGGCCACAGCCCCTCGCTCTGTAAAGGTGTTGTCATTTAGGTTGATTACCCTCAGCAGTGAGTTGGCACTGAAAGACTCAGCCAGTGCACTGATGCCAGCATGATTAATACCATTCTGTGGCATGTGCACTTCCTCTAGTGTTCCAATTATCTAATTTGGGGCAGAAGAGAAAACACAGGCAATGTGATGTTAACATCTATATAGTGCACCAAAACTCAAAACGCAGATTGTGTCCTGTTACAAGTTTAGATATCCTAAGGGGCGGATTTTAAAAGCCCTGCTCGTGTAAATCCGCCCGGATTTATGCGAGCAGGGCCTTGCGCGCCGGCGCGCCTATTTTCCATAGGCCTGCCGGTGCGCGCAGAGCCCCGGGGTTTTTTGTCAAGGGCGTGTCGTGGGCGGGGCCGATCGACGCGGCGTTTTGGGGCGGGATGCGGCGTTTTGGGGGCGGGCCCGGGGGCGTGGCCGTGCCCTCCGGAACCGTCCCCGGGTTGCGTCTCGGCGCGCCAGCGGCCCGCTGGCGTGCAGGGATTTACTTCTCCCTCCGGGAAGCGTAAATCCCCGGACAAAGGTGGGGAGGGGGGGTTTAGATAGGGCCGGGGGGGTGGGTTAGGTAGAGGAAGGGAGGGGAAGGGCGAAAGAGAGTTCCCTCCGAGGCCGCTCCAATTTCGGAGCGGCCTTGGAGGGAATGGAGGCAGGCTGCGCGGCTCGGCGCGCGCCGGCTGCCCAAAATCGGCAGCCTTGCGCGCGCCGAGCCTGGATTTTAGCGGCTACGCGCGTATCTACTAAAATCCAGCATACTTTTGTTTGCGACTGGTGTGCCAACAAAAGTACGCGAATGCGCATTTTTTAAAAATCTACCCCTAAATGTTTAACCACCTTTTTGAGAAACCTTTTGGAGTCAATAGCTGTATCACTCTACTATATAATTCCATTGTATTACTGTACCATGCTTTCAGAAGCTTGGCAGGAAAAGCATGTAATTAAATAAATTATTGTAGATTGTATTATGTCCAAGAAAAAAACAATTATTTCAAAGTTAAAAAAAAACATGGCAAAACCTAACACAGCAGCTCTATTATGCCACAGACAGGACCCACTGGGTATATCTGTTCTGACAGTGTAACAGACCAGGACCAACTCCAGAGTCTGGATGCTCTAGCATCTTCTGAGTTGCCTGTAACCAGCCACAATGCTACTCCTTCCCTCCAGTTTTTGTTCTGCTCTAGAAGTGCTGGTCACACCTTTTGTTTTCTTTACTTTTTCCTTTGTTTTTTGTTGGCTGTATTCTTTCTGCAGCTGCAGAAGCAAGACAGCAAGAGATGGGGTTCTTACAAACATTCTGATGCCGTCAAATCAGCTCAGCTGCAGAGGTCAATGCTGGCTGGGACACTGCCTTCATTGGAAGTAATCCCACAAGACTCGGAGGATCTTCAGCTATAAGAACCACAGGAAGGTAGATTGAACCATAGCTCAGCACAGGTCTACTATGCTAAGATAACAAGAGCTGAAGCTCAAGATCCACTTGGCAAAAAGGTCCCCAAGAACCTGTAAAAATCTCTACAGCAGTGGTTCTCAACCCTGTCCTGGGGACCCCCCCCCCCCCCAGCCAGTCGGGTTTTCAGGATATCCACAATAAATATGCATGAGAGAAAATTTGCATACACTGCCTCCATAACATGCAAATTTTCTCTCATGCATATTTATTGTGGATATCCTGAAAACCCGACTGGCTGGGGGGGGTCCCCAGGACAGGGTTGAGAACCACTGCTCTACAGGAAGATTTTTTTTTTTTTTAATTTTAAGGCTTGACACAGGCACTTGGAGCTATCATTCATTCCTCAGGGACTGCGGAAGCCCTTCTAAGCCCTGTGGGGCTCTGGGACCAGGAAGATTACTACCCTCAACTCCAGCAGGTTTTATGAGCAAAGATTTTTTTTCCTCCCTGCCTCTCCCTTCCTCTGGACTCCACTCTCTTCTTGACACTCCTGACCTACCCATATATTTACCTCTCTTTTGTCTTTCGCACCCATGTAGTGCTGATCGGCCCCTTCCATGTTTCATTCTCTCCCCAACTACATCCTCTCTAATCTTTCAGAACCAAACTTAAACACAAGAAAGATAGATAGAACACTGCACTCAATCACTCTCTCACCATGGACCAAGAAAAAGGTATGCAAAAGATGTACAAGACAAGCCACTCAGATGCATTTTTACCTCTGTTCAACCATATACATGCATAAAACTAGAGTCTATGCAAGTAAATCCTTTTGAAAATGACCCTCAATGCTGTTTCTTGAATCTTTGTTGTTACTGCAACTGGAAAATATTTATGTACCTAAACTTTCTTTTTAGCCTGCTTTCTAAATGAAAAGGTTAATCACATCATTATAGTTTATTTGGTGTCCTAGCCTCATCAAATTTTCAGGACATGTTCAGGCAGGACATGAAAGATCTGATAGGGCTGGTTTTATTTTTTTTTCCAGATCCACACATATGCATGGACTATGAACGCACCTACGCATGCATCCCAAAAGGTAGACTCCTTTAACTCTGGGTGGATCTTCTTATTTTTATTGAATTTTCACCCAGCAAGTTTCTTCTCACTACTTTGGGCTTCCAGTTCAAATCAGAACCACTCTCATGGCTCTTTATGCTCAATTTCCCCAGGCTTTTCCCCTATTTTTTTTTTTCAAGCCTCATCTTGAAACCATTGCAATGATGGTCCTCAGCCAGGGGCCACAGACTGTAACTTCCTCCGGAACCAAGTACACATGCACCCCGAGTCTGGCCAGCAGGTATCGTCATTGACCTATGGCTGAGATTCCCTCCTTCAAGGACTGTAAAAGCTGCCTCTACAGCATCCCCAGCTGATAACAGAAGACCTGACCCAAGAATTAAACCCAGATCTTCTGCACAACAGGGCCACTGGGCCACCAGGTCAGCCCTGTATGTAAAACTTTAAAACCTCTCAGTATATAAAGTGAAACATGCTTGAAAAAGGGTCCCACTTACTACCTGTGTATTGGTAGGAAATGTGCTGCATTAATCCTGGCTGATCATGCTAAAAAACCTGAGGCATTTGTCAAAAAATAAATAAAGATACCATACAAAGCCTGCTTCTTGATTATAACTGGGGGGGGGGGGGGGTGCAGGGGGAGAGGGGCAGAAACTTACCCTGAATGCTTCAGCCAGTGCTATGGTGCCATCATTCTCCAGACGGTTTCTCCCAGCCACAAAAACTTTCAGAGTCAGTGGCCTGCCATGGGCACTAGACTTCTTGTAGCATTCTGTCAAGGAATCCGCCAGGATCTAACCAATCGCCCAAGACAGCCCAAAAAGTTAGAAAGCGACAAAAAACGTATTACCTACATAATCCAGTTACTTCAATATAAAAGTAATCATTCACTGTGCTTAGATATACTGGGCTCCCAAGAAAGGGACAAGGGAGAATAAAACAAATGCCCCACATCTTAGCCATAATAAATTACAGCCCATGGGAACTAAGGACATTTAAACATCCATTTTACTTTACAGAAGCCACCACCGAAAACTGAGACTTGCATCTTTCCCACCTGACCTGTAATACAGATACAGTGTGCCCCAGTCCTGCCCCTTTCCCACAAGAAGCAGCATTCTGACTCCTAATTACCTTGCCCCCACCAATGCCCATCCCACAGTTGTTGAGTCTGAGCTCCTGTAGCGTGTAACATGCTGAACTTTTCAACAACGCTTCAAAGCCACGCACACCATCTGGACCAAAGGCATTATCACTTAGATCCAACTCCTGCAGCTGAGCCCCAGCAGTGATGAGTGCCTCCCCCAAAGAGATCTAGGTGACAACACAAGGAAAAAAAAAATATGAATATAGGCAACCTTTTCTGTTAGAGCACCAAAAATTCACATTCTGAAAGATTCTGGAGTACCCTTGACTGTTTCAGACTCGCCAGTAAAGCAAGCAACAGAAAGCAAAGGATGCTTCAGTTATCCCTTCCCCTTGCTTCCCTCCCTGTGGTAGCACTCCCTCTATCCTCTTGGTATTTCTGATTCTCTCTTCCCCCCAGCACACCTCCATGCTGTTGCTTTTTTCCCTTATGTTTTTTTCCTTCTCTTCTGTCCTTCCTTCAGAGACAGAGTAGGAACTTTATATACAGCTCAAATGTGCCAGAACATTGGGTATTTTTAACCCTACCTCTGATTATCTGCCAGAAATTGCCAATTCCAAGCTAGAATTGAAAGAATACTACAAAGAGACACATGCCATTTCGTCACCCACACATGGTACCATCTGACAAGGTACAGAGTTGACAAAAAAAAAAAACCAGAAGGGTCCCCATTTCTTTCACTATCTTTTTTCCCCAATAAATACTAAAGTCCAATTTATCAGAAATATGCATTAGATCAAGTCTCCAGCTTGATTTCCCCTGTGTCCCAAACACGTTACAATTACTTACCAGTGCTGGAGGAATCTCTGATCTCAGCCTCCCTGTGAACATGTCATTCCAATAACACTTCTACAAAGATAAAATGTACAGACTATGTACTTCTGAACAAGCACAGGCATGCAGTAAAATCAACATACATTAACTATGTCAAAACACAGGGGCCAAATACTCATTGCCAGTCCCCTACTTCATTCCCATAAGTTAGTTTAATTCCAAATTAGTTTATAAGGCTCCTCAATACACCATATCCAAATGACTCGTGTAGCACCCTGTGATCCCATAGCAAGGAGGAATAAGATGGCAAAGTGAGACTGAGCTGTACAGCCAAACTTAAATGAACAAAAGATCTTTAGCTGAACTATGGAAACTCATTGAGCTGTACCCAACACTTCACAAAGCTCAGGCTTTTGAGTCTTTAATGTAAAGAAACTTCCCCAGCTACAATGGCAGGGTTCCATTACAGCCAAACATGGTCAGACTTGGCCGTTTGCTCACAGTGCTACACCTCACACTAAAATCAACCTTCTAGAGCTGTGATTGCTGCCTGAGGAGCTGCATGCTCCCTTCCTAAAGGGTTACGAACTGCACATGTTCAGTCTTCACAAAAACGTTAGGTTACACAATACAAACAAGGGCCTGACATTCAGACTAGTGAGCTAGGTGGCTGCAAGATTTTCTGACCTGTTCCATAAGCAGAATTATAATGAAATTCACTGAAACCTGTTGATTTTTTCCAGCAATCTATATTCTAGGTCCCCCTTCCCAGTCCAAACCCAGTACTCCCTTCCACCCTCCACAGCCCATCCCCCTCCCCTTGACACTCCCTTCCACCCCTCCCCCTCAGTAGCTCACCTCAACACATTCTAATCCTCCTCTCCAGTCCCATCCTACCAGTTCTTTTCCCCCTTCTTTCGCCAGCCCAGCTGCAGCAATCTGACCACCCCCTCTCCAGACAGAGCCAAGCATTCACTGACACCCCTTGCTGGCCCATAGAAACATAGAAATGACGGCAGAAGAAGACCAATCGGTCCATCCAGTCTGCCCAGCAAGCTTCACACTTCTTTTTTCTCATACTTATCTGTTTCTCTTGGCTCTTAGTAACCTTATGTTCTAATTCCCTTTTCACCCCCACTATTAATGTAGAGAGCAGTGATGGAGCTGCTTCCAAGTGAAATATTAAGTTTGATTAGTTGGGTAAGCGGCAGCATAGCTCTCTGCCATGAAGCAGAGGGCAATGCTGGATATGTGTGAAGTATCAGTTTTTCTTTTCCCCTGTCATTGAAGCAGGGAGTCATGCCGGACATGCACCGAAAGTGAAGCATGCCTTGAAAGTCACATTAACTATCATCAAATATTGAAAAGCCTAATAATTGGTAATACCTATAGCCCATGAACCCATCCCTGTTTTTTTTCTTTTTTTGTTTTTTTTTTTTAATTGGGAGATGGCTGCCCTTCATCCTTCCGCTCCGTGAAGGTAGTCACCTACCACTGGCCACTGGCATCCTGCTCCGTGAATGCCTCTGTGGCTACTGCCGCTCCGTGCAGTGTTTTACTACCTGCTCTTTATATGTGTCCTCTAGACCTGATGGATCCCATCCCTGTTTTGTTTTTTTTATTTAATTGGGAGATGACAGCCCTCCATCCTTACGCTCCGTGAAGGTGGAACACCTACCACTGGCCACTGGCATCCCGCTCCGTGAATGCCTCTGTGGCTACTGCCGCTCTGTGCAGTGTTTTGCTACCTGCTCTTTTATACGTGTCCCTCTGGACCTGATGGATCCACAATGTTTATCCCACGCCCTTTTGAAGTGCTTCACAGTTTTGGACTTCACCACTTCCTCCGGAAGGGCATTCCAGGCCCTCTACAACCCCAGCATTCCCTTGCTCCCCTCACCAGCCCATCCCCAGTACACGGATTCTGTTCCCACCTCACCAACCTGAACCCAGTACTCCATGTCCTGGTCTCCAATTTTAGCCCAGCATATTATGCCCCTCCTGCCATTAGTTAGCCAAAATAAGAAAAACTGCCCCTCCCCCAAATAATGAAAAACAAACACTAAAAGAAAGGTATCCCTACAAAACCCACTTAAACAAAGGACCCCTATGGCCCCTGGTCCCTGACCCTACTCTTTCATGGGTCCAGGAACGATCCTCAATCACTCCTGCCCCATCATCAAGGATGATGCCATTAAGTTGTACACTGCTGGAGATCACGTGATGCAGTGAAGGGTGAGGAGCAGCTTTTAAACTAGAACAAAGGGGAAAGCCGACAGTTGCTCAGCAGCGCACGGTTCGGAGAGAGGTATCTTCAAAGGATACTAATGATGCATTAGAATTAGGGCATCCCAACAGTGAGGTTCCAATAATTAGAAAAGTAGTCCAAGTGCCTGTAACTAAAAACTCACCTGAGCTAAAAAATTCTAACTTATCCCTATCAATTAAAAAGCAGAAAGAAAATACAAACAAAAATCAAACTTTGAAATGTTTGTATGCTAATGCCAGAAGTTTAAGAAGTAAGATGGGAGAATTAGAATGTATAGCAGTGAATGATGACAGATTTAATTGGCATCTCAGAGATATGGTGGAAGGAGGACAACCAATGGGACACAAATTATATCGCAATGACAAAGAGGAGCACCTGGCATCTATAAACTCTTTTAGTTGGTCAGGGGTGAAAAACACAAACGTTCAACTCCTTTAGATAGGAAACATTTACAAGGAAACAAAATTTTTACAGTATAGCCCAACCCCACTGCCTCTTGCCTGATGTTAAAAAAACCCCGACGCCTGGCCTGCGTGGCTGGGGCCAAATCAGGAAAAAATTTCACCGCAGCTTCATAAAAATTAATCGGATATTTCCTAAAATATGATTTCATCACCATACCGATATCCTTAGTGGTAATAAATGAAACCAGAAGTGTTCCTCTATTAATTACTTCTATTGTAGAGTCCTCTAAAAAACCTGTTAAATTTCCTTGAAAAGGAACATTACTGGCATTCCCCATTCCTCTTAACGGAGGGAGAAAGAAGCAGGAGTTAATGGATGGAAAGTTTCCTTTGCTTATTTCCAGTTTTTCCAATAAGAATTTCTTTACAGTAATATAGGGAATTTCCCCAGCTACTTTTGGAAAATTTATCAAGCGCAGATATAAATGTCTTGATTTATTTTCAAGAAATTCCATACGTCGGGACAAAGCTTCACTATCTTTAATTGCAGCTGTCTTAAACTGCTGGAGCTCTTCCCCTTTTTTCTCCAATCCAGAAACTTTGCTCTTTATGGAATTGACTTGGTTTTGTAAATCTGCAGATTTTTGCAAACATTGTAAACTGGAGTGATCCATTTTGTTATTCAAAGAGTTTATAGCAGCAGCCATCCCAGCCATAAAATCCCATAAAGAGTCAAGCGTCACCTGTGTAGGCCGCGCTGGAATAACAATCAGCTCTCTGCTATTAGCCACTTCTGCGTTCATTCCTCTTTCCAGCGATATACTGGTACTTGGTGATCCTGCAGACCACTGTCCTTCCACCGGACTCGATGTAGAGGGGTCCCGGTTCTGTGCTAGCAGGAGTCCATGAGGTATTCTCCGGATTGGAGCCGGCTTGAAGCACTACCGGTTCCACTTTCCGTACCTCCTCCTCTGCCCTCTGAACAGGCGGTTGCCTCTGCTCGGGGCTTAGAGACACCTACCCTGCAGGCGTATTCAGCTCTCCCACGCTGTCACGCTCACCAGTTTCCTCGGTTCTCTCCTTCTGAACTGCTGGACACAAAGCCGGTTATCTCTGGCTGAGAGTTCACTGAAGGGGTCGTCGCGGACGGGTAAGTCCGAACTTTCCCCTTCCTCTTAGCAGGCATTTCAAAGAAGGAAAAAAAAAAACCAGAGTCTGCACGAGACCTCCGGCTTAAGGTTCACTCCGTGCGGCCATCCTGACTCCTCCCCTCAGGTCCACCTTTTTTAATGTGTGGAATACATCTGGACTGTGCTTCTAGGATGGTATTTTTTAACAATGACCACGCCTCTTGGACATTTTTTACTTTTGTAGCTGCTCCTTTCAGTTTTTTTCTAACAATTTATCTCATTTTATCAAAGTTTCCCTTTCGAAAGTTTAGCACGAGAGCTGTGGATTTGCTTACTGTCCCCCTTCCAGTCATTAATTCAAATTTGATCATATTATGATCAATTTTGCCAAGCGGCCCCACCACCATTACCTCTCTCACCAAATCCTGTGCTCCACTGAGAATTAGATCTAAAATTGCTCCCTGTCTTGTCGGTTCCTGAACCAATTGCTCCATAAAGCTATCATTTATTCCATCCAGGAAGTTTATATCTCTAGCATGTACCAATGATACATTTACCCAGTCAATATTGAGGTAACTGAAGTCTCCCATTATTACCGCACTACCAATTTGGTTAGCTTCCCTAATTTCTTTTAGCATTTCACTGTCAGTCTCACCATCTTGACCAGGTGGATATTAGTATACTCCTATCGCTATAGTCTTCCCCGACACACAAGGGGTTTCTACCCATAAAGATTCTACCTGTTGGACTCTATGCCATCCCGGACATAAAGCGCCATACCGCCTCCTGGGCTGAGGACCATCATTGCAATGGTTTCAAGATGAGGCTTGAAAAAAAAAAATAGGGGAAAAGCCTGGGGAAAAACTTTTTTTAGATGATTTTTTATCTATTGCTCAAACATTTTACGTTATCAAAAACGGTGAAAAAATCACTCCAAATATTCAAAATGCTGTCAATTAAACGCTCCACGCAGCCTTGTGAACTAATCCCAGCGAAGGGTATAAATCTTGAAAAGCCGCTGATGGCGCGACCTAGATAGGCTTAACCGGCAGTCTCTTATGGCTTAAAAATAAGCTCATACAACACCCCGACTTATCTGATGGTTTGGCGGGTCACCGACGTAGCCACGTTTCAGGTCCACACTGAGACCTTTCATCAGGGAATTGATCCTCTTACGATGTCTCGTCGGTCAGTGTTGAGCCATTGCCTGCCAGCCATTGCCTGCCAGGCAATGTAAAATGTTTTAGAGCAATAGATAAAAAATCATCTAAAAAAAAGTTTTTTGATTGTAGCACTGTTTGCACACGAACTGTACACATTGGTCGGAGGAGGGATGTTTATGATTACAATTGACATTCATATTACCCCTGGTGGGGATTTATGATTATGCATATGAAACGTTCCTCTCCTTCCATAAAAAAATTTTTTTTCTTGCTAATAGTTTAATTTTTTCACTCTTTTTATGAGGATTTAGGAGTTCAAATATAAGAAGTTATAGTTATTATGAGGGATTTGCTTTGAGGTTCCAATTATCATTCACTGCGATACATTCTAATTCTCCCATCTTACTTCTTAGACTCCTGGCATTAGCATACAAACATTTCAAAGTTTGTTTTTTCTTTGTATTTTCATTCTGCTTTTTAGTTGATAGGGATAAGTTAGAACTTTTTAGCTCAGGTAAGGTTTTAGTTACAGGCACTTGGACTATTCTAATTATTGGAACCTCACTGTTGGGATGCCCTAATTCTAATGCATCATTAGTATCCCTTGAAGATACCTCTCTCAGAACCATGCATTGCTGAGCAACTGTCTTTTCCCTTTGTTCTAGTTTAAAAGCTGCTCTCTCCCTTTTAAAGTTTAGCGCCAGCAGTCTGGTTCCATTCTGGTTAAGGTGGAGACCATCCCTTCGGAAGAGACTCCCCCTTTCCCAAAAGGTTCCCCAGTTCTTAACAAAACTGAATCCCTCTCCCTTGCACCATCGTCTCATCCACGCATTGAGACTCTGGAGCTCTGCCTGCCTCTGGTGACCTGCGCGTGGAACAGGGAGCATTTCAGAGAATGCCACCCTGGAGGTTCTGGATTTAAGCTTTCTACTTAAGAGCCTAAATTTGGCTTCCAGAACCTCCCTCCCACATTTTCCTAGGTTGTTGGCGCCCATATATACCACGACAGCTGGCTCCTCCCCAGCACTGTCTAAAATCCTATCTAGGTAACACGTGAGGTCCACCACCTTCGCACCTGGAAGGCATGTTACCAGGCGATCCTCACGCCCACCAGCCACCCAGCTGTCTACATTCCTAATAATTGAATCACCAACTATGACAGCCGATCTAACCCTTCCCTCCTGGGCAGTAGGCCTTGGGGAGATATCCTCGGTACGAAAGGACAGTGCATCACCTTGAGAGCAGGTCCTTGCTACAGGATCCTTTCCTGCTGCACCAGGTTGATGCTCTCCAATCATGAGACCTTCTTCCTTCAAGGCAACACCAGGGATGCCAGTCTGAAGTTGGGACTTGGCTACTATGTCCCTGAAGGTCTCATCTATATACCTCTCTGTCTGCCTCAGCTCCTCCAGGTCTGCCACTCTAGCAGATCCCTGGCAGACTTTGCATCCCCTGGAAAAAGATTTCACCCATGTTTCGCGGGCACATCCCACCCAATCCAGATTAGATTATATCCTTGTAAGTGACCATATCTTTTCCAAATTGCCAAGAAGCCCACATCGACGATACAGTAATCTCAGACCATGCCCCGGTGTGGATAACACTAACTGATCCTCACACAGTTCCACAGGTCTTTCTTTGGAAATTCCCATATTATTTGGCTGATAATACCCAGTTTGTGGAATATCTCCGTGAAAAGTGGAAGGACTATATGCAACTTAAATCAAGACATTAGGTCCTCTTTTGGTACACAGCGAAGGCAGTTCTCAGGGGGACATCATTTCATACACAGTGAGATGGAGAAAAATGTTAAGACAAACAGTTACTATCCCTCAGTGCTCAACTTCAAAGGGCGAAGCGTGCTCTGACCCATGCCAATACTCGTGACAACAAAAAACATTTTCTCACTTTGCATGGCACTTTTAATTCCTTGTTACACCAAAGAGCAAAGAAAACCCTAGTCTATTACCCACATAAACTATTTCAATTTAGTAATAAATCTGGAAAGCTATTGTCCAATCTGATTCGAACGCAAAGAGGTTCTCGCTTTATCACTGCAATTTGAACCCCAGCTGGCAAAATCACTTCTGACACCCCTACCATTTTGACATTTCAAAACTATTACACAAGCCTCTACTGGTCGGAATCCTGGGACCTTGCGGCCTGTGAATGCTTCCTTTCTTCGCTCAGCCTGCCGCGATTAACCCCGGCACAAACGCACCAGTTAAACCAACCAGTCTCAGAGGAGGAATTTCGGCACATCATTAGGCAAGCAAAGAGCTTTAAAGCCCCTGGTCCGGACGGCTTTCCAGTGGAATTCTACAAGCCGCTGATAGACCTAATAGTCTCTCCGCTCACTCAAACGTTTAATGCCATCATATCTGCTGGTTCCTTCCCCATACATGCTAGCCAAGCACATATCACTCTCATACCTAAACCGGGGAAGGATCACCAGCTTCCCACCTTATATCGGCCTATCTCCCTGTTAAATCAGGATCAAAAGTTCCTGGCAAAAATTTTGGCTGATAGATTAGCGACTCTACTTCCTTCCTTAATTGACACTTGCCAGGTCGGTTTCGTGAGGAAACGTTATGCCTTAACTAACATCAGGAAAGTATTGACGGCAATGGCCCTTTGTGAAATGGTGAGTGAAAAGGTAAGTATGAGAAAATAAGTGTAGGAGCTTGCTGGGCAGACTGGATGGGCCAATTTGTCTTTTTCTACCGTCATTTCTATGTTTCTATGTTTGTGCTCAGGTAGAGGAACCTTTCATAGCAGTGAGTTTCGACGCCGAAAAAGCATTCGACAGAGTCTAATGGGATTACCTATTTCATATTCTTCATTATATGTGGTTCGAGGGGCACTTTACAGCTACCATTCACCTACTGTACCATAACCCGAGTGCGGTGATCATAGCCAATGGTTCACAATCAGAGGCCTTCCCAATAGGTAGAGGCACGAGGCAGGGCTGCCCCGTCTCCCTTACTATTCTCCAACTTGAGCCTCTCCTGCATATGAATCAGGTGACTCGGGAGGTGCAGGGAGTGCGATTCCATATGGAAACAGTTAAGTATGCTGTGTTTGCAGATGATATATTAGTGTTCCTAACCAAACCTCGGCCTTCTCTCTCACCCCTATTGCAGGTATTTCAGGAGTTTGCCTCCTTCCCTGGCCTCAAACTTAATACTGACAAGTCAGAAGTTTTAGCATTCCCCCCTACAGTGCAGGAGACCTGGGAGGGGCCTTTCCCTTTGATGTGGGCACAGGGAAAGCTTAAATATCTAGGAAACTGGCTATCTACCCAACTGCCCCAACTCTACTCTTTAAATATAACCCGCTTGCTAGCAGACTCTCAAGCCCGACTACAAGCCAGGCAGTCCCTCCCTCTGTCGCTGGGAGGCCGAATTAACCTGTTTAAATTGGTGCTGCTCCCTCAGTGGCTCTACATATTCCAGAATTTACCTTTGACACTAAAACGTCGAGATTTGTTGTGCCTGGAGAAAGCGGTGAGGGTCTATATTTGGCATGGCAAAAAAGCATGCATCCCGTTCAGCCGCTTAAAGACCCAATGGGGGGAAGGGGGGCACGGGGATCCCAGATTTGAGGCTCTACAATTTAGCCAGTAACTTAAGAGTGGCGCGAGACTGGTTGCTTGACGATGCTGCATATGTGAATCTAAAGGCGGAGAAAACTCTGGTCACTCCCCTGGATTTGTGATATGTGCTCCAGGCAGCGCGAAAGAATTGCCTCTCGGCCCCTCTCAGCCTCCTAATCACTCCAATCAGACACGCGTGGTCGACCATTACCAAAGTATTAGCGCTGCCTTCAGTGTGTGCCTACTTGCTGCCTATTCGGGGTAACGTGGAATTCCTGCCGGGCTCCTAGTCGGCAGCGTTTCAATACTGGAATAGTTAAGGTATTGTACAATTGGGTTATGTATTAGACGAAACTGGTAACCTGTTACCCTTGCAGGAATTACGAGATCTGTATGGTCTATCTGGCGTACAGACCTTCCCATACCTGCAGCTCAGACATTATGTCAATTCTTTACCTCAACCCTCTCTGAAATCCGCCCTCTTTCAAAGCCTTGAGATCTTTATGTTGCTAGATAAAAAACAAACACCTTCATTATGATGCTATTACAAGCAGTTACGAGCCCGGATGAGACTTTACCCGAGTTCACTGTTAGCGGAAAGATGAAATGCTGAGGGGATATTTAAAGTCTCTGATATCATGATTAGATCCAGTTTCCTCTCAATGTCTTCAGTATCTCCTAACATGTACTTCCGTGAAATGCAGTATAAATTTCTATGGAGGGCGTACATTTCCACCACGCTTGCCTTTCACTCTCATTTAGTGCCTTCATCTTTGTGCGGAAAGTGCAGGCGGGTGGAAGGTTCGCTTTCATATTTGTTTTGGGGGTGCTGGCACATTAAACAGTTTTGGAAAAAGATTGCATGTTACCTGACGGAACTTTTGGGTATGGGTGTGGTGGTGTAGGGGACACCAGAGTTATTGCTATTTGACTGTATTCCGCCCTCTTTGATGCGAAGTTCGGGCCTGCGCACCTTTGTCAAAAAGGCATGCTACGTCGGAAATAAAAACATTAATCAGCTGGAAGGACTCATCCCCGCCATCCTTTTGGGCATGGCGCAATCACCATCAGATGATGCAGATGGATAGTATGTCTTTGAAAGAATCCCCTGCTCTTCAGTGGCGGTTCCTGCAGATATGGGACCCATATCCAATCCTTGCAGCATAGATCCAGGAGTTTGATCTTAAATAATTGATGGCATGCCTTATAAGACTCTCCTAAGGTGTTGATGCCCTCTTGTGTCATTGTTTCACTTTTGTGGCTCTTTCTCCTCCAGTTCCCCTTCCTGGGGTCGGGGGGGGGGGAGGGGAGGGGAATGGAATGGTTATGATGATAACTTTGAAAGTTCTGATATGCTAATCTGCGTGGATACAAAGGAACCATGTATCCATTGCAGTGGTTGTAAGCATTTTAATTGCAAAACAAAAGTGGTTAAACAAAAAAATTGTACACTGCTGGAACATGCAGACTCCCCCCCTCCCACAAACCAAGCCTGATTAAACAAAGGACTCACTTCCACCATCTCCCTCCTCCCAAATAAACACCATGTCACCAAACCTGAGCTCTGACACCTCACCTCCCTCCCCCACCCAAACCTGATTAAAGAAAGGAACTCCCTGGCCTCCAGGAGCATCCCTGACTCTTATCCATTTGTAGGTCAGTGTCTTCTGGGAACAGGAGTGATACCCAGTCACTCCTGCCACACTGCAGAATGGCCATCTGTCAACTTGAGACTTAGATTGCAGGATGGCTGACAGCACTGGCCTTAGGTTGACTGGCAGCCATTCTGCAGTGATGGAGGTGCACTTCCAGAAGATTTTTGAGGATTCTGCCCTGGGCATCCGAGCTGCAGTGTGCAGCAGCTTTATGCTTCGAGCAAGCCAGAGATGGGTGCAGCAGTTATAGAGTGCCAGAGATTGCTTGCCCCAGGAATTTGAGCAGGTGGAGTGCTTAGAGGCTGCAGTGGCTTATGGGGCCGACACTTCATATGATCTTATTCGCACTTCTTCTAGGACAATGGTGTCTGTGGTCTTGGCGAGGAGACTCTTGTTTGTGAAACTGGACAGCAGATGTTTCACTGAAGGCTCAGCTTGGGGTGCTCCCCTTTAAAGGCAAGCTCCTTTTTGGTGATGACTTGGAACAGCTGATAAAACAGCTTGGTGATAATAAGGTGCACAAATTACTGGAAGAAAAGCCTAAGGGGGCCAAAGGTTTTCTGCCAGTTCGCTCTCGCGGTCAGAGGATTTTTCGTCAGAGCAGACTCTGGGCGCAGGCCAGAGAGAAACCTCGGGGAGGTCTCAGTCCTGGTCCCAGTCCTTTCGCAGATGAAGAGCGAACCGAGACGCTGCTGGCCAAGGGCCCAGCGGAGCCAAATCCACACAATGAGGTGAAGCAGATCTACTCCTCGGTCCCAGCCATCGGGGGTCAGTTGACTCTCTCTTACAAGGAGTGGGTAAAGATCACGTCAGACCAGTGGGTTCTAAGTGTGATAGAAAGAGGCTATGCTTTAGAATCTGTTCGGTCTCTAAGAATCTTATTCATGGTATTTCCCTGTGTTTCGCCAAGCAAGAAACTGATCATTTAAGAGACCATACAGAGACTGAGGATGCTGGGGGCCATTGTTCCCGTTCCCAGGGAGGAGTGAGGGACGGGGTGTTATATCATTTATTATGTGGTGCCAAAGAAGGAAGGAACCTTGAAAAAGTTGAACGAGGCTCTCAAAGTTCCTTGTTTCTGGATGGAGACATTCTGATCTGTCAGCGGCAGTGCGCAGCGGGGAGTTCTTGGCTTCCCCTAGATTTGACGGAGGCATATCTGCATATTGGGATCCACTGGGATCATCATAAATACCTCAGATTCATGATTCTCGGAGAACATTTTCAGCTTTGCGCTCTTCGATTCGGTCTAGCCACTGCTCTGAGGATTTTCACTAAAGTGATGGTGGTAGCGGCAGCCCTCAGAAAGGAGGGGGGGGGTGCTGATTTATTCGTATCTGGAGAAACTTTGCAGAACAGCGGTGGATGTGGTCTTGCACACTATTTTTTTTTTACTCAGGTACAAAAAGCAGGTTTTGCACCACCTCCATCTGCTAGAGACAGAGAAATACTGAGGAGATGCAGGTGGCACACCAGGTTAAGAGGCAGTGACTGTGAAACGTCTGTCTCCATCTGATTGATTGATTAATTAATTAATTAGAAATGATTGTTCTATGATTGTTCTTTGTATGTTTATTTGTAAGTTCCTTATTTGTTTTAATGTAAGCCGCCCGCGAGGCGACAGTTTTATTTCCTTGTAAACCGGTGTGATATGTATATTATACAGGAACATCGGTATATAAAAATAATAAATTTATTTTTATTTATTTATTTAACGTCTCATATACCGATAGCCATTCGCACATCGTATCGGTTCACAAAGAACAAAAAACTTATGGGCAGCGCCCTTACAAATAACAGATAACAATACAAATAACCGGGGGAGGAGGCAATGCAAATTAATAGGTCAATAAATAGGGAGAAACTATAAATATAACATACATAAAACTATATACAAAGCATCAGTCGTCATCAAATACGTCAAGGCATAAATCGGTGGTCATGGGCATTCTTGGTCGAATAAATAAATAAATAAATCTGCTGGAAGGGAGGCAAAACCCAGGCATCTAGACTGATCTGGGTACATACAGGGAAGTGAGGTTTTCTTTTTGGTGTTTTGGTGTTGTTGTTTTTCTTGAACCCATGCCAATTCATGCTAATCACATCCCTCTCAGTTATTTTTGGTAATTTTTTTAACCTATATAATTGTTTACCCTTCGGTTCAGTCAGGTTGATTGTTGGAACTCCAATTCCAAATATATGCAGCAAATACACACCTCCATAAACTAAATTCTCAATTTATTTCCTCCAGGTATCATTTAAGAGAGGCTACAGGTTGTAAACTCACATTTTGAGCTGTTTCTTTAGTACATGGATTAAAATTAGTACAACTGATAAAATAAAAAACAACCCCCCCCCCCCCCCCCCACACACACACATCTGTAGTTACCCAAGCGAGGAGATTTGGTATTCACATACTTGGAGAATGCATCTCAGCTTTCTCCAATTGCTAATTTAGGAAACACTTTATAAAATGGTTGTATCAATATTCCAGTCCTCAGTTTCAGACTGTTTTCTCCAAACTTTGCTCAACATTCACCAGCCCAGGCTTGGCTGTGTCAGCTCTCACCTTCAGATCTGGTTTCTTCTGCAGGGCCTTTGCAATGACCTTAGCTGCCTCAACTCCTACAGTATTTCCCTCCAGACGGAGAGCCTGCAAGCCCTCATACTCTTCAATTTCTTTAATGACCACCTCCGCTGTGGAGAAGAGAGAATAATGCCAGTGGGTCAGGTAAGATTTAAGGGAGGGGGGGGGGGGTTAAAAGGTTTGTGGTATGGGTTTAATTGGCACAGGGGAGTGAGGGCCCCAAGCTGGCTGCCAGCTTTTTAATGCATGCTATTTGCAAAAAAACACCATTAAAAAATTATTTGCAAAAGAATGAAAACAATTAAGAAAAATGTGCCTGCACACCTCTAATCATTACTCCATTATAAATCAACAATCAAACATAATACAAAGAACCTGAAAAATATAGATATTTTCTTAGGAGAGTTAGAAGAAAAGGATTCCTAACTCTCAACGTCAACCTATTTCAGGAGTCATGCAAGCACACACCCCTGTTTGTTTCTCAGTGCTAAATGCTGGGAGGTACAGTGCACATAAATAGAAACTCAATTAAGTTTGCAGTTCAGAAGCAACTCCTTGCTAGGAAAAGAAAATGAAGCAGAGCCTTACAGGGTGCCACCAACTGTGTAGGGAATTTTTTAATTAAATCTTCATCAGAAAATGGGTCACAAATCACCATCAAAAGTCTCACAAAATCACAGGTAAAGATTAAAAAAAAAAAAAAAACTGTAGATGAGAATTACTGGACTAACAATACTACTTTAGCTGTTCAGAGCAATATCCCTTCATCAGGACAGAGCAAAATGAGCTAAGGCTCAGGTTACCTGAACAAACCAACAAACTGTAGATAAGATTATAGCTTTGAAAACAAACACAGATGTCCTAAAGCAGTGTAAAGTAAAAGGATGCTAGAGATAGGAAGATTGTCCAGTAATGAGCAAGGAACCCCAATGGCTCTACAGAGCTCCTTTTGTGCTGGATGTAAAAAGGGTTTTATTACTTTCATTTCACATCCTGATTATAAGACCATTGGCATGGAAGAATGTCCATCTCGCTAACCCTTCTGCCCCCCCCCCACCCAGAGCCTCACCTTATTTATTTATTTATTTCAAGTCTTTTCTATACCGTCGTTTGGTGGGGACCGTCACAACGGTTTACATCAAGGCACATAAAAGTAATGATACTACAATTTGTCCGTTTACAGAGGTGCCATAAGGTTCCTATGTTATCAATGTTCGTTGTTAAATGTGATTAATCATGTCCATGTCTTTCCTTCTCAGTTTTAATTACAGAACTAATTTTACAAATGTAACTTATCCATTAGTAATGGTGTGCTACATCTTAAAAACTATACACAGTGAATTTCTGCAGTGTGTATGGTTGTTTAATTGTTCATGCTTTGCCCATCCCTGGCTTCTATTCTCCCTTCTCTTTCTGGAAAGCTTGTTTAAATAGCCAGGTTTTTAAATTTTTTCTAAATGTTTTGTTGTCTCTTTGTAACCTTAAATCCAGGGGCATGGAGTTCCATAGTATGGGTCCTGCCAATGATAATACCCTCTCTCTTATTTGTGTTAGTCTTGCTGTTTTGACTGATGGTATGGTCAGGAGAGTTTTGTTTGCTGACCTTAGGTTTCTGTTAGGGACGTGTACTCGAAGGGCTGTATTTAACCAGTCTGCGTTTTCGTTATGTATTAATTTATGTATGGTGCACAATGCTTTGTATTGGATTCTTTGTTCGATCGGAAGCCAGTGTTTCCGTGATATGTTCTCTTTTGTTTTTGCCAGTTAGAACTCTTGCTGCTGTGTTTTGCAAAACTTGCAGTGGTCTTAGTGAGGTGTATGGTAGACCTAGTAGAAGTGCATTACAATAATCAGTGCTTGCAAATATCAATGCTTGTAGTACTGATCGAAAGTTAGCAGTTGTTAGGAGTGGTTTGAGTCTTCTGAGGACCATAAGTTTAGCGTATCCTTCCTTTACTTTTATAGATATGTGTTGTTTTAAGCTTAGTTCAGTGTCAATTATTACTCCTAGATTCCGTACTTTCTCTACTAGTAATATTTGTTGGTTGTTTTTGAGTGTGATTGGGCTTTGTTTAACTTCTGTATTTTTTCGTTCTAAGTGTAGGAATTCTGTCTTCTCTATATTGATTATTAATTCCATTTGGTTTAGTAGTGTTTGATGATATCTAGATACATGTTGGCAATGTTTAATGTTTTCTCAATTGTATCGTCGATGGGTAAGATTAATTGGATATCATCGGCGTATATATCCTTCTTTGTGACCTGTTGTTATCTTATGTGTAGATTAGCCTAGTTTACTACAAGGAAACTGACCTCTCTCACTTAAAACAGCTGTGAGCAAACCCATTTTGAAGAGACATGGTGCCTACCACTACTGCCCAATCTTCACCCAATCTTTCAACTTCGAAGGTCACCTATTTGCTGATGACATCCAGCTGTGCCTCAAAACACAGCTGAACTTATTTAGAACGCTCAGCACTGCCGCCTCTAAATAATTCTATACGGCACCTGTCTACAGTTTATTTACATTTGTTCTCTGAACCGCTCCGGCCCGCCTTCAATGCTGCTTCAAATCGCTCTCTGCCTGGTGAAATCACCCTGGGAACGGCTTTGCCCTGCTAATAGCCCTTCTAGCATCTCATGCTGGAAATCTTTGCGTGTCTATAGCGTATTTAAATTTGTTTTCTGAGCTGCTCCTGGCTCCGCTTTAATGCTGCTTCTATTTGCTCTTTCTGCTGGGTGAATCATCTTGGGGACGGCATTGCTCCATTACAAGTTTTTCAAGCATTCCTCTTTGGAAATCTTTGCAAGCCCAGATGACAATTTGCCCCGGTGCGGGTTAAAAGCTGCTTTATAGGCCTTATGGCTCTCAATGTTTGTATGTATATTATTCAATATAGATTACTTTCTTGTATGACTGACTATACATCAGAATACAATTAACACCCCTAGTCAGCCTCTGTGCCTCCCGATGCAGCTCTGCAAAACATGGTCCCGTGTCATGTCATGGGCGACTAATTTGTAAATTTATTTAGATTTGTATAAGACTTTTTTTAATTAAACCAATTTCAACATAAGATGTTGTATGATGGACTATATTTCACTCCGTTATAAATTTCTTCTTAGTTTACTGTCCCTACTAATAATCCACTTTAAGTGTTATCGCAGCACACAATTGTGATTTTTGAAAACAGAGACAAACCAAACTGCAGCTGTCCCTAGTCTCAATGATTGTCTCCCAGCAGTAGCACTATGGCTTAACAAAAAAATCCACACACACCCTTCCTGCTCCTCTGGTTATGCCATCAAGGGTATCATAAACTTAATCAGGAACCCACTTACAATCTGGGGATACAACCTGAGCATCTTGCAATGAAAACCCACATCTCGACGGAGGAAGTGACGTCACCCGATGCAGCTGGACGTCTGAGTTCGTTGCTCCCCACACGCTCCCAACTGCAAGCACTAAAATGATTTTGGCCACAATTATAAAGTGCTAATTTCACTGGAGGAGAGACGGAGGAATGTCCACAAGAAAAAAAGCAATCAATTTGAAGCTTTTTTTCCTATGAGTCGGGTGGTTCAAGATTTGCGCACCAGACCCCGGAGAAAACAATATGGCTGACGTACCTAGCACCAGTGCAGAGGGGAGAGAATTAATATCTACTGAAATAGAGTTGACAAAGGAAGATTTTAAGCATTGGTTCCAAGAAATTCAAGGCGATATTAAATCCCTGAAGGCGGACATGCATGGGGCTCTCAACGAATTCCGATCAGACCTCTTGGAGTTTGGTCGGCAGATCGAAGATGTGGAAACTGGGATGGAAGACCAGAACTCTGAGCTATCCTCCCTAAAAGCAGAGGTTGCCAGCCTCCAGAAAGCGAATACGGAGATCGCTTTAAAGCTGGAAGACCTCGAGAACCGGTCCCACAGGTTTAATATTCGCATCCGAGGTGCCCCCAAAACGGAAGACTTCGAGGACGCAGGTCTGGTGGTGTAGAAGATATGCCGGGCAATTCTTAACATGAGAGAGATTGAGGACACACTCTGCGATGCCGACATAATTTTGGATCTAGCTCACCGCTCTCTGGGCCGGCTGACGAAGAATGTCCCCCGAGACATCATTGCATGTGTCCATAGCTACAGCATGAAAGAAAAAATTATGCAACAAGCCCGAACCATGGACAACATCTCCTGGGAAGGCTATGATATAACCCTATACAGTGATCTATCGCCCCTTACCCTTAAGAAAAGGAGGTATCTACATACAGTAACATCTTTTTTGAGAAGGGAAAATGTGCATTATCTGGCTTTCCCCTGTGGGCTGTCTTTTACTATCAGTGGGGTTACCTCCCGGATCTTTTCGGAGAACAAAGCCTTGCCAATCCTAACACCAATAGGCTTTACAGCGTCAGCCAAACCGGAGGGCACCCGCCCCAAAGTGGTCGGAGGAAAACCAAAGTGGCAGAAAGTGGGCAAGAACAGCTCCAGGCTAAGGAGAAAGTCCCAGGATCCAGTTTCTACCAGGGCAGATGACACATGAATAGGAGCGGCCTTGTCCTGAGAGGGACATTCCTTTAGAGCAGTGGTTCTCAACCTTTTTTCTGTTGAGACACACCTGACAGATGGTTCTCACATGCGTGACACACTGAACACATGACCATCATAAGGATAAATGTAAAGGTACAGTTTGCATCCACAGGAACCCCCATGACCCACAATTATGGATGTAAAGCAGAATTATGACATTCCCCGTACAACTCACTTTACAAACAATATATTCTGGTTCTAGTGTCATCTCAGTACCAGCAACACAAACTCCAACTACCAAGCTCAATAGCTCTATTTATGAAAAGACAGCAGTTTATCACTAATGCATGTCCTCTTGAGAAAATACAACAAATAAGACTGATACAGTAAAATACCTCACCTCTGTCACATACACAGAACCGACCTAACATACTCCCAGGATCTGCAGTAATGCACATAAACTAATCCGCACACAGTTACACTTGTCTTATGGAAATCACTCAAAAGGTAACAACCCTACCTATGAAAAGGCAACACTACAAATATTAAATCAGGCCCTAAACACCAATACACCTCCTATTAGGAAAACAGAACTAGCCAAGCAACTATAGATCCCAACACAGAAATAATTGTATAACTATACTAATAAGCAGAATAAATTTTTCACAACAACTATGAACAGAATAATATCCAACTATTAAAAACTCATAAAAATTTAAAATTCTCCAAACACCAATAAAATATTTCAAAACAGCAGACATCACATAATATTCAGTAATTAAAATGGCAGTCAATCACGAAAAATAAACTTAAAAAGCCACCTTTACTAACCCCCTCCCTTTCATGCAGGCCAGTAGCACACACCAGGAGCAGTAGTGGCTGAAGCTCTCTACTCATGGTCCTCTTCCTTAGTGCCCTCGACCAGTCTCTCTGTCTTTCACACACACATATACCAGTTACACCCCCATGACCAGTTTCTGTCTTTCACACACCAGTCACCTTCCCGATCAGTCTCTCTCTCTCATGCACACACACACAGGCTTCTCACTCCCATGCAGTGTCTCACACACACCCATGTTTCTCACTCCTATGTTAGCTCTCTCCACATGCACAGGCTTCTCATTCTCATAATCACTTTCTTTCTCTCACACACACATACACACACTCCAGTCATCTCCCTGACCAGTCACTTCCATTGTCTCTCCTATATACACACACATAACCTCTCTGATCGGTTTCTCTCAATCACACACTTTACATAGATGATCTCAATCAAATGCTCTTACTTACACACAGGCTCTCAGTCACAGTTACACATGCATACTCTCAATCATACATACATGCTCTTACAGACAGGCAGGCTGGCTGGCTCATTTCCTGCCCCCCCCTCAGCACAAATGGTAGCTGTAGCAGCCTCCTCCTCTAGCGCCCCCCCCCCCCCCCCGCAGGCTAAGAAAGAAGAATCCCATCGGCCACGGGAGGCTAATTCTGCTGTCTCCTGTGCCAATTTCTGGCTGCTTCTGATTTTGCTTCGGGCCCACGCTACTGCTCGGGGTCGCCGCTACTTTTTCGTGAAGCACGGCTCCTTCTTCTTCCAGCGCACCCCACTGCACATCACTTCCTGTTCCGGGCCAGGGTGGGGGCAGGTGCAGGAAGAAGAAAAAGGCCCAGCCGCAGTTGCCAGCCTCCACTAACACTGCTGCCGTTCCCATCTAGGCTTGAACGTGCTGATAGCCAGGGCAGCAACGGCAGCAGTGGAAGATAACCTGCCTCTCGCTCGGTGAAGGAAGAGGGAGGGAAGAGCAGCGGGAGACCGGTAGCACACGACACACCTGCCTCTGCTTGGCGACACACTGGTTGAGAAGCGTTGCTTTAGAGCATACTGCTCTTTGATTACTGACTATCAGGTCTTCCAGTTATACATATCTTATGGGACCTAACATGGCCAATTTTTGTTGCCTGTTTGGCAGTTGGGGGGGGGGGGGGGCGGGGAATGTGCTTCCTCCACGCAGCGTCACCACGGGAGTGGCAGTTATGTTATACAGGGAAGGGGGGGAAGTGAATTATCAGAGTATAAGAGAGTCAAGGAGTTTTATGGTTCGAGTTTATGGACAATGGTTGACTACTGCTATCACGGTTTATAATCAGTAATAGGGGCGATGCTTGGGACCTAGGATATGGCTGACATTAAATGTGTCTTCAAATGTTAAAGGCTTAAACTCCCCTTTTAAAAGATCTGTGTTGTTCAAGGAATTGCTCAATCTGAAGACATCAATTGCGTTTCTACAGGAGACCCCCACCTGCGTAAACGTGTTGAAGGGCTATTTTCCCCACAGTATGATCCCATAATTCTTGCAGCTAATTCACCACGGCACAAATATCATGGGGTAGGGATTCTTGTATCTAAAGACTTAAGGGCTCAAGTGGAATCTGTGTACAGAGATAAACATGGTCGTTTTTTAATAGCTCATCTTCGATTGCACCAGGATCTCTTGGTATTGGTTAATGTTTATTGTCCAAATGGCCTTCAGAGAGAGCTCTTCCAAGAAATAGATGTGTTGTTACGATCTCAAAGTAGTAAGATAATCATGGGGAAGACCTTAATTTAGTCTTAGTAGATTGCTCCAAGGGTGGGGGGCATTATTCCCAGGCAGCTGGAAGAGCCTTGCACCACTTTATGGATCGGTTGAATTTGCTGGATATATGGCGAGAGCAACATTATGCATACTGGGACTAGACTTTTTACTCCATACCCCATGATACTTACACTAGAATTGACCTATTCCTTATTGATAAATCACTAATGCTGGTTACTACCGCGACCGGGATAGGGAACATCTCCTGGTCCGATCATGCCCCGATCTGGTGGGTAATGAGGGATTCCAAGGGGATTACTGAAAAGATACTGGAGATTAAATGACTCCTTAATAAAAGATCGTGATATAGAAGTGCAAATCAGGGCGGCTATCACGGAGTATCTCCAAACTTAATAGTTCTCCTGAGGTGAGCCCTGTGGTCCTATGGGACTGCCTTAAAGCGGTATTGAGGGGGAGGTTTATCTCCAGTGCTACTCATCAAAAGAAAGCAAAAGGGCAATTGAGGCAAGATTTGGTCACCCAGTTGGATCAGTCTAGAGCAGGAACATAAACGGAATCCCTCTGCCCTGTTATTATTTAGGCTCAGAGAGGTTCGCTGCAAAATACAGGCATTAGAGATGGAAGAAATAGCATATAAAATGGACCTTGTGAAACAGACCCATTATGAACATGGTAATGAAGCAAGCAAGCTGCTAGCGCACGCTTTAAAGTCCAAACTTTCTCAATCACAAATTGTGCAGATTAGAGATGCTGGGGGTCATATGCTTCAGAAGGAAGAGCATATTAGAGACAGATTTAATCAATTTTATGCTGAACTATACGCTAGAGACCCTATTATTGTTGATCATGACATTGAAGATTTTTTAGCAGAAGTTCAGCTCCCTCGTCTGGATGCTAAACTAGCAGGTTGTTTGGGGGATCCAATTACAACTGCTGAGGTGTTAAAAGATATCGCAGAACTAAAACCCAGGAAGGCACCTGGGCTGGATGGATATACCCCCTCTTCTACAAGAAGTTTAAGGATTTGCTAGTGACTCCCCTGACTGAAATGTTTAATTATCTCAGATCTTCAATAGAGCGGGAATTACTATCATTCCTAAACCCAGAAAGGATACCTCTTTCTGTAGCTCATTTCGACCGATCTCTCTGATCAATGTAGATTTGAAATAGTTAGCTAGGGTTTTGGTAAAGAGATTAAATCTGGTCATTCCACTGTTGATACATGCTGATCAAGGAGGCTTTATGCCCGGTCGTACTGCAGGAGATAATGTTAGGAAGATTATTAGTCTTATACATATAGCCAAGAGGACTAAATACCCATCTGTTTTATTTGGGGTCGAAGCTGAGAAAGCATTCGACCGAGTACACTAGCCCTTTCTATTCCGAGTTATGGCCAAAATGGGAATTGACGTTCCTTTTCTTAATTGGGTACGAGCACTTTATGCAGCTCCCTCAGCATGTATCAAAATTAACAGGGGATACTCTCGAGGCTTTCTGGTCCAGAGAAGAACAAGGCAGGGGTGTCCTTTGTCCCCTCTCTTGTTTGCTATGTGTTTGGAGCCCCTGGCTGAGAGGATCCAGCAGAATAGGGATATTCGTGGTATTCATATTGGAGGGGAGCAATATAAAATCTCCTTATATGCTGACTATATCCTATTTATGCTTACCAGCCCTGAGGAATCCCTTACTTCTGTTGTGAAAGACATAACAGATTACGGGAAGGTTTCAGGTTTTAAAATTAATGTTGAGAAATCTGAGCTCCTGCCTACATTCTTATCTGTTGACCTGTCTCAGCTTAAGGGACTCTTTCCGTTTCAATGGGCCCGGAAAGCCGTGAAATATTTAGGGATCATTATCCCTCCTTGTTTAAAAAACTGGAAAGATATAGGAATATAGGAAGATGCAAAAAGGACTCTCAGATCAATGGAAAAAAGATGGAGAACACACAAAACTACCGATAACCTAACCAAATACAGAAAACAGCTAGCTTTTCACAAACATTTAATACTCAATGCTAAGAGAGAATATTTCAGCAATAAAATATAAAAGTTTGCGAACAATCCAAGAACACTATTCTCAATAGTTTCAAACCTAACCTGTGACAAGCAAGAATCACCACAAAACCTGCCAGAAGCAAAATGTAATGAAATCGCCAAATTTTTCAGTGACAAAATTACTAAATTAAGAGACAAACTTCCAAACGCTGCCAACCAAGAAATTAAAATGCAAAAAAGAGATGTCAACCAATGGACATCATTCACTAAGATATCTGAAATGGAAGTGGAATAAATGCTAAAAAATGTAAACCCCGCCCCACACAAAATTGAGGCAATACCAACAATTGAACTTAAGAAATCAGCTAACACAGTCACCTATACACTGACTAAAATCATAAACCTATCTCTTGAAGAAGGAACAATGCCAGATATGCTGAAAGGAGCAATGATAAAACCAATCATTAAGAAAAAAAAACAATGATCCCCTTATCCTGAACAACTACAGGCCAGTATCAAATATTCCCTTATTAGCTAAACTAATTGAGAAAACAGTACAGAAACAGTTAGCTGAACACCTGGATGACAACAACATACTGTATCCTTCTCAACACGGATTTCGAAAACACTACAGCTCGGAGACATTGCTCCTCTCTCTAACAGATAACATTCTAAGAGGCTTTGATAGCGGTAAATACTATATTTTAATAATGCTCGACCTATCGGCAGCCTTCGACACAGTTAACCACAAAATACTACTAAATAGACTGGAAGAAATCTGACTACAAGGCAAAACATTAAACTGGTTCAGCTCATATCTAAAAAACAGGTTTTTCCAAGTTCAGATCAATAACACATTATCAGAAAAAATCAACCTCAAAACAGGAGTTCCGCAGGGATCAGCCCTGTCTGCGACCCTTTTTAACATATACATGCTGCCATTATGCCACTTACTGGCAGGACTAGGAATTATACATTACATTTATGCTGACGATATCCAACTAATTCTACCTATAGATGACAATAGAGAAAACATTAAATCTAGCTAACATGTACCTAAGCATTATAAAACAACTACTAACACAAATGGAACTTGTTATTAATATTGATAAAACAGAATTTCTACACCTAGAACGGAAAAATAATGAAATCAGCCAAACCTCAATAATCCTCAAAGACAACCAGAAAATTGAACTAGCTGGAAAAGTACGTAACCTTGGAATAATAATGGACCCTGAAATCAATCTAAAACAGCACATATCGCTAAAAGTAAAAGGAGGATATGCAAAACTCATGGTACTCAGAAAACTAAAACCACTACTAACTCAAAATGACTTCCGAACAATTCTACAGGCTCTAATTTTCTCCAGCACGGATTACTGTAATGCCCTGCTGCTAGGATTACCAAATGTATTTATTTATTTTATTTATTTGGCGTTTCTTACATACCGATAGCCGTTTGCACATCGTATCGGTTTACATACAACTAATAACTTGTGGGCATGGCCCTTACAACGCACAGTAGAAAGATGTGGAAAACAAATATACAAGAGATATGTGTGTAATTAATAGATATATGCAACAAATACAAGGGATATATATGAATATAAGAACAGGGAGTATAAAATGAGTTTCTTAGACAAGTATATTAATAATATACTACGTTAAGACCACTTCAAATACTTCAGAACACAGCAGCTAGAATACTAACCGGAAAAAGGAGGAGGGACCATATAACCGAAACCCTAGCGGAACTACACTGGTTACAGATTGAACACAGAATTAAATACAAAACCCTATGTACGATCCATAAACTAATTCATGATGAGAAATCAGACTGGCTAAACACAGCATTACGGGTACACGTCCCACACAGAAATCTTCGATCAGCAAATAAAGCACTCCTAACCATCCCCTCAGTTAAAACAGCAAGACTAACTAACCCAAGTGAGGGAAAGGGCCTTATTAGCAGGACCCACAATTTGGAACACAATGCCTCCAGAGATCAGATTACAAAGTGATCTCAAGGCATTTAAGAAAAGTTTAAAAACATGGCTTTTTAAACAAGCATTTAACAAGGCGACAGGAGAATAGAAATTATTCAGGAATAAGCAGATAAGCACAGACACACAGTACTTAGGACGATACAGTAGAGTAGTCTATGAACCCCACATCACAACTAGCATATTGATAACACTATGTATGATAAATTTACCCGTAAAAGTACCTTCAGTACACTCTGTCATGACCCACTTCTCTAAAAATTATTTTGTCTAATGATATATTGTAACCGAACCTTTGACGGCACCTGTTAGAATGTACTATAGTACACTTTTACCTACATTAAATATGTGCCTACATGTAAACCGTTGCGATGGTATATAACTTAGCGACGGTATAGAAAAGATTTTAAATAAATAAATAAATAAATAAATAAATAAACGGTTAACCATCTCTTGGTTAGGCAGAATAGCTGTGGTGAAGATGTCCCTCTTGCCGAAAATTGGATGTTTATTTCAAACACTACCCTGCCAGGTACCATTGAGCTATCTTAAGACCTTGCAATGGAAAGTCTTTTTATATATATGGAAGCATAGACCTCCACATATGGCCAGATCAGTACTCTACCAATCAAAAGCCAATGGAGGTTTGTGGGTGCCCAACTTCCTTAAATATTTCGTAGCTGCCCAGTTGAAGGCCGTCGTTCAGTTCCATAACAAGACTCATTGCAAACAATGGGTGACCATAGAGGAGGGAATGGTAGGAGACAAGAATCTAAGGGATAGATTCTGGGCAATTGGTAAAATGGTAGATCAGCTAGAGATGGTTTCTCCATGTACGGTGTGAACATTGTCACTTTGGAAGGCGTGGAGACCTTGTATTGTAGGCAAGTGGCGATATACCTTTTCCACTACTATCAGAAGTTGTGAGGACTTCCCCATGAGTAGGGAGGGTAAATCGTTCTATCACTGGGCAGGGAAAGGGATACTGACATTAGGACAGGAATGGCGGGGACAATCTATACTATATTTTGATGAGCTCAAGACTACTTATCACCTGACGTCCTCCGATTATTTCGCATATCTTCAACTGAGGCACTTTTTGTTTACTAACACTGTTCGGGATGATCTATCCAAAAGAAAATCATTATTTGAGGGGTTACGTGAGACTGCTCATTTAGTGAAAGGAGTTATCTCAAAATTGTATGTTATTTTAAATGCAATGGGGGACTGTGCTGCCAAGTTTATGATTGCGTGGGAAAAAGACCTGGCGTTGGGATTTACCCCGGAGGATTGGGCCATATGTTTTCAGCAGACTAGCCGAAGTTCTATTTCGGCCTCATAAGAACATAAGAAATTGCCATGCTGGGTCAGACCAAGGGTCCATCAAGCCCAACATCCTGTTTCCAACAGAGGCCAAACCAGGGCACAAGAACCTGGCAATTACCCAAACACCAAGAAGATCCCATGCTACTGATGCAATTAATAGCAGTGGCTATTCCCCCTAAGTAAACTTGATTAATAGCAGTTAATCGACTTCTCCTCCAAGAACTTATCCAAACCTTTTTTGAACCCAGCTACACAACTGCACTAACCACATCTTCTGGCAACAAATTCCAGAGCTTAATTGTGCATTGAGTGAAAAAGAATTTTCTCCTATTAGTCTTAAATGTGCTACTTGCTAACTTCATGGAATGCCCCCTAGTCCTTCTATTATCCGAAAGTGTAAATAACCAATTCACATCTACTTGTTCAAGACCTCTCATGATCTTAAAAGACCTCTATCATATTCTCCAAGCTAAACAGCCCTAACCACTTCAGCCTTTCCTCATAGGGAAGCTGTTCCATCCGCTTTATCATTTTGGTTGCCCTTCTCTGTACCTTCTCCATTGCAACTATATCTATTTTGAGATGCAGTGACCAGAATGTACACAGTATTCAAGGTGCAGTCTCACCATGGAGCAATACAGAGGCATGACGACATTTTCCCTTTTATTAACCATTCCCTTCCTAATAATTCCTAACATTCTGTTTCCTTTTCTGACTGCTGCAGCACACTGAGCCGATGATTTTAAAGTATTATCTACTATGATGCCCAGATCTTTTTCCTGGGTGGTGGGTCCTAATATG
This sequence comes from Rhinatrema bivittatum, assembly GCF_901001135.1. NCBI lineage: Eukaryota > Metazoa > Chordata > Amphibia > Gymnophiona > Rhinatrematidae > Rhinatrema > Rhinatrema bivittatum. The sequence goes on from NC_042616.1 coordinate 424,548,348, forward strand.
GAACCTAACATCGTGTAACTACAACAAGGGTTATTTTTCCCTATATGCAACACCTTGCACTTGTCCACATTAAATTTCATCTGCCATTTGGATGCCCAATCTTCCAGTCTTGTAAGATCCTCCTGTAATGTATCCGCTTGTGATTTAACTACTCCGAATACTTTTGTATCGTCCGCAAACTTGATAACCTCACTCATCTTATTCCTTTCCAGTTTATATATATATATTGAAAAGCACTGGTCCAAGTACAGATCCCTGAGGCAATCCACTGTTTACCCTTTTCCACTGAGAGAATTGACCATTTAATCCTTCTCTGTTTCCTATTAGAAAATAGCTAAAAGCTACTATTTAGATGGTATATGACTCCAGTAAAAATGCATAAAATGTTCCCAACTACTAGCAACTTGTGCTGGAGAAACTGCGGGCAGAAAGGGGACTATGTCCATATGTAGTGGTCCTGCCCAGTTATACAACCTCTTGGCGGAAGTTTGAGGGATGGCTGCAAACTCTTTTAAGCGTACCTCTTTCACTGACACCTAAATTGGCTCTTTTAAATTTCCCCACTGATGATATCTCCAAACCGCAATATCTCTTTTTAAAGGCTGTTATACAAGCGGTGCGGGGTACAATGGCCCAGGAATGAAGTGTCCCCGTCCTTTGATAGTGTTCTACATCATCTACATTGGATTTATTACATGGAAAAATTGACTGCCATTAAAAAGGATAAATTATGTAGATTTGAAGAATCATGGAGGAATTACTGGCAGTGGGAAAATCTTAGTAAGCCAAGGTCCAAGTGTTAATTCTGTTCCTTATGGGAGTTTATCCCCTGCTCCTATAGTGGGGGTTCTTCTGACTTGATCTTTGGGGCTACGCTATACACCATGACTAGTCTGGTTAGTTCTAATTCCGTTAGACATAGGAATTATAATGTTGGGATTGCGTGACTCTCTTGTATAATATACTGGTGAATATTAGTTCGGATTTCCCTGACGGGTGGGGGCGACAAGGTTTAAAATTAAAATTCATGTTGAAAAGTGAAGCTCGGGGGCATCAGTAGTTCCCTCCTATGTTACTTGAGATATAATCATGTTTTATTTTCTTTTTTCTTGATGTGGAAGAAACATTTGTACCCTGTGTTAGTGTATTGTATTTTATTTGTACTACATGAATAAAAATTATTTACAAAAAGAAAACCCACATCTCAGCTGTGGTAAAGACCTTTTAGAATCTGCACCAGCTCTGTCAACTGAGCAAATGCTTTGAGAAACACAACCATTGATCACCAACAGCTTTCATTCCCTTTACCAAGGCGTTTCACAATACAAGCTTCACATGCCTCCAAACACGGCAGAGCATGGAAGCTAAACTCTTAGAAAGAGAGCTAAATCCACCAACTACGTAACGCCGATTTACGACACTTTGCTTAGTCTTCAAATGCGCAAATATTTTCCCAACTTCTATTCTGCTACACTCCCACAAAAAAACAGCAAGCCTTCTGGAAGACCTTTCTATCCTCCCCTTCATTGGCTTCGGCTAGACTAAGGTGCCCAAAACTGCACATTCAGCTGCTCTGCTCCTAAAATACGGAACAAGCTACCTCTATAATGCACTACCTAGAAACTTGTTGCCTCTCGTTCCAGATAAAAGGTAAATCTTGGCTGTTTAGCCAAGGCAGAAATGCATCCCTCTACTACCTTTCTGACCACAATCCACAAGATTTGCTCACATCTGTGCCATTTCTATCCCATTATTTCTTAATACCTCTTGCACCTCCAGTGTTTAACTTACTTCTTGACCGTATATATGCTTTTTCTATATCTAATTAACCCACATCTTTATTGCTACCCATGTATCCCAATTGAACCTATTTTTATTCATCACATACTAAATGTATCTTACTTTCAATCTACCCCCAGATCTGTATGTTTTAATACAGTGGTTCTCAAACTTTTTTTGGCCGGGACACACCTGATAGATGATTCTCACATGCGTGACTCACTGAACACGTGACCGTCACGGGGCTAAAAGTAAACATGCACTCTGCATCCACAGGAATCCCCTCAACCCCAGCAATGAGTGCAGAGCAGAACTAGGGCATTACCCTGTACAACTCGCCATACAAAAAAGATATTCTGGTTCTGATGACATCCCAGTAAAAGCAAAACAAAATCCCTTTACTACCAGGCACAATAGCCTTCCTTATGAAAAGGCAATAATTTATCACTAATGCATACCCTATTGAGAAAACACAACAAATAAGATTGATACAAATGCCTACATGCTAGTTAAATACCTCACCTCGGTCACACACCCTCACCAAGTACAGAAAAACCACAATTATAAATATGGAGGCAGAAACTGGAATAGAAAACCAAAAAGGTCTCTCTGCATGCAGTGCGAACCTGGAGAAATGGAAAGAGAAAGATGGCACCTAACAGACTCTCAGGATTTGAAATAATGCACACAAATTAACCCGTACAAAGTTACATCTGTATTATGGAACACACTAAAACAGATGTACCTACGAATGTCTGTTAAAAAAAAAAAAACCCTTTAAATAAAGTAACAATCCTATCTAAGAAATACAACTATTAAACCAGGCCCTAACACTAATATATTTCCTGTTGGGAAAACAGAATAAGCCAAGCTGCTATAGATCCCCACACAGAAATTGTAAAGCTATACTAAAAATGTTACAAAACGGCTGCTGAACAGAATATCCAACAATTCAAAACTCAAAAAAAATATTAAAACATGTCCAAATATCAATAAAATATTTCAAAACAGCAGACATCGCATAATACTCAATTAAAATGGCGGTCAATCAAGAAAAATAAATTTAAAAAGCCACCTTTACTTATCCTCTCCAGCAACTCTCCTACTCCTTTCCCTTCCAGGCCAATAGCACTCACCAGAAGCAGCAAGGGCTGCTGAAGCTCTGTCCTCACAGTCCTCTTTCCTTAACGCCCACAACCAGTCACTCACACACACACCCCCAATTAGACCCCATGACCAGTCTCAGTCTCTCTCACGCCAGTCATCTTCCTGACCAGTCTCTCTCTCAATCACACTCATGGTCTCTTATATACACGCTCTCAATCACACACAAATGCTCTCGCACCCATTCACACCAGCTCTTACCCAGGCTTCCATTCACATCCACACACACAAGCTGTCACCCAGGCATCCATTCACACCCACACACACAAGCTCTCACCCAGGCATCCATTCACATCCACACACACACACAAGCTCTCACCCAGGCTTCCATTCACACCCACACACACAAGCTCTCACCCAGGCTTCCATTCACACCCACACACACAAGCTCTCACCCAGGCTTCCATTCACACCCACACACACAAGCTCTCATCCAAGCACCCATTCACACCCACCCACACAAGCTCTCATCCAAGCACCCATTCACACCCACCCACACAAGCTCTCACCCAAGCACCCATTCACACCCACAAGCTCTCACCCAGGCTTCCATTCACACCTAAACACACAAGCTCTCACCCAGGCTTCCATTCACACCCAAACACACAAGCTCTCACCCAGGCTTCCATTCACACCCAAACACACAAGCTCTCACCCAAGCACACACACACACACCAGCTCTCACCCAGGCTCTCACCCAAGCACCCACTCACACCAGCTCTCACCCATGCATCCATTCACACACAGACACACTAGCTTTCACCCAGGCACTCATTCACACACAGACACACCAGCTCTCACCAAAAATGTATTATTTCTTCACTGCAGGGATGGGCTCCAGTGCCGCCACGGCTTTACTTCAGCGGGCCTTCTTTTTGCGCCACCACGGGAATGGGCTCCCGTGGTGGCCTCGGTCAGGGTCGGGTTTCCTCTTCGCCGCCATGGGCTGTGTCAGCCTTGCTTGGTCGGGTTTCCTCTTCGCCACCACGGGGATGGGCTCCCATGGTGCGGTCGGCTTTCCTCTTCGCCACCACAGGCTGTGGCGGCCTTGCTTCAGAGTTCAACTATTCACCCCAACCCCGGGCATTCTGATGCCTGCCTCACCAGCCAATCAAAGGCTTCCTCCCTTCTTTCTACTCCCACTGGTAGGTAGAAGGGAAGAGCTTTCCGATTGGCCTGCGCAGGGGCAGGCAGAATGAAGGACCTGTTGTCTTCGACTTTTACAATGTTTTGTTGCGTTTTTAGTTAACACGATTCCCGTTTACATCGTTCGCTATATGTAATAAGGTGTTCATCTGTAAACCGGAGTGAAGGCAGATCGCTATACTTCGGTATATAAAAAAACTCTAAATAAATAAATAAATAAATAAAAATAAGGAGGCTTCCCATTGGGCAATGGGGATAGGAAGAAAGGAGGCTTCCAATTGCCCCGCAGGGGCTGGAAAAAGGGAAAAGGAAAGTGCAACGGGCAGTGGGACATCGGGAGATGCGACACACCTGCCGGTGTATGGTGACACACTAGTGTATCGCGACCCACTGGTTGAGAAGCGCTGTTTTAATAGATATATACTTTATGTACGCCATATTCTTCTTAAAGGTTATGTCATCCACTGTAAGGCCGTTGAACGTGATGTCATCAGTTCCGGAGGAAATGGTATGCTTCCGGAGGTAGCGAAGTTTATATATAATGTGGAACTACTTTCGCCATACTTTGAAAAACAAATGATACTATGGTTACTTGGACGTGGCAATGAAGATTGTATATTTCAAGCGTTGAGAGGATAGTATATGAAGTTTGGAAGCAACTCCTTTCTAGGATTGTATTGAAGGTAGCAGTGACGTGAATTTCCCTGATGAAGCCCGGATGAGTGGGCGAAACAAGGAGTCCTTGTCGGACAGGTCTAGCGGACAATGTCACCGTTTTGGTTTGGAGAATTAAAATAAAAGTCCAATGCTGTGTTATGAACTGATGAAGTAACATACATCTGGTTAATGAAGTTGGATTGTGATGTGATATATATTCACAGCTGGAAATATATGAGAATGTATTAACTTTAGGGTCTATGATACTGTTTTGGTGAGGGAATGACATTATGTTATGACATTTTTATATGGGGGTATGATTGAGGTATGTATGGATGATTGTGCTAGAGAGTTATTTATGCCTAGATAGGATTTTTTACACATATATAATTGATGAATAAAATTGAAAAATTAAATGATGATATATTTGTGAGTTCTCTTATGGTTGAATTAATTATCTAGGGATAGAGAACCAGTAATTTGGTAGTACCCTCAGTATAGTGTACCTTACGGTATCCACTGTAAGGCAGCACAGGCAAGGAGGGGGAGTGAATGGACCACCAGTACTGCCCCAGCAGACAAGCAGGTCACCGGGAAAGGGGTCCTAGGCTGTATAACAAGGGGCAAAAACCCCTAGGATTCCCTAAGAGCGAGGAGACAGAGCTGTCTCCCAAAGCAGGAGGTTTTTAATCTTTTTATTTTTTTTTTTTATAGAAATAAGATAATACTTGCTTGACCTGATAGACAACAACACAGGAGAAGGAAAAAACCTCACAGGTAGAAAGAAATTGAGAGAAGGAAGGGAGCCGCAGGTTCAGCTGCCTGCTTCTGCTGGAGACAAATACTGAAGGGATGCAGGGTAGGCTCTGTCCTGATATAGGATACCCTTTCAGTTTCTGTCTGTCTCCATCTGCTGGACAGGAGGCTCAACCCACGGTCTGGACTGATCTGGGTACGTACAGTGAACTACCCCCAGATCTGTATATTTTAATAAATATATACTTTATGTACACCATATTCTTCTTAAAGGTTATGTAATCCACCTTGTGCCTACCTTTAGGACAAGGTAGAATATCAAATGTTTATAAATTCATTATATCCCTGGCTGACCCCCTCAATAACTTTTCAAATGTTCATCTGTCACAAACAATAGATCACCCAGCATCAACACCCCCACCTCACACATACAACATTTAAAATCCTCTGTGTCTTTCCTGTAAGGAAACAGGTTTGTTCAGTTCAATTCTAATCTCAGCAGATTGGAGCACATTTTGATGTCACTGAGCATTTTGACAGCTGCTCTGCCATCAATTAGTAGTCCTAACCACATTTATTTTTATTTTAAAACTCTTATATACTGCTTAATCAATGAGGATAGTCCAAAATACTACCTACAGCTAGTTTGTTGACCTTTATTTCTACACATCTAATTGGACTAACATAGCAATCACACTATCCTCAAAATAACAGCAAGAATGTGGATTTATAGCACCTTTCATCCAAATGGAATCCCAGAGCTTTACAAATCTTACAGTACTCTTACTTGGTAATCTGACCCTTTTTGCAATTGTATACAAAATCTTTTATCCAATGCACTTCTCAAACATACTGAATATCTGACTCATTTATGATTGTCATTTTTTTCTATTTCACAAAAGATACAATATCCTCCTTGCAGGGTTTGAACTTACACACTTATTAAAAAAAAAATCATAACTGATCTCTCTGGCCTGAAATAAGCTGCTCCTTAGCATCTAGTAAAAGTGAAGAATTATTCAGTTCATCGTTTTCATGTGGCAAGTTCTCTATTTTCAAAAAGCTTCCTGTAAACACCTCATCAAAAAACTTTCAGTGTTTTCTTGGCAAGGGAGAAACTCAGAATCATGGCCCTTCAACAACATACATATGGTACCAGTAACTTCAGAGGCTATGGTCTGCTATATTTTCCATGCACAGGTAGCATACTGCTTTTCCAGACAGGGAGAAAATTCTCAGTAGTCAATTATAGCTGATTAAATAAAGAAACAGGAAAGCAATCTAACAGTGGGTTACAAGAAGCTGGTGTGAAGCTATTCACTATCTTCCTGAATAACGATCCAACTATAAAACCCGCACATATAAAACATTTATTCTCACCATCTTGGGCTGTGTTGAGCTTCAGACTCTTGCCTTTGAAGCTCAGCTCACCACCTCCAACCTGGGCTTTAGCAAGAGACTCCACAAGCTTTGCAATATCTTCAGAAGCCATCTTTGCTACTTTTATCAACCTGGAAAACAAGCAGTGCAGCTTTTTTTGTTTTGTTTTTACAACCTAGATGATTGCAGCTTAATAATTTCTTCCAAAAGCTAAATTTACTGTTCTAACACAAAAAAAGTTATAAAACACACTATAAAATGACATGAAGATCAAAAACCAAATTATGTAAAAGATTTATATTCCCCATACTCCAGTTTAAAGCGGATTGTAAACTATCATTTTAATTTAGCAAATGAAGACCTATCCGAACAAGCAATTCTGCTTTAGACAACACCTGTGGTGGACTAAACTGTTTTTTGTCATGCATCAATGACTTTGCACAGGTGGAATATTTTTATATTAGTTGATAGGAATATTATAAATAAAAGTTTCAAAACTGAATCATACATTACCACAGAAAAGGACCTTTATAATCCTGAAAGTCAGCATAGTGAAAACATTTGGTAAAAGTATCACTTTAGGGTTGGCACAGTGCCTATGCAGTACATTGTCATACAGAAGGTATTCCTGTCTGAGGTCCCCTGCTCCTTGGGTCAGCTGGGGCTGGAGATACCACAGGGGCAACATTCATACCCAGTGGGGTGGAGTAGTCTGTCATCCGACAAGGGTGACACTTAGCAGTTGGATTTAAGAGCCATGATAGCAGGATTCAGGGAATAAGCCTGGATATAGTGCCTCCTCCAAGGACTGTTCATGCAGTGATTGGACTATAAATTGAAAGGGACAATAAAATAAGACAAAAAACAAACACCAGATAGCTCTGTCTGAAGGCTCATGGCTCCAGATTCCAGCCTTGATTTTGACTGAGCTGGAAGCCCAAAGGAGCAGAAATAAGTTATTGGGCCAAAAAAAGTATCACTTTTACCTGACTTTTTTTAAACTAATTTTTGTCAAGCTATCAGATATATTTTCTGTATAATCAAGGATGAATTAGAAAGGATTCAGTATATCAATTAAAGACTTTCCTTCCTCTTATGTTAGAGCAGCTGAAACATCACTTTAGTAAAAAGATTACAAAGATTAAAAATCTGATTTTACTCTTCTCTGGCAAGTAGATTAGTGGCAATGACAGCCTACCACAGACAAGCATGGGGACACAATAAGCATGTACTACCTGTCTCTGAAGCTGCTTCTCTTCCTTCTCCTATGCTTCCTAATCCAAGGAAGCTCCCATGTCCCTGCCTTGATCTCACTATTCTGCCAATAGTATTGGGTTGCCAAGAAACTGAGTGGACTCAAAGGAAAAAGAAAGCAAAATCCTAAAATGGCAGAAGATGAAGAGGTCCCAGCAAGAAACAGGAAAGAGGGGAACATTGAGAAGTTTAGAGAAGAGAGGAAGATGACTAAGAGGGAGAGGAAAAGGAGAATAATGCACATAGCAAAGAGAGAGAAATTGGGTGGGGGGGGGAAGAGAGCAGGTAGGGAGAAAGGAATATGGAAGAAAGAGTTAAAAAAAAAAAAGATGTGTTAAGTGGGGGCAGGAATAAAAGGATGATACAGCAAACCATCCACATCCACTTCCCTTTTTCAAAATCCTAGATCTATATGTGTTAGCTATGTGGAGGAGTAGCCTAGTGGTTAGAACAGTGTGCTATGACCTAGTGTTCAGATCCCACTGTCCCTTCTTGTGAACTTTCGCAAGTCACTTTACCTTTATGTAATCTGCTTTGATGTACATTTTGAAGTGCCAAAAGCAGAATATAAAAAAAAACCTAAATGGCAATTATTTTTATATACAGACTGAAAAAAAAAAGTTTGCAATATGCTCTTTCCAGTTTATTTAAGAACAATTAATCTGTCTCCCTCGGCTTTAGAATAAAAAAGGGGAAAAAAGAAACAGACACCACAATTTAAACGCACACACATTTAATATTCCAAATGTTGTACTAGTAACTGGTAATCAAACGACTCTGCTGTCAGCCCAGGGCCATTTTAAAGTTTAAACCCAAACTCGCTCCCATCTTTATTCTTCTATTCATCCTCCTCCCTCCCCCTTTTCTCCTGCGATGCTGCTCCCTAAGCATGTGCTATCAGCTTTGCTCCCCGCCACCTTTTTATAAATAACTTTAAGGCGAGGGTCCCTTGACACTCGTGTACCGGGGACCCAGCCGTGTTTCTTTCGATCCCCTTTCCACCGCAAGTCTCCCGGGAGTGGGCGGCTGCTCTCAGCTCACCGCCGTTGAAGGGAGGGAGCGATATCAGTCTCATTATTACGCGGAGCTGTTACACCGCCTCGGTCGCCCGCAGACTTGGCCTAGTGGTTCCCTCTTTGTATGTATTTATTTATTTTTACATTGCAACCATCACCCAAGTCCCCTCCTGGCTTGGACGGGGAAGCGGCAGCTGCCGCCGCAGCCCAGAACCAAAAATCAACAGCAGGAACCGCCGCCGCACGGGACACACGCACCTGCCAGCGACAGTCACCCAGCCGCAAATGTTCTTTTTCGTATGCTTATTTTGCTTTCTACTTTTTTTTTTTCTTTTTTTCCACCCCCTTGTCGCAGAGAACCGGTAACCACTACCGTCCCAACACACGCTTGCCTCCTCTGGTGCTGCTGCTGCCGCCGCCTGTTATAATGGCGAACGAGATAGTTTTGAAACCCGGCAGTTTTTTTTCCGCCTTCTGCAAGGTGCACGCCGGGAGTTGTAGTTTTTCCCGTCGCCGGCGCAGCCCTCCAAAGGATGGATGGGAAGGGACGGTGGAACTGCGAATCCCGTGACGCACTACGCCCGGCCGCGCCTCCGACGGATGGAAAGAGGTAGCGCGCACGCGCGCGTGCCCTGTGCCTGCGGCCCGACGCGTCCTTGCTGCGTGAGATGTTTAATTTCTAGTGGGCGTCATATGATGATTCCCACCCCGCACCTCCTGCCCATGCTTGCACGTTACGTCATAGCTTTCAAGCTGCCGAGTCACTAGTGACTAAGATATTTGTAATCGTCCAGCTGCTTTCTTGCCCCCATACTGTCTGGGGCAGTTTATAATTCCTAGGCCCATGCAGAGCTGCCTGCACTTCAACGCACATTTTCTGTGCACAAAACTTAGTGCCAATGCAGCAAGGAATTTTGCCGCAGAAAATGTGCCTTCCTAAAATAGACGTACTGTTTATTGCCCTAACCGAGCAGCACTCCCCGATTCAGGGGCCGATGCAAAACAAGTGCACTCAGCCTATCACACAACCTAACAAATGAGTGGCGCCCATTTTGGACGCACAAGGCTATCACCCGTTGCAGTAAAAGGATTAGCGCGTCCAAACTCAGCATAAGGCTAATAGCGCTCATCACATGTAAATGCTATACCTAATGTAGATGAAGCTATTACCCTCCGATGCAGAAAATTGCTGCTCGGCTAACGCACCCTTTATAACACGCCAAATTAAATGCCAGCCCCGGAGCTGGCATTAAGTCATACCACATCTCAAGGGCTCAACTAAAACCAAAACAATACTGCTTTCTATGGTTCCCATTTAAATAAAGCCTTTTTTATTTTGTGGATTCATCCTGTTGCAGCAATAAACTGACAAGAATTCATGATTTTTCCTTAAATCATGAAACAATTTAATTTTTCTGCTAGCCATTCCCTTGTGTAAGTAACCTGCCATTGGACGCGCGTTTTCCCTTACCCCTTATTCAGTAAGGGGCGGAAAACGCACATCCAACCCGCCGAACCTAATAGCGCCCTCAACATGCCTATACCTATTAGGTATTCGCGCGTGATTCAGTAAGTAAAATGTGCAGCCAAGCCGCACATTTTACTTTCAGAAATTAGCGCCTACCCAAAGGTAGGCGCTAATTTCTTCGGGCACCAGGAAAGTGCAGTAAAAACTGCTTTTCTGTGCACCCTCCGACTTAATATCATGGCGATATTAAGTCAGAGGTCCCGAAGGGTAAAAAAAGTAAAAAAAAATTTGAAGTCGGCCGGCAGCTGTCGGGTCGAAAACCGGACGCTCAATTTTGCCGGCATCCGGTTTCCGAGCCCGTGGCTGTCAGCGGGCTGTCAGCGGGCTCAAGAACCGACGCCAGCAAAATTGAGCGTCGGCTGTCAAACCCACTGACAGCCGCCGCTCTGGGCCAAAAGGAGGCGCTAGGGACGCGCTAGTGTCCCTAGCGCCTCCTTTTGCCCGTTTCTACCACCGGACTTTACTGAATCGGCCCATATGTAAGGTGCCCTCTCTCAAGAGACAGATGAGCCAACTTATGAAGTTCTGAAGCAGGGAATAAAACGGATGCTCGTATTGAGCATCCGTTTTCCTAACTCGCACACAAACATGTCTCTTGGGCGCCCAATGATTTGGAGCTCTAGGAATGCACAATTTCCCCTAGCACATCCTTTTTAGCATGGCAGATCATTTGATAATATTGCATCAGGCGCCCAGGAGAAGTGGTTGTGCACACGTTAGTAAAATGAGCACTCAATTTGAGCACCCATTTTACCGCGTGGTTTTATTGCATTGGCTTGTCAGAGAAGTGCGCTGGCCAAATGCGGTCTTTCTTAGTACTGGAAATTTAAGCCCTAGTCAGAGATAGAGTTAAGTTTCCAGTGCTACTGTACTGGCATTTAAAAAAGTAAAAAAAAAAGTTTTAAAAAAGACAAAAAAAGTCTGAAACACTTCAACGGCATAAGCACTGATTTATCTAGATAATTTATTTTATTATTTATTTAACACTTTTCTATACCAACCTTCATGGTAGAGACCATATCAGATCGGTTTACATCAAATTGGGGAACTGAACCAAGTACAGTAATCAAAAACAATAGGTTGAACATGAAAAAACAAAGTTACATTTAACAGGGAAATTAAACTTGGAAGCATAGACTGCTGGAAGGAAGGAAAGGCTAGAGATAGCGGAGAAATTATTAGTATAAACAAGGCAGAGTCAGGGGGCTCTTAATCTGGACTTAGGGGTAATATGGAGATCCATTGCTCCTGAAGGAAGTTCTGTCGGCTATTGTGTGTCATGGGTATCTGAGAAGGCTTGGCGGAAAAGCCAGGTCTTAAGTTTTTTCTTAAATGTTGGTAGGCAGGGTTCCATTCTGAGGTCAGCTGGGATGTTGTTCCAGATAGTTGGGCCTGCTGTTGAAAAGGATCGGTCTTTAGTTGAGGTGAGACGTGTGGCTTTTGTAGGTGGGGTCTGTAGGGTTCCTTTATATATTTCTCTAGTCGGTCTGTTGGTGAGGTGGAGATTGAGGGGGATTCGAGGTCCAGATGCAAGTGATTGTAGATGGCTTTGTGGATTAAAGTGAGTGATTTGTGGAGGATTCTGTACTTCACTGGGAGCCAGTGTAGGTTACGTAGGATGGGAGATATGTGTTCTCCCCGGTTGGTGTTAGTCAAGATTCTTGCCGCAGCGTTCTGTATCAACTGTAGCGGCTTGGTGGTAGAGCTGGGGAGTCCGAGGAGGAGTGCGCTGCAGTAGTCGATTTTAGCAAATATCAAGGCTTGCAGAACTGTTCTGAAATCGTGGAAAAAAAGTAGGGGTTTGAGTCTTTTTAGGACTTGAAGCCTGTAGAAACAATCTTTGGTTGTGGTGTTGATCATTTGCTTGAGATTTAAGCGGTTGTCTAGTAACACCCCGAGATCTCGTACGTGGGTATGCATGAGCTGGGTGTTAAGTTTGGTCTGTGGGAGTGGGTTGTCTTGGTTAGAGGAGATGAGGAGAAGTTCGGTCTTGGATGCGTTAAGGACCAAGTTGAGGCTGTTAAGAAGGCTGGTGATCCGATTTAGGCAGTTGTTCCAGTGCGAGAGTGATTTTGCGATGGATTCTGTTATCGGAATCAAAATCTGCACGTCATCTGCATACAGAAAATGAATAAGGTTAAGGTCTGTTAGAAGCTGACAGAGTGGGAGGAGGTATATATTGAAGAGAGTGGGTGATAACGATGATCCTTGGGGTACTCCGAGTGAGGACCTTGACGAAGGAGATTCTTTATTATTTATTTTAACTTTGAAACTTCTATTACTAAGGAAAGACGTGAACCAACTGAGGGCTGAACCTGATATACCTATTTCTGCTAGGAGAGTCAGAAGGATGGTGTGGTTGACGGTGTCGAAGGCTGCCGAGATGTCCAAAAGAACTAGAAGGAAGGAATGGCCCTTGTCTAATCCCAGAATGATATGGTCTGTTAAGGAAATGAGGAGTGTTTCTGTATTGCGAGATTTGCGGAATCCGTATTGGGAAGGGAATAGAATGTTGTGATCCTCTAGATATTCTGACAGCTGAGTGTTAACCAGTTTCTCTGTAAGTTTGGCTAAGAACGGTAGATTTGAGATGGGGCGGAAGTTAGCAGGTTCTTTGGGGTCTAAGTTGTGCTTCTTGAGGAGGGGTTTAAGAGAAGCGGATTTTAAGCTATCTGGGTATCTCCCTTGTGCTAATGAGCAGTTTATAATATTAGCTAGAGGTCCTGCGATCATGTTTGGAATCAGTAGCAGGAGTTTGGATGGTATATTGTCCGCTGGATGGCTAGATGGTTTCTGTCTCTTAAGGAGGGATTCAATCTCCCCGGGAGATGTCAGATCAAAGTTGTCGAGCTTGATTCCAGTGTGGGTGTGAGTGGTGGAGAATGTAGAGCATGTGGTGGTGTTGGTTGGTAGGAGAGCCAGGGTATTTTTAATCTTCTGTTGAAAGAAAGAAGCAAGTTCATTGGCCTTGGATTGTGCTTGTTCATCAGGTATCGTTGGTGGGGATGACTTTGTGATTTGTGACACATAAGAGAAAAGTGCCTTGGCGTCATATTGGAGGTTGTGGATTTTACTTGCATAGTATTCTCTTTTTTACTTTAGGATTGAGGTCCTATAATGGTGTAGTGTTCCTTTGTAAGATGAGAGTGTAACAGAGTTGGGGGCTTTGCGCCATCTATTTTCTTTGTGGCGAAGGATTTGTTTCATCCGTGTTAGCTCCGTGGAGAACCATGGTTGATTTCCTTTCTTTTCAAGGTTTATTGTTTTGGAGACTGCAGGGCATAGCTTGTTAGCCACTGCTTCCGTGATGTTGTGCCATGAAAGAACTGCAGAATCGGTGTTGGATAAGTCCAGGTTAGAGAGTTCTTTCGTAAGATGGTCGCTGAGGGTCTCGGATGCACATGATTTCCTGTAGTGAATGGTGGACTGAAGTTGCGGGCTGTAAGTTTGTTGTTTAGCGGCGATCTTGGTGGTTATCAGAAAGTGATCTGACCAGGGGACTGGGGTGCAGGTGGGTGTCGATGAGCAACTGATTTTTGCGTTGATGAAGATGAGATCTAGCGTGTGTCCTCCTTTGTGAGTCGGGTTGTTGACGATCTGCGTGAATCCCATTGCACTGAGGGAGTTGAGGAGGGTTTCGCAGTTGGGGGAGAGGGGTGAGGCGTCGGTGTGTAAGTTAAAGTCTCCCATGATCATGGTAGGGAGGTCAAAGTCGATGTGCTTCACTATGGATTCGATGAGGGGAGAGGCGTCCGCTTCAAGTAATCCCAGAGGAGCATAGACTAGTAGTAGTTGCAGATGTTGTGATTTGACTAAGCCCAGTTCCAGTTTGGACTCAGACTTGATTGTATGTGGAGTAAGTTTGAGTTCTTTTTTGGTTGCTAGTAGTAAGCCTCCCCCTCGTTTTTTGTGTCTGTGGGTTGATAGTATTTCATACTTGTGTATAGGTAATTGGTTGATGAGTGCGATGTCGGAGTTTTTTAGCCATGTTTCTGTGATGGCACAGATATCGGGTTCTGAGTCCAGTAGATAATCGTTGAGGATGTGCGTCTTTTTAGTCAGTGATTGTACATTAAATAGAGTTACCGAGAGTAGTGTGAGTCCTAAGAACTGGGTAAGAGGGGTGATCATGATTGGTATGAGGGAACTGCGACTTCTTGATGGTAGTTCTGGCGTAGGATAGATGCTGGTTTGGCGACGGAGATGTCTGATTGGTATTTGGTGAGTTAGTCTTTCTTCCTGTAGATGTGGTGGCAGGATTTGTTGCCGGAGTAGGATTTGAGGTGATGGGGAATTAAGGTTCCGACGAGACGATGGCGTTGGCATAATGGGTCCTGTTAGAATCGTGTTACTGCTCTGGTGTGGCTGGATGAATGCTGGAGAGCTTGGAGTCACGCTGGGGTGGCTGGATGAATGCAGGCGTGGCTGAGTGAGTGTCTGGAGGTACGCTGGTGTGGATAGGCACTCAGTGGCTGCACGAAGGGGCAGATAAGTAGTGGCTGCCACTGTGACTTAGCCAGATAAATATATACTTATCCATCTAAGTACCTGATTCACTAAGGGGCAGATTTTAAAAGGTATTTATTTATTTATTTTTTATTATTTAACAGTTTTTCTATACCGACATTAAAATACACATCATGTCAGTTTACACGATAACAAAAAGGTGGAAATTACAAATAACAGGGGGGGGAGGTGGGAAGTTAAGAATAACTGGGGGTCGGAAAGGGGACCCCAACAAAATAGAAGAAGGAGTGAAATGAGAGGAACAATAACAACTAAGTAACACAGGTTAACAATGGTTCAAGTGAAAAAATAAATTGTTAAATAAGGTGTAGGAGGGTAAATATACAAGGAGTGGAAAAATGCATGGGAAAAAGGTACGCGCGTGGCGTACATTTGTGCGCGCTACCTGGCATACACAATTGTACGCCTGATTTTATAACATGCGCGCGCAAGGGGGTGCACACTAGTGCACCTTGTGCGCACCGAGCCCTCAGGGAGACCAGCTGGCTTTCCCCGTTCCCCCCCCCCCCCCACCTTCCCCTCCCTTCCCCTACCTGTCCCGCCCCCCAGCCTGAAAAAAAACAAAACCCCATACCTTTATCTCAGAAGTTATGCCTGCCAGATGTAGGCCGGCGCGCGATCCCCCAGCACAGCAGCCGTTTGGAGGCCTCTGGCCACGCCCAGCCCCTTTTTGCAAGCCCTGGGACTTACACGCGTCACGGGGCTTTACGCGCGCTGCTGGGCCTTTTGAAAATAGGCCTGGCACGCGTAACCCCCCTACGCGCGTAAATCCTCCTGGATTTACGCACGTAACCCTTTGATAATCTGCCCCTAAGGGTTTTTGCTATTGACACAAATGGGAGAACAACCTTAATGACTCTGGCCCTAACTTGGTGGTGGCCGGCCAAGTAGTGGTGACCAATTCCAGATAGCTGGATAAGAACTAATGTATGCAGCTGCTTCCAGATAGATAGATAAATTGGTATTTATCCAGCTAAGTGGCAGCAGCAGTAGTCTATCAGGGATGCCTGGAGTGGAGGCATAGCCTAGTGGTTAGAGCAGCAGGCTGAAGTAACAGGGTATGAACCAGGGGCCCAGAATTGAAGTCCCACTGTTGCTCCTTGGGCAAGTCACATTGCCCTCCATTGTTCAGTTACAAACTTACCACATCTTTCATCAAAGTTCAATATGGCAATAACACATGCAAAAAATACTGTTTTAACACCAGGAATAACTCTATGCCCGAATTCTGGGGAAGGGGAGAGAGAGAGAAAGCGAGCCTCTGGGGAGGGCCTCACTGTGTGCCCCTATTTATATCTCTAAAGGAGGGCCACCTGATAGGTCAAGATGAGGTGTTAGTGGTGGTTTAGGGTGGTGGTCTCTATAACAGGGTACCATCAAGCTAGGGTGAGAGAACAGTCATCTTTGTGAGACTTTCTTCACTCCAAATGACGTCAAATCTTCACCAAGGTGTACTGTGCTATTCATACGTCTCACTCTACATGCCAAACTGGCCCCTAAGCCCTAAACAACCACCAACACTTCACTTCAAGCTATTAGCTGCCCCTCCTATAGGCATATAAATAGTTGCTTACTGTGAAGGCCTCCCCAGAGGCGCGCTCTCTCTCTCCTTCCTCAGTGCAGGATGTGACTTTTTTTGATGAATGATAGGGTTAGATTGTAAGCCCTCTGGGGATAGAGAAATACCTACAGTACCTGAATGTAATCCACTTTGAAGTACTGAAAAAAGTGCGAAAAGCAGAATATAAAAATCTAAATAAATGCCTCCTCACTTCCCAAATTAAAATGTGTGTTTGGCCTGTGCTAAACACACATTTTAAGGTTTTGGCGTATTTTTTTACTCCCGATGTATTAACATAGCATTAGCTTACTGCATCAGGAGTTTAAAAAATAATCTGGGTGCTAAAATGTGCGCTGAAAACCATCTTGGTAAGACATGTTCCCTCTGCCCTGGATTGCTACCTCTGGATCAACTCACTACTGCCACCTCTGGTGGAACACATCAGCTGTATAATAAAAGACAAATCTCTGTGTTTGTGCGTCCTGAGTCTAGCCCAGTACTGTGGCTCCCCATGGGGCTCCTCCCTGTGGGCGTGGTCATCTCCCACATTACCCAAGAATCCACTCAAACACCTTGAAACCATAACACACACACACGGCCTCCTCTGCACTTCAGGCCTTGGCGGGATGGCCTGCGCCACAGCCCCGCTGGTAAGACAGGTTCCTCCAGCGGGGCTGCGCCACAGCCCCGCTGGAGGAACCTGTCTTACCAAGATGGTTTTCAGCGTACATTTTAGCACCCAGATTATTTTTTAAACTCCTGATGCAGTAAGCTAATGCTATGTTAATACATCGGGAGTAAAAAAAATACGCCAAAACCTTAAAATGTGTGTTTGGCACAAGCCAAACACACATTTTAATTTGGGAAGTGAGGAGGCATTAATTTATTTAGATTTTTATATTCTGCTTTTCGCACTTTTTTCAGTACTTCAAAGTGGATTACATTCAGGTACTGTAGGTATTTCTCTATCCCCAGAGGGCTTACAATCTAACCCTATCATTCATCAAAAAAAGTCACATCCTGCACTGAGGAAGGAGAGAGAGAGCGTGCCTCTGGGGAGGCCTTCACAGTAAGCAACTATTTATATGCCTATAGGAGGGGCAGCTAATAGCTTGAAGTAAAATGTTGGTGGTTGTTTAGGGCTTAGGGGCCAGTTTCGCATGTAGAGTGAGACGTATGAATAGCACAGGCCGTGGTGTGATGGGTGCCGCCATGGCCCCGACGGTCTCATTTGCACTTCGTCCATGGTGTGATGGGCACTGCCACGGCACCACCAGTCTCCTCTGAACTTCAGGCCGTGGCGGGATGGGCATCACCATAGCCCTGCTGGCCTCCTCTTCACTTCGGGCTGTGGTGGAATGGGTGTCGCCACGGTCCTGCTGGCCTGCTCTGCAATTTGAGCTATGGAGGGATGGGTATCACCACGGCCTAGCCAGGCATCCTACACTGGGAGGGAGGTTAGTTGTACGTGCCTGCAGGAAAAGATGTGCACATGTGTGACTTAGAGCTGCACGCTTGCGCGAGCGTAGAACTTTTTCCCGCACACGAGAGGGAACATTAGTGGTGGGCAGCAGCACTTACGGCTCTAGGGGGAGAGTTAGAGAAGACGCAATGGCTTTACCAAGTTGGTGGGACATGGCACACCCCATTTTAAAGGTGATGGTGCCTGTGCACCCCGCATCTCTTCACCCCGCGTCAGTAGGAGTCCCTCAGGGCTCATCCCTGTCTCCTACCTTGTTTAACATTTATCTGTTACCCTTATGTGAACTCCTCACTAACCTCAATCTCAAACACTTCCTCTACGCCGACGATATTCAGGTCCTGATCCCCATCAAGGAGTCACTCGCAAAAACACTGTCTCACTGGGAAACCTGCCTCCAAAATATCAAACAGCTTCTCACAAGTCTCAACCTGATACTAAATTCATCAAAAACGGAACTTCTAATCATCACACCAGAAAACAGCTCCCTCACACACACTCATCCAACCTTACCAAACACTACACAAGTGAGAGACCTAGGAGTTCTAATTGACAATCACCTAAACCTGAAAGCCAACATCAACAAAACCACCAGAGACTGCTTTTATAAGCTCCAAGTGCTGAAAAGAATACGACCTCTCTTCCACACTCATGACTTCAGAACGATTCTACAATCAATCATTTTCGCAAAGCTGGACTATTGTAACACCATCATGCTTGGTCTCCCTTCATCACACACCAAACCATTGCAAATGGTCCAAAATGCCTCCGCCCGTATACTCACTAACACCAGGAGAAGAGAACACATAACACCTATCCTGAT
This sequence comes from Rhinatrema bivittatum, assembly GCF_901001135.1. Lineage (NCBI taxonomy): Eukaryota > Metazoa > Chordata > Amphibia > Gymnophiona > Rhinatrematidae > Rhinatrema > Rhinatrema bivittatum. Next base: position 424,567,419 of record NC_042616.1, read on the forward strand.
GGGCCTCCACTGGCTGCCTATCCACTTCAGAATAATCTACAAGGCCATTCTCACCATTTTCAAAAACATCCATCAATTAGCCCCAATCGATCTCCATATCCCCCTCCGATTACACTACTCAACAAGACCGACAAGAGATGCTTACAAAGGATCACTTCAAGTACCTCCAGCCAAAACTACCAGACACATCACGCTTAGAGATCGGGCCTTCTCCACAGCTGGTCCAACTTTATGGAACTCCATTCCCCCGGATCTTAGAATGGAACCCAGCATCTCAACATTCAAGAAAAGACTCAAGACTTGGCTGTTCACGCAGGCCTTTCCTAACTCCAACATTACTTAACTCCCTTCAATCAACATACTTCGCTAGTAATAGCATTAATAGCTACCCCTTATAATGTTATTATATATATATATAATTATCTGATCTTCATTTTCCTTCTTACTCCAAGTTATTGTTTCCCTGTTACATGTAACTGCTTTTCTGCACTATTGTTCAAATTGTAAAGTTTATTTTAATTGCACCCCTGTTTCTTGTGAACCTGCATGATGGGACTATCGTCTTGAATGTTGGTATATAAAAAAACTTAAATAAATAAATAAATAAATGTGCACTGTGGTCGCTATGCCCCTGCTGTACACCTTGTCAACCAGCATAAGAGGTAGTTGCAGCACCCAGCTGTGAGAAGAGATCCTTTTTCAAGTTTTTGCAACTTTGTATTTTTCCACCTTTTGGGAAAGGGAGAATTTTTCTGCCCCCCTCCTTTTCCCTGAACTGGAGACTTTTAGTGACTGTTTCCAGGATAGGCCTTTCCAGCCCGTATTTACCTGTTAAAGAGGAACTATCAAGGGAGAAAAACTTCTTAAGTTTCCACCCGTGGGAAACAGGACGCTGCCAGGTGGACCTCAGCCACCGTGGGACCCTTATCATCCCCTTCATGGAGACTAAGTCAGTTCCAAGCCTCCAACAGAGTTAAGAGAGCAGTAGGCATGTGGTGGGATTGCAAACAAATTCGCCCTCTATGGTTACAATTGGAAGCTTGGTTAACCCAATTATATTATTTTCCCATTTCAGTCCTTCCTCAACAAGCATTACTGGGTTTCCCTTTACATCAAGGAAAGGAACACACCAATACCATGGTTAACTTTATTTTCACAGCAGCCAGGATTGAAATAGCAAGGCAATGGAGATCACCACGACTTCCCTCGCTGTCGGATATTCAACAAAAAGTGGAGCAAATTTATAGACTGGCTGAAATCACAGCTTATCTTCGGCACACTGAGAACCACTTCAGGAGTACATGGAGACTGTTTTCTATTTGGAAGAGAAGCCAGGATTCATCAGCGGGTGCCTCGGCGCACTAAGCAAGGGAAGAGTCTCAAAAGGAAAGCCAGGCCCAGGAGTTTGTAAAGGATCGGAAAGGCAATTTTTCTTTAATATTATGCGCTTTGATTTTTGTATGCTATATAACACTCATGTTAAACAGAGAGGGAGGGGGGAGGGTAGAGGGAATTGAATCTTGTATCTATGCACTATAGGTACCTGTTGATTTACTACTGTGTTCATTTTTTATACCGTGCATAAGTGAGTTAATTGACATTTGACAAGGCGTTTGTTGCTTTACGTTGTCTTTATTGTGCTGTTCATTACTCTTATTCAAGTACATAATAAGTTGTGCATTTATATGCAGAATTGACATTTGTAATGTTGCAATATTAAGCAATAAAACATTTCAAATTCAAAAAAAAAAAAAGAGAGAGCAGTAGGATCCTGGCTCATGTAAATCTGGGGACCCTGGAAGTAACTGGACACTTTATATTTTGCATCTATTGATTCTTTTAAGCGGAATTACAGTAAACTTTAATTTGAACACCCATCCAGTGAGTCTTGCCGAGTTTATAAATGTACCTGACCAAAGAGCTATGGTAACACACACACACAGGGAATATCATTATTGCCTGGGCCAAGAAGGTCTGCTTTCACCCCCATAAAAAGGACCCACCCCTTGGGAATCAATAAGAGGGGCATGAGAAATGAGAAGTCAGCCCCAGTTATAAATTCTTTTGTGTGCCCTTGGAAACAGTGGCAATTCAAAGAAAAGGGCTACGCGAGATTGTAATAAAGGCGCTGGCAGGTGTCAATTGAACCCACTAGCAAAGTGTCTGTAAGGAATCTCTCAGCATGTGGTCTCAAATGCATCATAGTGAAGTGCAGAATGACACTGGAATGACAGGCAATGGCCAGTAATGATGCAGGGATCCATGAATCAAATCAAGCTAAAAAAAAAAGCAATTACTCATTAAATGCAAGCATAAATAAATGGGTTTTTAACACCTTCCTGAATTGAGACAGAGAAGATTCAGATTTGAGAGACTGAGGCAATGAGTTCCCTAGGACAGGACTGGCCACCCCAAGTCTAGGGGATGGAACCACAGAGGACAGTAGAGGAAATGATTAAACTGAATTCTCCAAGAAACCGTAAGCCAATGAAGTTTGACTAAGACAGGCGCTATGCGTTCACAAATGGGGGTATTGGTAATCGTATGAGCGGCTGCATTTTGGATGAGTTGGAGAGCTCTAATGGTAGATGGAGGAAAGCCAAGATAGAGGGCGTTACAGTAATCGACAGAAGAAATCACAAGTGACTTAATGACAGTTCACATATCATAGTCATTAAGAAAAGGTTTCAGGTTTCTGAGCAGTCATAATTTGAAGAAAGAATTTTTCACTACTGACATTACTTGGGGGCAAAGAGAAAGAGATAAATCTAAAAGCATACTCAAATTCCATGCTTGGGAGGCTGTCGGGATGGAAATGTCATCAAAGGACAGCACATCGAGCACTGGGAAGTGTGCCAGCTGCACAATTTCAGTTTTACGTAAATCAAGACAAGCCTATTTGTAATCAATAGAATTTTAAAAGTGGGGGGGGGGGGGGGGGGGGGGGGGCGGATCCAAGATGGCCGCTCAGTAGCGTTGTTCGGCCTTGAGCTCCTTGGGGGGATTTAAAATTTTTTGATTTCTTGCTGCAATATTTCTTATGGGAAGAAAGTGAAAAACACGGGGTGAGCCTTACCCTGCAGCCCCTGTGTCGATGCCGATATCCGGACCCATGGACGCTCATGTTGTCGCGCGGGAGTGCAGTCGCTGGAGAGAGGTGGAGAGGAAGTAAAGCTCCCCTCTCTACCAGGCTCGATATCACCTCTAAGCCCCGCGGAAGGAACCCCTCCAGGAAACCCTGCTGAGGTAAGGAGTGCCCAGGGACTGTGGGAATCGCCGTCGGACCAAAACGTCACGGGGCAGAGCCCTGCAGGGTCAGTCGGGGCCACGAGCAATGCAGAGAGCCCACAGAGTACATCGGAGCAGCCTGGAGTGAGAAGGGAGAAACTTCAGTGGGAGAAACAGCTAGGATTACTCAAGACCGCCCGACTGAGAGAATACCTGCGGTGGTAAGACATAACACTTGAAACAATCTGGGAGACAATTGTTGAAATAAGGCTCTCTATTTTGCAACAAATATTACCTATACATGATAAGATAAAAGATTTGGAAGAACAGGCTATAGTGCAAAATAATACAAATACCAAGCTGGAGATACAAATTTCGACAAATAGAGACCAAATAAAAGTGATACAACAAGTCCAGCAAACAATTATAAAAGAAAGGAAAAGTACAGAAATTTGAGGTTTATTAATTTTCCTCGAGTTCCTTACAATTCACCTAGAGAAATCTTTAAACGGTTCTTTATAGAAGTGCTACAGCAGACAGAGAGTACTTTTTCACCGATATCCAAGATTTTCTATTTACCCAAACCTAGAGGAATGATGGAACAAGCTGAAGGTCCTCTTGTTCCTGCTACGACTCAGGATCCAATGAATATTTCTGCAATATTAGAGACTTCGGACACTGATCTTGTGCAACCAGCTATGCTAATAGTAACAGTTGCATTAGAACCTGATAAAGAGTGGTTGTTAAAGTTATGTTTGCGACATAGGAATGATACATTCTTAGGATGTAATGTTCAGGCTTTCCCAGATGTTTCACACGAAACTCAGAAGAGGAGGAAGGTATTCCTCCTCTTGAGATCTCAGGTTTTACAGATTGGGGAGGGGGGGTGTTCTATCTTAATTTTCCATGCAAATGCATGATAAAATAAGCAAATAATACGTATATTTTTTTATGACCCCCCCCCCCAACTGACACAATTTCTGGGGGGGAAGTCTCCTGTAACCACAGCTGAACCCAGTATTGATGTCCCAAGTTCCATATAAAGTATTAGTCTCTGTAAGCTACTGAGATTTTGTTGTGTTACTATGTTTTCCTTAGGTTGTGTTATTCTCTCCCCCCCCCCCCCCCCCCCATTTGTGGACTTTAAATACAGAGAAACCACATTTTTGGTGGTTGGGAACGTACTTAAGTGATTAATGAATATTGTATTCTCTGATTTTTCTTTTTCAAGCTTAATATCTTGTAATTATTGTAAAATTGCATAAAGATAAAATAAAAAAAGAAAATAAATTTTAATAGTAAACAGACAATGGGAAATCTTATGTAAGGCATCATGGACTGATGATCTAATAAGATAAAACTGGATATCGTCAGCGTACAATTTGTATCCAACATCAGCCACTTTCTCGATAGAGAAAGATAAATAGCTGAGTGCCCCAGGGATCTGCACAGGGACCGTTATTTTTAATATATTTATATATGATCTGGAATAGAGAGTGAAGGATGTAAAAATTAGCAAATTACACAAAATTATTTAAAGTTGTTGTTGCGTGCCCTGGCCGTGGCAGGCCCATGACTGGGCCTAATCACTTCCGGCGCCTGGCTCCTGGACCTGGCCTGTCATCACTGGCAGTGGTGGGTAGCCTCTTCAGGCGCTCCCAGTTGCTCCGCAGACCCCTCTGGCTCCCGGCAGGTCTCCCCACGTGTGCCGCGGGGAGACGCCGCCGTCCAGCATCCTGCCTCTTCCTAGGCGCGCCCTGATGGCCTTTAAAGGGGGAGAAGCGGGAAACTAAACCGCGGCCCCGGATGATTATATCATCGGGCCCCACTATTTAAGGCAGGGCCCGCTACTCATTCCTTGCCTTGGCAACAGGGCTCCACGCTAGTCATGTGCTCCGTTGCCCGTTCCTGTTCCTGACTTCGTTCCTGATTCCTATTCCTGACTCCATTCCTGGTTCCTACCTAGCCTCTACCTTGGATTGATTACTGGCTTTGACCCTTGCTTCGTTGGACTACGCTCAGGACTGATTACTGGCTTTGACCCTTGCTCCGCTGTACTTGCCTAGCACTGCCGCCTGCCCCGACTCCAACCTGTTCCTGACCTCGCCTCTGGTATCTCTTCGGACTTGGCCTTGTTAGGCTTCGGCCTTCTACTACCCGGGCGTCACCTACCCTTGCACTCTGGTCTGTCATTGCCGCCTGGGCATCTGAACTCGTGCATCGTCCGGACCTGTCTAGGTCCCTCCGATACCTCTGCTGGTCCCTGGCCGCCTACTCTGAACATCCATCGGAATTCATCTGACGGAGGCCCGCCTAAGAGCAGCCGGCCCCAGCACCCAAGGGCTCAACCTGCGGGGAAAGAGGGCCGTTATTGGCAAAGTTCCTGTTTGCCACTGCTTCTCAATCGGCCTCACCTCCCGACGGTGGGGGCCTTCCCTCACAGGTAGTGTTAACCCCACCTCGGGCCAAGGGTCGACATTCACAACAGGTTGCCAAGGCCTGGACTCTGCGGAGGCCTCCACCCTGCAGGCCATTCCAGGCCTGGCCCTTAAGATCCAGCAACAGCAACAATACCTCGAGGCACTGGTGGCCTCCATCGAGCGCCTAAATGCCTGATTGGATTCCTACCCAGCAGATCTGGCTGCGCTGAAAGCCACCCCTGGGCTTGTTCTGAAACTGCAAAATCTCCAGTCGGCCTTAGAACTGGTGGAGGCCGATATGAACCGCCTTGCTGCTCGCCAGGACTCCCTGACCCAACCCAATGCTCCACCACTGCCCCTTGTGTCACCCATGCCAGTCTCTGATTCCAGTTGGGTGGCCATTTCTTTGCCAGCACTGCCTCGTTACACAGGAGACCCCAAGCGGTGTTGGGGATTCCTAAATCAGTGTCATATGCATTTTGCCCTTCAGTCAGCAATTTTTCCAAATGACCTAGTCAAAACGACCTTTATCTTATCCCTTCTGGATCACAAGATGTTGGCTTGGGCTTTCCCCCTATGAGAACGCTCAGACCCCTTGCTTTCGAATCTCCCACAGTTTGTCTCGGCCTTCAAACAGGTTTTTGAGGAATCAGGTAGGTTTCCCGCCATGGGCTCTGATCTCCTACATTTGCGCCAAAGGATTCGCTCCTTAACTGATTACGCAATCAAATTTCGAACCATGGCCTATTATGATTCCCGGCTGCGGGACACCACGGTCGGGCTCCTACCTTGCTCCCCGACGGTCCCAGAGCGATTCTTGGCGGTCCCCCGCTCCTCCTTGCTCGCAGCACGGCCTCTTCACTGCGGCATCTCCATAAGGGATACGCCATCGAATCTACTTCCTGGGTTAGCTTAGGCTCCACCCTCTAGGTGCGCGCGTGCGCAGGGGAGGCCAATTTAAAAGGACCAGCACGGGAATACTTCACTCCTCCCTCGAAGTGACATCAGACACTGGCCACTATTTAAACCCTGCTCAGGCTCTCCTTCCTTGCCTTGCAACGAGGTTCACTCCCTGGAGTTCTCTAGTTGCTGCTTCCATTCCTGCTTGTTCCTGTCCCGGCGTGTTCCTGATTCCTGCTCTGTTCCAGCCTTGTTCTTGATTCCAGTTCCATCCTCATCTGCCTCCGCTCCTGTCTCCCTTTGGCTCGTCTTCCTGGCTCTTGACTTCGGTTCGTTCACTGGTAATCCTGCTTCGCTGTCCGTCTTGACTTCTGGCTTGCCTTCGGTCTCTGCTGTTTGCCGCCTGCCCCGACTCTTGGTTTGCCTCCACGTCTCTCCCATCTGCAGCCTGCCTCAACTCGGACTTTGCTTCAGGACTCTCATCCCCGGAGACCACACCTAAGTCCAAGTGGCTCGGGTCCCCAGGGGCTCCTCCTGGGGAGACCTCGGTCTTCCAGTGGTGAAGATCCTGTCGGTCTCCTGGTTCTGTCCTTTCTCACTTTCTGCTTCCGAGACTCTTCATACGTTCATCCCCGGGTCCATGCCTAAGTCCAAGCAGCTCGGGTCCTCAAGGGCTTCTCCCAGGGGGACCTCGGGCTTCCAGTGGTGAAGATTCTCTTGGTCCTCGGGTTCAAGTCTGCCTCCCAGCTACGATTCCACTGTGGGACTCCCTTCAGTGTTGCATCACCATCTTCTAGCCGGCCCAAGGATCCACAAATCGTAACATGGCCACTGAACTAAATTGGCAGGGTGACAGTTTACACGCCATCTTCCTGGAAGGATTAGCCCCCAGGATTAAGAATGAACTTATAGCATGAGAACTTCCCAGCTCCTCGAAGGTCTCATTGATCTCATGGGGAAGATCGACAGACGACTCCAAGAGCGCGCCCGGGAAAGCCGTTCAACTCAGAAGGGTCACTCTAGGGAACCACTCCCCTCCGGCTATGACAGCCCCTTGTCTTCGGGAAATCCCTTAGAGGAACCCATGCAACTGGGTTGTATTCATCTCATGGATGCTGAAAGGACTCGGCGCCGCCAATTAGGCTTTTGCCTCTATTGTGGGAACTCAGGTCACATGCTGTCTCAGTGCTTGGAAAGGAAGGAAATAGCTCCACGATGGGAGACCTTGGAACCAGTAATCCTTGGTCTCACTAAGACATCATACTTAATCCTGTTGCCAACATCCCTGGAACAACCCCCCATCTGTTTTGCCATCCAGGCTTTAGTGGACTCTGGCACTAGGGGAAACTTTATACAGCAGGAGTTTGTGGACCATTATCAGATCTCCATGCTTCCCTTGACTCTACCTTTGGCTCTTTCTTCAGTTCATGGATACTTCCTCCCCCAGTTGGTGACTCTGACCACAATGCCCCTTGCGCTGAAAATTGGGCCTGATCACACGGAACTCATCTCCTTCTATGTGTTATGACGAGGCGGCCGTGACTGACCCAACTCACGTCATGTATTGCCCTGCTCTCCTCTCCGGGTGAAACTCGCGGCTGTGGCTAGTCGCTGTCGCAGCTTACCTCTAGACTCTCGAGACTCCTCGTGGCGGCTGGGACGCCGACAACCCACACGCCGACTCTGGGCCTTCCTAGGCGTGCGCCGCACCACCGGGCCTCTCTTTAAAGGCCCAATGGCGGGAACCTCAGGGAAGTCTTGAAGATTTAAATTAGTTGTTAATTGCTGCTTTAAGAAAAACTGCCCCATGTTGACTAGTAACGGAAATACAATGTCATGGCCAGCCCAGAGACAGAGAAGCAGAAGCTGTGCAATAGTGTGGAAAAGAATGAGTTTGCGATAAGAAAGTGTCTAAAGTGCCTGAGAAACTACAAGAACAATGAACTACTGAATAAGCATGATATGTAACATCTGAGGAATACATGAAGGAAAATTACCAGCAAATGTAGAGATGAGAAAGGGGAGGGACGTGCAAGCCTTTTTACCAGTACTTAAAAGACAAAGGCAAATTTAAAATGACGAGTAGGTTGGCATGTTTAGGTGAACAGTTAGATTCTGTGATACTTAGCTCCTCTACGCCCATAAGGAAACACAATCTTGATTCCTTATCGTTTCTGCTGTCTTAACTTTGAAATAAACAAATCCTGTCAGCTCTTATAAGATCTCTAAGCTACTTAATAAATGTTATGTTTTGAAACTGAAAGTCTGTTTCATCACTGGCTATCTCTGGGGAGGAAACCAGGCAGGGTAAGTTTCAAGGTTTTTAACAGTCCCCGCTCCTCGGGGCAGTCTCGACGTCTTACACCAGTGGCTTTACTCTACGCTTCCCCGGTCCTTGGGGCAGCCTACGTCACTACATCAGAGACTTGACGCTGCGCTTCCCTGCTCCTCGGAGCGGCCCCTACGTCATCACCAGAGACTCTGTTGCTACGCTGTCCCATCCCTCTGCATCACTCCTCCAGAATTCCTGTCTCTGCGCTCCCCGCTCCTCAGGGCCTGTCTAGAGCTCCTCTCTTTTGGAGGTTCCTGCCCTGGTACACTGTCTCTCAAGTCCTGCCTAAATACTGTGACTCCTCTGAACTGTGTCTCTTCGCACTGCTCCTCGGGACGCCTCACAGTATATCTCAGTGCAGGTACCTGCGATCACGTGGCAGTGAAGCAGGACATTCTCACTCTACTGAACTATAGTCACGTCCCCTGCTGCAGCTGACCTTGCCTCCCGACGGTGAGGACCTGTGGGGCTCCACCCCTCAGGTAATATCAACCTCCACCTCGGGCCAAGGGTCTACGAATCCTAACACTACGTCCTTCCTAACGTTGTTAACCCAGTTATTCTGGGCCTGTCATGGTTGCAAAAGCATCAACCGCAATTTGACTGGTCCACGACCGATCTTATCCAGTGGAGTCCGCAGTGCTCGGAATCTTATCTAGGACCGGAAGAGCCTCCCTGTTCGTTGATCGTGGCTACCGCTCTCCCTAACCTTCTTCTCCCGGGTAAAAGGTCTCAGGAGACTCAGACCAATCCTTGCTCCCTCCAGAACAATGTCTTGAGGGCTGTCTTCGGACAGCTGAAGGAACAGCTAACTCAAGGTAAATCAAACACGAAGTTTTAGTAAAGGAACACAACCTAGCTATGAAAGGATTTGTATCCCTTTTGACCTATAAGGAAGATGAAATTCAGTATTTGCAAGCCCTTCTGCAACAAGAGAGGGGAAGAAGGCGTCCCTTTTCAACTCTTTCCGCTTGTCAGGACCATGGGAAAGCCAAAATTAGCCTTTCTTCATCTGGGGTCCCGGTTAGTGGTTGAAGCAGCTGTGGAATGTTTTTCCCTCTGTCTTCTGTGAGACCTCAAACCCCGAAATTGCATGAACTAGGGGGCAAAACTAACCACTGGACTACGGAACTTGCTGTTTCTAAACAGGAGAACCATTGGAGCCTTGAAGATGTTGACAGTCGGTACTACCTGTCACTCTGACCCTCAGCAGAGGTCTTAGAAGAGGGGGGTACTATTACTTCAGCCAGCTGCGGAGCCCGCAACTGGTCTCTCTCACCCAATGGCACGCTGCCACAACAGGAGCAGGCTCCGACTCCCCAGCGATGAAGGGGAAATGCCCCGATGCAGCTTTCCATTCCACGGCCCTGCTTGCCGCTAGCGCTCTTCAAAGTGCGGAAGAGACACTGCCGCTGTTTGCTTCTTGTATTTTGGCCCATAGGCACGCGCATGTGCGCGCCTCCCTAGTTTATTTAAAGGGCCCACGGCAGGAAAGGTCTGCTGGCCCTCCCTGATGATGTTATCGGTCTGGCACTATTTAAGGCAACTGGTCGCCTTGCTTGTCCTGAGCGTACTTTCTGAGTTGCCATGTTCCTAGTCCTGAGTTAGAGTCTTCATTCTTGCTTGTTCCTAATCCTGGGTTCCAGTCTTCATTTTTCACTTGTTCCTGATCTTGAGTTCCACTCTCCGTTTCCTGCCCTGCCTTTGTTCCTTCACCCTGCTCTTTGGACTGACTTTGGCTTGACCCTTTGGACTGGACCCAACTATGAGTTTGCCACCTGCCTCTGACCCATGGACTGGACCTGACGTCTCTTGTTGCCTGCTATGGCCCCTGGACTGGATCCTCACTGTTCCTTGTCTTGCTCCATGCTTGGCCATCCCTGGGATCATCCACACAGAGACCCACCTAAGACCAGCCGGCCCCGGCACCCAACGGCTCAACCTGTGGGGAATGAGGGCCGGTATTGGCGAAGTTCCTGTTTGCCTCTGCTTCCTGTCCGGCCTCGTCTCCCAATGGTGGGGACCTGTGGGGGCCTTCCCTCACAGGTAGCACTAACCCCACATCAGGCCAAGGGTCCACCTCTGCAATACTGATGCCATGGGAAGGGCATTATTCATCAGTTGAGAAAAAGGCCTTGGCAGTCAAGTAGGGCTTAGAGGCCTTGTGCTTCTACCTGCTGGGATGGCAGTTAATGCTCATAATGGATCAGTAACTGCTACTTTGGATAAATAGAAATAAGGAGTCCAATGCGAGGGTGATGAGATGGTTCCTGGTCCTATAGCCCTTCATTTATAAAATACAACATAGGGCAGAAAAAGGTGTCCCTGATACAGGCAGGAACTCACTTGAATAAGGATGAGCTGAGAGGGATGGTATGTGAGGGAGTCTATAGGAAACTACCTCAGACCACCTTAAAAGACCAGGCACAGCTGTCTCACCTGGTCTTCCTTAAAATCCAGACCTGCAAGGAATCCTGGGTGAAGGGAGGAGCCCCTCACCAGTGTACAAGAACTCAGGGTCTAGAAGAGTTAGAGAGGTCCCACAGACCAGACAGGAACCCATTATATGCAAAGACGTGCTATGTGTGATGTCTGTGTGCCTCCTGAACTTAAGGTGAGCTTCATTTTTCATTTGACTTTTCTTTCACTGAAAATTAAAATTTCACATAAAGTAAAACAGCTAGAGTCTGCCTCCTTAATCCTTCTGGCTGATTTCCAAGCTGCTATCGTCCAAGTTACCACACACCCATGCTTATGTAACCTTCTCTCATCCTCATGTATCTTTTTTCCTCCTCAACCCACCCCACACCTTCATTTCTCAACAACCCTCGAGACTCTCTCTAATTTAATAACATATTAAATGACAGCAGATGTTGTGGTTGTGACATGATTGTGGACCCCTGGTTGCTGTATCGATGACTCCTCCCATGGGGAGGGGCCCCGTGAGGAGATACAGCAATAGGCTGACTCTACAGTAAGCAACACAAAGAGAAAGGAAGCTTTTATTACACCGCAATAGAGCATGACCTGAGGAGCAGGCAGCTCTCTTCAGCCAGGAGTTGTCTCAGGTGACAAGGTTCAATCCAGGCACAGATGTAGAAGTGCAGAGAAGGTCTTGCCCGATGCTGGGACGTAATGAGTCCGGTAGTGGTCCGCAGAGCCGGATAGGCTGAGAACCCAGTCAGATGTCGCAACCAGCAGTGGTAGATCCGGTAGTAGTCCACGGAGCGGAGTACGCCGAGAATCTGTTCAGAGGTGAGACAAGGCAGAGAGAATGAAGCGTGAAGGTACTCACAGGGCTGGTAATGCGGTTGGAAGGATGGCTTCCGTAGAGTATGGTAGGGAAGTCCTTGAAGAAGCACATTAACCCGGAAGGAGTCAGGGATGGAGTAAAGGCCCTCGAGAAGCGAGTACCTATGGGCGTCCTAGGAGGCAGGGTAAACCTGGAGAGGAAATAGGAATGAAGCAAGACCCCCGAGGAGCAGGTGTCTTGAGTGTCCTTGCTGGAACGAGAGATCCCCGAGGGTAGGTAGGAGCAGCAAGGTACCTGAGGAGTGGGTACCTAGGCTTCCTTGGAATCAGCGTAACCCCGGAGGGGTTGGTAGGAGCGAGTACTCAGAGCAAAGTCTCTGAATGCGGTCGAAATTAGCTGGACCGGAATCCTTGCTAACTCATAGCTGGTTTGGAGATCGGAGGCTAAGTACCCGGAGTAGTGACGTCATGCGGTGGGGACACCCCCGAGATTCCCGCCATGATGTATTCAAAAGAGAGGGCGGCATACGCACGCGTGCCCTAGGAGGCCTCAGTGCAAATATGGTGAACGCAATCGCCCATGCCGGTCCGGGGACACTGGAGAGGTCGGTGAGAAGAGGCAGAGGCAGCCATCTTGCCCAGATGAGAGGAAAGAGAGAAAAAAGAGGTGAGACAGAGAGGGCACAGCCATCTGCGACCAATGGGCGCAACAGTACCCTCCTTCAAAGGCCCCCCTTCAGGCCTCCTTCCAGGGGATTTGGGTTTCTGAGGATGCGTCTGATTGAAACGACGGATCATATCTTTGTCGATGATGTTGACAAGGGGTTCCCATGAATTCTCCTCAGGTCCGTATCCCTCCCAGGAGATAAGATACTCCCAAGGCTTCCTTTTTTGTGAACATCTAGGATGACATCGACCTTGTATTCAATGTCCTCCTCAGCATCCAGATTCGCTGGTTCAGGAGTTTTGTTAGAAAGCTCAGAGAGTACAAGCGGCTTTAGCAGAGCTACATGAAAGGCGTTGTGTATTTTCATGGATGGAGGTAGCCTTAAGCTTTACGTCAAATTCCCCAGTTGGTGGAGGATGGCAAAGGGTCTGACATAGCGAGTGCAAACGTGCTGAAGGTAGTTTGAGGCGAAGAAATTTAGTACTCAACCAGACCTTGTCCCCAGGTTGAAATTGCGGTTGCCTTCCCTATGATGAGCATTGTAGGTTTTCTTAGCTCTTTGGCCTGCCTTGAGGAGCAGTTCCTTGGTTTGTCTCCAGAGCTGTTGTAACTCCGCTGCAGTGGATTGAGCTGCTGGTGAGGCCACAGACAGTGGTAGCTGTAAAGGAGGTAGTGGTTGATGACTGTATACGACTTGGAAAGGGGTGAACCCTGTAGCCGTGGCAGGATGTGAGTTTATGGCAAACTCTGCCCACGGTAGCAATTCCGCCCAGTCGCTTTGTCTTGTGTTCACATAAGATCGTAGGAACTGTTTAAGTGTCCTGTTCATTCTTTCAGTTTGTCCATTAGATTGTGGGTGATAAGCAGAGGTTAGGTCCAGTGAGATGTCAAACGTTTGACAAAGCGCTCTTCAGAATTTTGCGGTAAATTGGACACCCCTGTCAGATAAGATGTGCTTGGGCATCCCATGGAGGTGAAAAATGTGCTTGACAAAAAGCTTCGCTAGTTCAGCAGCAGATGGTAAATATGGCAGGGCCACAAAATGTGCCATTTTTGAAAAATGATAGACTGTTACCCAAATTGTATTTTTCCTCCAGAGGGTGGTAGGTCCACTATGAAGTCGGTCGCAATGTGTGTCCAGGGTTCCTCAAGGACCAGTAGCGGTTGTAAGAGCCCCCAGGGGCGTCCAACAGGTGGCTTCTATCTTGCAAAGGAAGACATATAGGCTTGTACGTCCTCCTTCATCGTAGGCCACCAATAGTAACGTTGGAGCATGACGAGTGTACGGCTTTGCCCAGGATGGCCGGCCAAACGGGAGTCATGCGCCCATTTTAACAGTTTTTTCCTAAGATTCCGAGCCACCACTGTCTTACCGGGAGGAACTGCATGGGTGGCCACAAGGACCACTCTTTTGGGACTGATGATGTAGCGAGGTTCATCGGGCATGTCTTCTGGAGAAAATGAACATGAAAGGGCATCTGCTCGGACATTTTTGTCTCCTGGACGGTATTTGAGCAGGAAGTCAATCTGTTGAAAAACAGTGACCATCTGGCCTGTCCGGTGGTTTAAGTCGCTGTGCATGTCGAAGATACTCCAAGTTCTTGTGATCGGTGTATACTAGAATTTGATGTTGAGCGCCTTCCAGCGAGGGGCGCCTCTCCTCAAGCTAGTTTAATAGCGAGCAGTTCTTTGTCTCTAATTCCATTATTTTTTTCAGCAGGAGAAAAGCGTCTTGAGAAGAATGAGCAAGGATGGAGACATTGGAGTCGCTGTACTGACTCAAGACTGTTCCCACTCAGACATCGGAGGCGTCGACTTTGATGATGAATGGGCGATGAGGGTCGGGGTGGCGAAGACAAGGTTTTTTTTGGAAGGCTTCTTTAAGAGTCTAAAATGCCGCCACAGCTTCAGGAGACCATTTGGAAGGGTCGACTCCTTTCTTGGTCATGGCCATGAGTGGAACCGTCAAGAAGGAATAATTCTTGATAAATGAACGGTAGTTGTTTGTGAAGCCAAGGAAGCGGTGTAACCCCTACAACCCCGTGGGTTAAGGCCATTCTTGAATGCTTTTCATCTTTTGGGGATCCATCTAAAAACCTTCCTTGGAGATGATATAACCCAGGAAGGTACAGATTCTTGGTGAAAAGCGCACTTATCAAGCTTCGCGTACAGATGTTTTCTCGTAACCTCTGCAGTACCCTTTTTACATCTTCTTGATGAATCTGAATATCCTGTGAGAAGATCAGGATGTCATCTAGATACACCACTACACACTTTTACAGAAGGTCTCGCAGGATGTCATTCATCATATTTTGAAATACTACTGGTGCATTGCACAAGCCGAAGGGCATGACGAGATACTCGAAGTGTCCATCACGGGTGTTAAAAGCTGTTTTCCACTCGTCCCCGGGATGGATGTGGACCAGGTTATAGGCCCTTTTGAGATCTAACTTGGAGAAGATCTTTGCCCCCTGAGGGCTGTCGAATAATTCTGTTATCAGCAGTAGAGGATAATGATCCTTGATGGTGATCTCATTGAGACCTTTGTAATCAATACAAGGGTGAAGGGAGCCATCTTTTTTCCCAATGAAGAAAAACCCCACACCAGCCAGGGATTTAGAGGGTCGAATGAACCCTTTTTGCAGGTTTTCTTGAATATGGGCTGACTTAGCCTTAGTCTCTGCTACCGAGAGGGGTATACCCTTCCCTTGGGAGGCTCTGAGTGGGCTTCAGATTGATTGCACAATAAAAAATCCTGTGTGGGGGTAACACGTCTGCCACTTGTTTGGAGAACACATCCTGGAAGGATGCGTATTGAGGTGGGTATGCCAAGGTAATGAAGGTGTAGTGGGCATAAAGGGCACAGGAAGAGATCTTCAAAAGACATCTGTCATGACACCAGGTGTTATGGACCCTGCCCGCGGATTCCCCCCGCGAGCAGGCACTCACCGTTGCTGCTCCTCTTCGCCCGACACGGCACGGACGCCACCGAGGGTCGGGCCTGCCGTGCGGCTAGAGCCACGGATTCGATTTCCCCTGCGGTCCGGAGGCCGCCTCTGGTATCAGTCTTCACCGTGGCCGGTGCCGTGGGACTTTCAGCGTCCTCTTTGCGGCAACAGAGCTGCCGATGACGTCACCGTCCTCCTCTGGGGTTGCAGGCCGCATCCACGGGCTGGAGTGGCGGCTGGAGCCGCCCCCGGAATTCCTTGCAGCGGCTGGAGCCGCTGCCATCATCGGGGCCTGCGTTCAGGCCCAGTCCAGTTATCCTGCCTCTCGTTAATGAACGCGCGCATAAAGGTCTTTAGGGTGCGGTTCATCCTTTCGGATTGCCCATTGCTCTGCAGATGAAAGGCAGTGGAGAAGCTGAGTTGGACTTTAAAGCATTTGCAGAGAGCCCTCCAATAGCGAGCGGTGAATTGAGGGCCCCGGTCTGAGACAATGTCCAGGGGGAGCCCATGGATTCGGAAGATGTATTGTGCAAAGAGAAGGGCCAGTTCGGGTGCAGATGGCAACTTGGGCAAGGGCACAAAGTGGGCCATCTTGGAGAAGCGATCCATGGTGACCCTGATTATGGTCTTCCCGTGTGATGGCGGCAGGTCCACCATGAAGTCCGTAGCGAGATGGGTCCATGGTTCCGTGGGAATCGGAAGAGGTTGCAGGAGGCCGCACGGAAGTCCTGGACTGGGTTTCTGTTGGGCACAGGTAGGGCAAGAACTCACGTAGGTGCGGACGTCCTGCCGCACGTTGGGCCACCAGTAGTACCGGTTAAGGAGCTCCAATGTTCGTTCTCGACCGGCATGGCCCCCGGTAAGAGAGTCGTGGGCCCAACGCAAAACCTTCAGTCGTTGGCGTTGGGGAACCACGGTTCTGTCTTGCGTGAAGACGGACATGGCAGAGAGTCGGACTTTGTCGGGATCCAGAATGAACTGTGGAGGCTCAGGATCCTCCTCGGACAAGGAGGACCGGGACAGGGCGTCAGCCCGGATGTTCTTGGGAGCAGGGCGGTAGTGGAGAGTGAAGTCGAAGCAGCTAAAAAACAAGGACCACCGAGCCTGACGAGGATTCAGGCGTTGGACTTGGGACAAGAACTCCAAGTTTTTATGGTCGGTATACACTGTGTCCGGGTGGTTAGCCCCCTCGAGCCATTGCCTCCACTCCTGGAAGGCAAGCTTGATGGCTAGCAGTTCTTTATCCCCAATGGAGTAGTTGGCCTCGGTTGGTGAGAACTTCTTGGAGTAGTATGAGCAGGGTAAGAGTTGGCCCGATGAGGAATGCTGGCTGAGAACGGCCCGACAGCAACGCTGGAGGCGTCAACCTCCACTATGAAGGGGCGTGCCGGGTCCGGGTGACGGAGACAGGTGTCGGCCAAGAATGCTTCCTTCAAATCTGCAAAGGCCTCGATGGCAGTGTCGGGCCATGACTTGACATTGGCTCCCTTACGGGTCAGAGCAGTAAGGGGAGCGATTCGATGGGAGTAGCGAGGGATGAAATGTCTGTAAAATTAGCAAACCCCAGGAACCTTTGCAGCGCCTTGAGGCCAACTGGGCGGGGCCAGTTCGTGATGGCAGAGACCTTCTCAGGGTCCATCTGGAACCCTGTGGACGAGATAATGTACCCCAGGAAGGGTAACGATTCCGCCTCGAAGAGACGCACTTCTCGAGCTTGGCGTAAAGGTGATTGTCCCTGAGGGCTTGTAAAACTTGCCTGACGTGCCGACGATGGGATTCCAGATCCTTGGAGAAGATCAGGACGTCATCCAAGTACACGATGACGTGTGAGTGTAGCATCTCACGCAAGACCTCATTCATGAGGTTCTGGAAGACTGCCGGGGCGTTGCAAAGTCCGAAGGGCATCACCAGGTACTCGTAGTGCCCATCCCTGGTGTTGAAGGCAGTCTTCCATTCATCTCCGGGACGTATGCGAACAAGGTTGTAGGCCCCTTGGAGGTCTAGCTTAGTGAAGAGTTTGGCCCCTTGGAGCCTATCCAAGAGCTTGGGGATCAGCGGAAGTGGGTAGCGATCTCTCTTGGTAATGGCATTTAGGCCTCGATAGTCGATACAAGGGCGGAGTGAGCCGTCCTTCTTTCCCACAAAAAAGAAGCCGGCTCCGGCGGGGGAGCAAGAGGGGTGAATGAAGTCCTTAGCAAGGTTCTCGGCAATGTACTGGGATATGGTGGTGGTCTCAGGCAAGGACAATGGATATACCTGGCCCCGGGGAGGTGTGGTACCGGGGAGCAGGTCAAGAGGGCAGTCAAACGGTCGGTGTTGCGGTAGGATCTCAGCCATCTCCTTGGAAAACACATCCGCGAAGGCTTGGTACGGCTCTGGAAGCAGAAGGGATGAGCAGAGCTGGATCGGTGACGGGGGACATGGAATCTGCAGGCAATGTGTGAAGCAGAAGGGGCTCCACTGGGTCAACTGGAGTGTGTCCCATTGAATCACCGGGGAGTGGCGGCGCAGCCACGGTAGTCCCAGGATCAGAGGGTGTACAGCCCGTTCCAAAACCAGTAGCGAGATTTCTTCAGTATGAAGCAGGCCGGTCTGGAGAGTCAGCGGATCCGTACAGCAGGAGATGGTCCCCGGAAGCAAGGTGCCTCGGATAGACGAGATGCGCAGCGGAGGGTCCTTGGGCCATGTGGGTAACGATAGTTGGTTTATCAAGTCCGCTACAATAAAGTTACCCTCGGCCCCAGAGTCGATGAAGGCTCGGGTCTGAAGTTCCCCTCCGGGGTATTTGAGTCTCACCGGTATGGTGCATTAAGGAGCTGAGCCCGTATAGCCTAGGAGTAGCTCCTCAGGATGACCTAGGCACGGTCGTTTCCCGGACGCTCCGGGCATCTGGCAAGGAAGTGACCCTTTCCTCTGCAGTAGAGACAAAGGCCCTGGGTCCGGCGTCTCCGCTTCTCCTCTGCAGACAACGGAGACCTGCCCAGTTGCATTGGCTCCCCGGGTGTGGAGGATGTGGGTGGTGCCCTGGGTACCATGGGCCGGGCGTGTCCCTGGGGAACCGGGGGAGACCTTCAGGAAGAGCGCGTCTCCTTGTCTCGTTGCTGGAGCCGGCGATCCACCCTACCAGCGATGTCGATTAAATCATTGAGGTCATCTGGGAGATCCCGACCGGCCAGCTCATCCTTGATGCGGCTAGCCAGGTCCTCAAGAAATATCCCCCGAAAGCAGTCATCCCGCCAACCGACCTCCATGGCAAGGGTGCGGAAGTCTATGGTGTAGTCCGCCACTGAACGCACCCCTTGCCTGAGATGTAAAAGTTCAGAGGCGGCTGTGGTTTGACGAGCAGGGTCATCGAAAGCTTGGCGAAAGTTAAGAACAAATTCCTGAAGGTTATGCAGAAGCGGGTCCTGCCCCTCCCACATGGGAGAGGCCCAGTCCAGTGCTTTACCATCCAGCAAGGAGAAGATGTAAGCCACCTTGACGGAGTCCGAGGGAAACTGTGCTGGCAGCAGGGTGAACCAGACGTAGCACTGGTTCAGGAAGCCTCGGCATGCTTTGGTGTCCCCAGCATAGCGAGTCGGGGCAGGCAACTGGGTCACCGGCATGGAATTGGAGACCGGAGCGGGAGGCGGAGCTGGACGTGGATCTGGCGGTGGTGTCTCCAGGCGGGAGACCAACTGTTCCACGGTGGCTGCAAGGGCGTCAATACAGTGCTGTTGTTGTTGGAGACGCTGCGCCATTCCTGGGATGGTCTGTAGAGTGGGGGCCTCCGCCGAGTCCATGGCCTTGCAAACTGTTATGGCTGGGCAGTGGTAACGCAGGAAGTGGAACCTTGGGCCGGCCTGCAGGTACTACACAGAGCAGGCCGGGAGGCAGAGTCAGTGCTTGGCAAGGATACCCGGAGCCTGGAATCCCCCTGGGAGGAGCCCATAGGGACCCAGGCCCTGGGGACTGGAGCAGTTCAAGGTAGTCCAGAGAGGGTACGCCCGAGGGTGGTCTGGAGAAAGGTCAGAAGGTTCAGAGATAGCTGCTGGTGGGGAGGCAGATGGCTGGCTGGCAGGCAGGTCACAGATGAAGGCGGGGTCCGAACCGGCAGCGGGTAGAAGGCTAGGTAGCAGAGAAGGCCGCAAGGCAACCCGGGATCAGGAGTGGCGGCTGGCTGGCACAGGAGTCAGTGGCAAACCGGGATCAAGGCGGGCAGCAGGCTAGCGAGATGTCCGTGGGGCAAACCGGGATCAAGGCAGGCTAGCGAGAGGTCCGTTGGGCAAACCGGGATCAAGGCAGGCAGCAGGCTAGCGAGAAGTCCGTTGGGCAAACCGGGATCAAGGCAGGCAGCAGGCTAGCGAGACGTCCGTGGGGCAAACCGGGATCAAGGCAGGCAGCAGGCTAGCGAGAAGTCCGTTGGGCAAACCGGGATCAAGGCAGGCAGCAGGCTAGTGAGAAGTCCGTTAGGCAAACCGGGATCAAGGCAGGCAGCAGGCTAGCAAGAAGTCCGTTGGGCAAACTGGGATCAGGAATCAGGAGACAACGAGAGTCAGCAAACAAGGACAGGAACAGGAAGCAACTAGTCAGCAGGAAACCTCGTTGCAAGGCGTCTAGTGGGAGACTGGACGCCGGTTAAATCTGGAGCGGGGCGTGACGTCAGCAGGCGAGGCGGAGCCGGGCTTCCGGGTGCTGTGCGCTTAAGAGAACCCTCCTCGCGCGCGCGAGGCCAGGCAAGGGTAGGCCTGTAATGGCGTCTTCCTCATGGGAACTCCTCTGGCGGAGGCCCTGTCGAGCCGGGATTCAAGCAGATTCCTGAAAGAACTGAAGAGACGGTAAGCGGGCCTGACCCCGAACATGAGAGGGGCGGTCAGGACCACAACAGCATCTAGTCTGCATGCTGGTGTGTTGCGATACACCGGTGCTCAACCGGTGTATCGCAACACACCAGCATGTCGCCAAGCATCGGCAGGTTTGTCACGCATGTCTTGGTCTCCCGCTGCTCTTCCCTCCCTCTCCTCCACCCCAGTGAGAAGTACCCATTTTTCAATGAGCGCTGCTGCCGTTCCTGCCTGGGCTATCAGCACATTCAAGCCGGAGGGGCACGGCACAAGTGTTCATGAAAGCGAGTGGCACAGTTTAGCGATGTGCCGGTGAGGTTCCCACCCCCACCGGCAGGATGAGAACAGCATGGTTTAGAAATGTGCCGGTGAAGTTTCCACCCCACCGGCAGGACAAGGACGGCGCAATTTGTTGCCTAACCGGCAGGCAGAGAATTCCACGCTGGTGCAGCAGAGCGATTTGATGACATACCAGGCCCCTCCAGCAAAAAGAATAATGGTGCGCTAGCTGGGTTTCAACCCTCTGTCTGCAGAGCAAAAGCTTGCCAGGAAAAAGAGTGGAGGGGGGCTGAGGGAGAGGGAAAGGGTTGTAGATGAGGTGAGAGTAAAAGAAAAGGGAAGGCGAGAGGGGATGGAAAGAAAAGGGAAAAGGATATGAGTGAGTAAGTGGGAAGGGTAAGAAGCTGTGGGTTAATGAGGGGAGAAAGGTAAAGTGGCATCAGGCAAACCACTACTGGGTGTGCTATGGGGAGGTCAAGCCTCACCCATAGAACATAAGAAATGCCATACTGGGTCAGACTAGGGTCCATCAAGCCCAGCATCCTGTTTCCAACAGTGGCCAATCCAGGCCATTAGAACCTGGCAATTACCCAAATACTAAGTCTGTTCCATGCTACTGTCGCTAGTAAAAAGAACAATGGGGCACTGTAGGAGCACAGCCACTGACTGGGAGGAAAGGTCCCACCAAAGAAGACCTGGCTGGACCAAGCAGACGAGGGAGGGGAGAGGTTGGTATGAGAGAGTAGAGGAAGATGTGACAGGGGAAGAAAGGGATGAGTGAGGTGGATGTGAGGGGAAAGGAATGAATGAAAGGCGGTGTGAGGGGGGATGGAAGGAGATGGATGGCACAAAGAGAAGGGTGCAGAGTCGGGAGAGAAAGGAGGGGAGAACAGTGAATGAAAGGGAAGGGATGGGATGGGGTCTCACACCTGGAGGGTGGAGGCAGCGGTGGTAGAAAGGGTGAGACCCGGGGGGGGGGGGGGCGCTGACGTCACGCACTAAGATGGCAGCTTAATTCTGGAGCTCCTGCCATCTCCCGCTACACTTAACTGCATCTGACTCCATCTAGTCTTACAACCATCTCTGACTACATTCTGAGAGCACCAGAAATATTGCTCATGGCGTCTAAAAAGAAAAACCCGGACTTACAACGCTTCTCTTTTGTAAAAGACGGCAGCCGCGCTTCTGAGCGCTCGGCCTGTGTTCCCTCCAGGCCGAGCGCGAGGAGGGAACACAAAATGGCGCCGATCCAGGCCCAGTGCATTCCGACGCAGAAGACCCGAGTGCTGACTTACTAGATACTCAGGCATCGGATCACCCTACCCGCGCTGAGTTTCGCGAGTGGTTCTCAAGCATCCGAGCAGACATCAAAGCCTACTGAAAAGAGCTTCTCGATCACGTCAAGGAAATGCGCGAAGATCTAACGTTCCTGGGACACCGGGTAGACGACATGGACGTGCGCATGGAGAGCCATCAGGAGCTTTCCTCCTCCAACAAACAGGTTTGCGATTCCCTCCGATCAGACAATCTCGCTTTGCATTCCAAATTAGCAGATCTGGAGAACCATACAAGACGCAATAATTTGCGTTTTCCTGGCTTCCCAGAACCACAAGGCCCTGAAAACTGTTTCAAGCTTATTCAAAAATTCTGCCTGCACTTACTAGCAGAGGCTAATCTATCAGAGGACTATACCCCTCCGGATATCAGATTAGATCGAGCGCATAGAGCTCTCAAAGCACCTCAATCAAATCGACACAGGGATATCATAGTGTGCTTCTCTGACTATACTGTCAAAGAACAAATTGCGACAGCTGCCAGAGCTTGCAGCGCATGGTCGTGGGAGGACCACAATATGTCAGTATTTCCTGATCTATCAGCTGCCACCTTTCACAACCGCCAGTCTTTCAGATATTTCACCACTTTTCTACGTGGCAAAAATATAAAGTATTGATGGTTATATCCCTTTGGCCTCGCATATAACCTGGAAGGCATTGCTTATCGCCATATTCAGTCATCTGAAGCCGTTCAACATCTCGCTACCTGCGGATTCTCTAGCGCGCACGAGGCGGATAAACCTCCTTCAGAAAACATATCTCGCACACCTTTTCCAACCTGGCAAAGGGTGGGCAAATGCAACAGCCGGTTGCGCCGTCAATCTGGGGGTCCTTCCATTAGACAAGCTCCCACCTGAATTCTGGGCTACACAATACAGTGCTTCAATGATGTTTTCAGAGCAAAGCCGTTCAATAGCTTTGTCACCATGGGCCTCTTGAAGACATTCCTGTGTTTTGTTCTATGGGTGCCCAGAATATCTTTGCCTTAGTTTTATCTGTGTTTCTAGCTGTTATGGTTGTAAATGTTCACTTTTATAATATTAGATGCAGATACCAAGGGAGATGGCGTAGTCACGCACTACCCCAGCGTGGTATACTACATCACCCCCCCTGAGATAGGGGAGAACCGAGCCTGTTTGGAGGTTTGTGCAGGCTCTTATATGTGTTTGAGGGTATTTTTCAACCCTCGGGGGTTCCATGCTATTCCACAGGCCAGTTTTATCTTTCTGCTGATCATGTACTTCACAATATATTCCACATGTTTATCTAAATTCCATCGGTATATGCTAATCACCAAAAGAGGTGCTACCACTGTCGATACTAGTCCTTCTTTTTGGTTGGGTTGCTCGATTAAACTTTTTCGGTTTCACTATTTGATACCCCAGTCATGGCGAGTTTTAAATTTCTTTCTGTTAATGCTAAGGGGCTTAACTCTCCTCAAAAAAGAGCCCTCCTTTACAGAGAGCTGGCAACTGCTAATCCGGATGTGGTTTTTATTCAAGAAACCCACCTTACTGCTCGCTATGACTCTCTAATGAAGTCCACTAAATTTAGCTCTCAATATTATACACCCGCCAATAAAAATGCTAAATATGCAGCGGTTGGTATTCTTTTTGCCTCAAATTGTGTCTTTACCTGTACAAAATGTATCAGGGATCCTCTGGTCGCTATCTACTGTTATGCATTTCTGTATGTGACTGCACCTACACTCTTCTTAATGTATATGCCCCGAATAGGAAACAGGCTGCATTCTTCCAATCCCTTCATCAACTTTTGCTCCAACACACAGAAGGGAAACTGATTCTAGGAGGAGATTTTAATGTGCCTTTATCCCCTTCTTTGGACAATTCCAAGGGGCACTCTCATACCCCCATGGTCCACATTCGAGCCCTTAAGGAACTCCTTGAGGACCTAAATCTAATAGATCCATGGAGAGTTAAATATCCTCACTCACACTCTTACTCATACTACTCTCCAGCACACAACTCCTATTCAAGAATTGACTATTTATTTCTTGATAAAACACTATACCATTCATTACTCCAAACTGAGATAGGTATAATCTCATGGTCCGATCATGCTCCTATACTCTTAACTTTGAAATTACAAGGAGGAGACCACGGATGTCGCTTCTGGAGGTTAAATGACTCCATTTTGCATGACTTAACATATGTACAGTCCTCTACTCAAACTATACGGGACTTCTTACTGGATAATGCTCATTCGGTGACTTCACCGGTTGTACTCTGGGATTCCTTTAAATCTTTTACCAGGGGACACTTCATATCTCGCTCCTCCTATTTGAAAAAACAGAGGGAGTCAGCCTGTTCTTTGTTTCGGGATCAAATTGCTAACCTGTCCAGCCAACACATAAGAACCAGTAATGTCAAAATTTTGGCACGCCTAACCAAGACGAGGGAAGACCTTTATAGGCTGGAAGTAGACCACATTGCCCATGCAATGAATATCACCCACCAGACTTACTTTGAGGGAGGCAACAAGGCTGGAAAGATTTTGGCCCAAAAATTGAAGAAATTGTCTAGTCAAAACCATATCCTTAAAATAAAAACTTTTCTAAGATAGACTATTGTAATTCTATCTTACTTGGTCTCCCTTCCGCATCCATTAAACCCCTTCAGATGCTCCAGAACTCTGCTGCGAGAATTCTGACTAACACCAGGAGATCACATCTCTCCCACCCTCAAGAACTTACACTGGCTGCCAATACACTTTAGAATTATCCACAAATCCATCACCATCTGTCCTTTTTCCCCACAAAGAAAAATCCTGTGCCAGCAGGAGACTTAGAAGGTCTTATGAAGCCTTTCTGGAGATTCTCCTGGATGTATTCCGACATCGCCTTATTCTCCACTATGGAGAGGGGGTAGACCCTTCCTTTGGGTGGTTCTGTATTTGGCTTCAAATTAATTGCGCAGTCGTATGATCTTTGTGGAGGTAACACATCAGTAGCTTCTTTTGAGAATACATCTTGGTAAGATGCATATTGAGGCAGCAACCCAGGCAACAACGGGGTAGATGGCATGCATGGTATTGGAGAGACTTCCGTTAAGCATTTGCCATGACAGTCTGGACCCCAACGTGAAAGCTCCAAAGTGGTCCAGTTGAATTGTGGCATATGTTTCCGCAGCCACGGTAGCCCAAGTACCAAAGGGTGCATGGCCTTCTCTAGCACAAAGAAAGAAATAGTCTCGGTATGAAGAGCACAGGTACGCAAGCTCACTGGTTCAGTGAGCAGGGTCACTTCGCCCGGTAAGGGCTCCCCATGATAGCAGGACCCATGAATAGAAGATAGGAGTAGTGGAGACGTCAAGGTAGTGGTGAGGATCCGCAAGTGTTCCACTAGACACTTCAAAATGAAACTTCTCCCTGCCCCAGAGTCCACTAAGGCAAGAGTCTGGTATTCTAGAGGTCCGCAGAACAAGGATACAGGAAGGGAAGAGAGAGTGGAGGAGAAGGTGCAGTTAGACCTAAGAAGAGTTCTCCCACAGGACTTAGGTCTGCCAGTTTCCCGGACATATAGGGCATGTTTGTACAGCATGACCAGCTTGTCCACAATACATGCATAGTCCCAACCTCTTTCAGACTTGTCTCTCTTTAGAAGTCAAATGACTGCGGCCCAATTGCATTGGTTCTTCTTCGCCAGCAGCAGGACCTGGGAGTGTAGGCCTGGGTACAGACTTGACACGAATCTCTCCCTGGAGTGGTCTTCTGGGACTCTTGACCTCTTGAACTTTGTCGTGAATTCGGCAATCAGTCTTTGCTGCCAACTGCATAAGTTCCGCTAAGGTCTCGGGCATCTCACGAGTCACCAGTTCATCTTTCAACCGGGAGTTCAGGCCTTCAAAGGATAGGGTTTTCAGGCACCTAGGGTCCCAATGTAATTCAGAAGCCAACGTCTTGAATTCAATGGCGAAGTCTGGTAAAGGTTTGTTACCTTGTTTTAATGAACCAAAGCTGATCCTGCTATCGCGTACCAAGCAGGGTCATCAAATACTGACTTAAACACTTCTTCAAGGTCCTGTGTTTCCTGTTCTTCTTTGGAGCTCCTTGTCTTGTCCTGATGTCCTTGATCCAGTCCAGATGTCCGTCTTCCACTCCTGATGTCCACAGTCAGTCTTAATGTCTGTCTTCCAGTTCCTGATGTCCGTGATCCAGTCCTGATGTCCGTCTCCTGCTCCTGATGTCCATGATTCAGTCCAGATGTCCTGAACCCCAGGTTCCTCATCGTCACCTTTCCTGGCATACCATGTTGTGGTCCGCAACCAGCCCCACTGGTGTGCTGAGTAGGGCGCTTCGTGATACAATGCCATCCTCACTACCGCAGCTCAAGCCTCCGAAGGGTAATCCTTGCTTGAAGCCAAGTCCTGTTTTGGTCCTGTGTCTTGAACTTTGCTGGCCCTCGGATTCCTTGTGCCTGCTCCGTCCATGCTAAAGACTCTGCCAGAACTTGTACTGTACCAGCGTGGTCCACGATCAGCCACTGGCGGCTGTGTAGGGCGCGCCCCACTGCAGGCCTCTACAGTTCCTGCAACATGCCTTTCTCAGTGACTCCACTATCTCGTCTAGAGTCTACGTCGGTCCCAGCGTAGTCCGTGACCAGCCCCGCGGGTGGGCTGTGTAGGGCGAACTGCGTCGCAGTCTCAACCCAGCTCTTGAACCTTGCTCCTGATACCTTGTCTACAGAACCGTGATCCTTCGTCTTCGTCTAAGTGTCCTCGCCTGAGTCTTCATCCAAGTACCTATGTCTTCGCCTGAGTCTTCGTCCAAGTACTTATGTCTTTGCCTGAGTATTCGTCCAAGGTTTTCGTTTGCCCCTGGCCTCCGTCTGGCCTGCCACTTCTTGCCGTTACCCAGCGGCAAGTCCGAAAGGGCTTAGAACAGTCGGAGGACTGTTCAAAGGACCACCATTGCGTTGTTGGTCTTTCCGAAGCATACAGGTCCGGTGGAGGGTCTGTACCTTCAGTCATCCTTGTCTTCGCTCCAGCCTTGTGTTCGCTCTGGATTCCATCGTCTGTCTTCACTCCAGCCTTGCTCCTATCCAGCCCATGCTTGGGCATGCCTCGCCTGCTTTGACACCTCTTCGGATTTCATCTGGGGTCGAGCCATGGTCCAAGAACACACAAACCCCTGGAAAGTGGAACCGCTCTCCTAGTGCTTCCCAACAACCGCAGGTGCATTAGCTCATGTTTGTTCCAACAACCTATTTCCTGAAAGACTGCCTAATCATCCAGTCATTAGAGTTCCTTAGATGACACAAAATTGTTCAGAGTAGTTAAATCACAAGCAGATTGTGATAAATTGCAGGAAGACCTTGTGAGACTGGAAAATTGGGCATCCAAATGGCAGATGAAATTTAATGTGGATAAGTGCAAGGTGATGCATATAGGGAAAAATAACCCATGCTATAATTACACAATGTTGGGTTCCATATTAGGTGCCACAACCCAAGAAAGAGATCTAGGTGTCATAGTGGATAACACATTGAAATCGTCGGTTCAGTGTGCTGCGGCAGTCAAAAAAGCAAACAGAATGTTGGGAATTATTAGAAAGGGAATGGTGAATAAAACGGAAAATGTCATAATGCCTCTGTATCGCTCCATGGAGAGACCGCACCTTGAATACTGTGTATAATTCTGGTCACCGCATCTCAAAAAAGATATAATTGCGATGGAGAAGGTACAGAGAAGGGCTACCAAAATGATAAGGGGAATGGAACAGCTCCCCTATGAGGAAAGACTAAAGAGGTTAGGGCTGGTCAGCTTGGAGAAGAGACGACTGAGGGGGGATATGATAGAGATGTTTAAAATCATGAGAGGTCTAGAACGGGTAAATGCGAATCGGTTATTTACTCTTTCAGATAGTAGAAAGACTAGGGGGCACTCCATGAAGTTAGCATGTGGCACATTTAAAACTAATCGGAGAAAGTTCTTTTTTACTCAACGCACAATTAAACTCTGGAATTTGTTGCCAGAGGATGTGGTTAGTGCAGTTAGTATAGCTGTGTTTAAAAAAGGATTGGATAAGTTCTTGGAGGAGAAGTCCATTACCTGCTATTAAATTCACTTAGAGAATAGCCACTGCCATTAGCAATGGTAACATGGAATAGACTTAGTTTTTGGGTACTTGCCAGGTTCTTATGACCTGGATTGGCCACTGTTGGAAACAGGATGCTGGGCTTGATGGACCCTTGGTCTGACCCAGTATGGCATGTTCTTATGTTTATATGTTCTTATGTTATCTACATACCCCAATATCGAGAGTGCCTCCTTTCACCATGGGTAAAAGTATGCACATTGTGGCCCTACGCATGCAATTTTATCAACACATAGGGTGGGCAAGTTTGAAAGACCCCATTTCCATGGGTAAACCACGGTTTCACCTGCGGAAGTTGCTTTGAATGTTACCCTCTGTCCAAAAGCAGGACTGGCTCTACTATTAGGGAACTAGGCAGTTGCCAAGTGTGCCAAAAGTTGGATGGAGATTGCAGCAGCAAAATTGCTGCAAGGGGGCTGCCAGTGGAAAAATTGCAGGAGAAACCACTGGGCTGAGCAGTGTAGCTGCCGGGCAACCCCAGGCCTCAGACAAAGAGATGGACAATCCACCAGTGGTTGGAGCAGTGGAAGCCTGTGCTGCTGGTCCCCGCCACTCTCTACTGGCACTGCAAGAATATTCAAAACTCGCAGACCAGCCAGCACTTCTCACTGGCGGATCTCATGCATCACAAGAACAGCAGTGGGAAGTTCCAGCCCGTGGCTGAACATTCTTGTAGTGCCAGTATGGAGTAGTGGGGAGCAGTGGCAATTTGTGGCTCCTGCTACTAGGGAAGGAAGAGAGGGAGGAGCGGCAGTGGAGGTACATGCTAGGGAAAGGGGAGAGGGAGGGAGCAGCAGAGAGGATGGATACTGGCCGGGGGAAGTGTTTGGATGAAGAAGGATGAATGCTCAGAAAGGGAACAGATGCAGGAAGGAGGCAAAAGGGCAGATACTGGGGTAGGAGGAAGAAGGGCAGATATTGGATAAGGGGGAAAAGGAGGCAGAAAGATAGAGGTTGGGAAGACCATGGGGGGACTGAGGGGAGATGCTGTGTGGGAGCCATTGCTGCCAAAGGAGGGAGCACTGCACCAGAGCTGCCAGCAGAAAGAGGGAGTGCTGTGCAGGAGCAGCTGCCAGTAAAGTGTGTGAATGCGTGTGTGCTTGTGTAAAAGTTTAGGGTGCCTAATATTTATTTTATTTATTACAGCATTTAATATGCTGCCTAATTCCCAGAACATCTGTTCTAGGTGGATTGCAAAAGTAGATGAATAATATAAAACATGCAAACAAATAACATCACAGCAAATAAAAACAAAAACAGTGCAGTGTAAACAAACAACACATATCAAAGAAATAAAAACAATACAAATAGCATAGACATTGACAAAGCATAAGAAAACAATAAAATGCAAAACTGAAATGTACTCGAGTCACGAAAAACTTCTCGGAATAAGTGTGCCTTCAGCGGTGGAACTTACCCCCTACAATGAGCAATTAAACTGACAAATAACATTTTGAATGCTGGGTCTATCTTTTTGCCTACTGAGACATATATCTATTTTAAATCTAGGCACTACTACTGATTTTAAGTTTCCATGCAAACTCATGAATATAATTTAAGTATGCATTATTATTAATCTAATATCATGTTCATATCATGTGTTTCAGAATTCATTATTAGTGATTGGCCTCTAGCTTCTGTCCTACTATGGTAGTTCATTCCTTATTTTACTCCTTCTTAATTGAAATCTGCTATTACTGATCTCTAATTCTATGTTGTATCCCGCCTTGGGTACATTTCTTATTCATAAACAAGCTGATGCAATACCGTGCGCTGCGGCCAGCGCACGAGATTAGACGAGCGTTTTGAATGTGCATCCATAACCCCCGATGCAAAATGGGGGTTAGTGTGTCCAAAATGCGCGTCCAGTTGAGCGTGTAGCTAATAGCGCTCATGACGTAAATTCATGTTGCTGAGGCTATTAGCTATTACTCCCCCCCCCCAGCGCACACATTTCTACTCTAAAAAATTAATGCTCACCCTGGAGCAGGTGTTAATTCTTGAGGCACCCCAAAAGTTTACAGAAAACCAGAAGACAGTGCTTTTCTGTAGTTCCTCTGACTTAATATCCTGGCAATATTAAATCGAAGGTACCGAAAAAGGAAAAACATATATATAAAAAAAAAAGGGTGCTGGTGGTCAGGTTAGGAAAACGTACGCTCAATTAACAAAGCATCCATTTTCCTACCTGCTGACAGCCACCTCTCCTGGGCACCCAATACTGAGGAGGCACTAAGAACCCAACATTTTCCCTAGCACCTCCTTTTTATCGCAACAGCCCATTTAAATATTAAATCGGGTCTCTGGGAGAGGTGGATCGGCGCGCATAAAGAGAGCAGATGCTCAATTGTGAGCGTCCGTTTAACGCGTGCTGATATTGGATCGGCTTGAAAGCCTGGTGACAAATTCAAATACTAAACAGAATAATTTATAATAAAGGATATTCCATGTGGTATCTTTCCCCCCAGACATTATGATCAGGCGGAGATTACAAATCAGCAAATGAATCAGTAGTTCCCAGCTTGCTTCTGAATTATTCAGCATCACTAAAAAGCTATGTACTGGGGGGAAAAAGTAAGATTTAAGAACATTTTTACTGAAATTCCATACATTATTTTATATATTTACAATTTCAAAAGTGAAAAAAGCAAAAATAAACCAGATACAAATTTATGAAGACTTTGTTAAATGTACCCACACTTGTACAAGCAGTGTCATGACACCTCAAGCGTGTATCAGCGGTTCACAAACTATGAAATCATTTATGAAATATTTTTTTGTTCTGGAAGCTCTATAGAACTTTCTGGCGAGTTGTAATACAATGTCCTAACAATTGCAAAGCAGCAGTTATAAAGACAAAAATCTTCACAACTTCTATAACCGTAATTTATTGGAATGAGGAGATATTCAACTCCTCGTTCCAATAACCACCACTATCGAAGATGCACTGAGACTAACAGCTAACTACACCTTGTCTCAATTAGAAACATGCTGAACCACCTAAAGCTATGCCTCAACATGAACAAAACAGAATGTATCCTCATAGAAAGAAAAAACGCAGGACAAATAACCCTCATGCCTTCCTTACAAATTGACAACATTAGCATACAACTAAAGAACAATGTAAAGGACCTAGGCATTTGGATCGACAATGAACTAAACTACAAAAAGAACATCGCAATGAAAACAAAAGAAGGCTTTCACAAACTTCACATACTCAAACATCTAAAACCGCTTCTACACCAACAAGAATTCAGAACCGTCCTGCAATCCCTTATCTTCACCAGCTTCGACTACTGCAACTCTCTCCTGATCGGTCTCCCAAAAACTGCATTAAAACCTCTACAACTACCACAGAATGCCGCAGCTAGAGTACTAACCGGCAAGAAAAAATCTGACCATATCTCCCCCGTTCTGAGAAGTCTTCACTGGCTATCGGTCGAAAAAAGAATCAAATTCAAATCTTTAACAATCTTACACAATGCAATATACACAGCAGACAACACCGCCCTCAATAACATGATCCAGAAACGCAAATCACAACACACGACAAGATCCGCCAGTAAACTGCATCTAGTAATACCATCTCTTCCTCTAGCAAAGCTTTCCAACACTAGGAACAGAGCCTTCTCCACTGCGGGACCGAAATTATGGAACTCCTTACCAGATTACCTAAGCTCACTCAGCGATATCAAATCTTTCAAAAAGGAACTCATAACCAAGCATTCAATGATGGCGTTGGTTAATTTGCTCACAACTGCTCTTACACATAAACACTCTCCGTTATGCACATACTTACCTCTAGAGACAACAACCCTGGAGACACCCCATGCCTATCCACAGACTCCCAATTCAGTTACTCTTATTTATTCAATTGTTCTGCATCTCACTGCTTTCTGTGATAAGTTACTTCCCTTCAGTCCCAAGGCTACCCAAGTAAGAGATACCTAAACTCTCACAGAGAATGATGAAGTACCCAAGTAAGAAAAATGTAACCCCCCCAACGATTGATGAAGTACACAAGTCTTTATATGACATGTTAATCACTACCTGATTGTTCATTGTAAGTCCTTGCTCAGTAATATTGTTTAACAAAATGTTTAAAGTTGTTCAGTTCTAATATGTTTATTATATACGATATGTTCCTTGTAAACCGCCTTCCCGGCGATAGTTATCTCTGTTAAATGTGAACCGGAGTGATATGTATTGTATACAGGAACTTCCGGTATATAAAAACCAAATAAATAAATAAATAAATAAATAAATAAATATGGTACATGGTTCTACTGTTATGAAATGTAATAAGTTGTTATCCTGTAAACCGGAGTGAAGGCAGCGAGCTATACTTCGGTATAAAAAAAGCCTTTAAATAAATAAATAAATGAATAAATAATTTGGCGTGACAGCTATCATTTTCCGGCTATGTGGAATTAGCAGCACAGATTTGACACTGATTGTGAGCAGTAGAAACCAATGGTTAACAGTAGCTATTTGTCCAGTTCTGCATATTTTAAAATTCCTAATTCAATCATCCTTTGAAAAAAAAAAGTATTAAGTTTGTTCGCCCACCACAAGTTGGAAAAAAAATAGATTGAACTTTTCTTTGAAATAAGCATCTAGGAGTGTACTAGTCATGTCCCACATAAGGCGAGTCTGCAGTAGACGAGTGCAGAGACTACCAGGAGGGCATTAGGACCCAAGAGTGGAGAATGATAAGAGGAGGAGCAATCGGAGAGAGGGAGAGGAAGCAGTTACTCTGCAAGAGACCTGGAAATGAAAGTTAAAAAACAGGCACATGGATGAATAGAAGCTGTGGCCACAGCCTTGGCTGTGTAAGATGCCAGCCATTGGAATGCCTAAAGAGCACCATTGATAAGGGTGCAGTGCATGAAGTAGAAAGCAGAGGGTAAGTCGCCTGGCATCTTGTGCAGATCTCGTACAGGAAGCCCATGGCTGCAGCGGCAGCAGGAGGAAGAGGAGGGACTGCTCAGTTTCCAGCGATACAGCAATGGCAAGCCACTAGCTGCAGACGTTTGTTTCACTAATATATAAAACCATGGTACTCATTTTTAAAAAGAAAGATTTCCCTGAAATGCTTTAGTGATGTAACAGAGCCAGTGAGGTTTTGCAGTGACAGAAAAGCATGAGAGAAATGTCCCCGTCCCCCCTGTTTTGAAGTTCTGGGCCATTAAATGGTGTGCGATTTGGTTTAACTTGGTGGTGATTTGGGGGGAGGGGACTGTCCACTGTCCGCTTTCCGTGTCAGGCTGTAGTTTCACAGTGCATGGGCTACCTGGGATTTCGAGATTGGGAGCCAGCGGGGCAGCTTGTATGCCTGAGTCAAAAGATCATCGGAAACGTTTTGGGGCCTCCCCCTCCGGAATATATACAAAAGCTACTCATGCCATCTAAAAGGTATACGATTAACAAACCTGCTAATCAAAGAAAAACACACAAATCCTCTTGTGCGTGGGACTGTTACAAAATGAGAGAAAATGTTGATTTGGGGGTGGGAGGGGGCACTTAGCTAAACGTGCCCGCCCCCTTCCATTTGTTGCGCTCCCTTGCTTCTTTCCTAGGGCTCCGGGTAAGGTGCAGTGGGGGCGGGGCCTGCGGCCGACAGACGCTGTCATCTCGGGAGACCTTGGCCTTTTCCAGGCCTGCTTATAACTGGGGGGGGGGGGAGCTCGGTTTCCCTGATATTCTCCTTGCAGCCGCTTGTATCCTCCATCGTGAGCACTTCAGGAGACCTGGCACGGAATAAATTGGCTGTTTGTGCTTAGAGCTGGGCGAGATGGAGCCCTAGTTAAAAAAAAAAAAAATGCCATTATTATGCATCTGGGGCTGCCAGACTTTAACTTTCGAGTTTTAGGTTGGGAAACTTTCTCTCGCTCTCTCTCATATAATATATATATATCTATATTTGCCAAAAATGTTTTATTTTCTTTAATGTTTCATCTTCTAACATCATTTGACTGTTTTCTCCTTTCCTGTACCCAGACTCTTTTGAGGTTTCCTGTTTAGGATGCCAATGTCATAAGGTGCGCTGAGCAGATTGCACAGTTTTACCTGTAGTTGTTTGCACATTTTCTGTGCCCAAAATTTACTGCCAATGCAGCAAAGAGTTTTGTGCACAAA
This sequence comes from Rhinatrema bivittatum, assembly GCF_901001135.1. NCBI lineage: Eukaryota > Metazoa > Chordata > Amphibia > Gymnophiona > Rhinatrematidae > Rhinatrema > Rhinatrema bivittatum. The sequence goes on from NC_042616.1 coordinate 424,601,854, forward strand.
AAAATGTGCACGCAGCAATTCTATGCTGATGGTAGCATTAGCTGTTACCCCTAGTGCAGAGAAGTATGCTGGTTTATTTTGTGTTTTCTTAGCGCTGGAAACTTAGCAGTGGTCCCCAACCCTGTCCTGGGGGCCCACCAGCCAGTCGGGTTTTCAAGATATCCATAATGCCTATGCATGAGAGAAAATTTGCATGCACTGCCTCCATAACATGCATATTTTCTCTCATGCATATTCATTGTGGATATCCTGAAAACCCGACTGGCTGGTGGGCCCCCAGGACAGGGTTGGGGACCACTGACTTACAGGTCCATATTCCAAAACATTTAGCTGGCTAAATAAATGTATTATAAAAAGGGGCATGTTTTGAGAGAGAGAGACAGACACTATCTCATAGTTCTGAAGTATTTATATCTCTATAGGAGGGCCATCTAACAGGTCGAGGTGAGGTGTTGATGGTGATTTAGAGTTCAGGAGCCAGTTGCGCATGTAGAGTGAGATGTTCGAACAGCACAGTACACCTTGGTGAAGATTTGACGTCATTTGGAGTGAGGAAAGTCTCACAAAGTTGCAATTTCTACTATGTTCTCTCAACCTAGATGGACTCTGTAACAGGGTACCATCTTCTAGGGTGAGATAACATTGTACAAAATTTCATCTTTGTGAGGCTTTCCTCATTCCAAATGATGTCAAATCTTCATCAAGGTGTTCTGTGCTGTTTGTACATCTCACTCCTTCATGACTTCAATTTAAAAGAGAAAGTGGCAATGCTTGCCAGGAAGAAAGGCCAAATTATGTGGAAAGATCATCCTGGGGATATTTTTCAGGATTTATCACTGATCATCATTCATAAGCGCAGCTCCTTTAGGGATGTTCTCACTTTGTTGAAGCGTGAGGATATCCGCTATCGTTAGACTTTCACATTTGAGCTTCAGTTTATGAAAACAGTGGAAACTGCAGTGGACGTTTTGTACTCAGTTGATATCTCTTTTCCCATGGGGGAGCTGCAGTGGCCAGTGGGCCTCATCTGGAAAAGAAGATGGATCAGCCTAAGTGGCATAGGGTGATGGATGATCTTTCTATCTTTAGGACTTATTCTGGGTTTGGACTTGGTGATTGCTTTGTATTATGTCTTCTCTTTTATTCATTGCGGGGTGATATCCTTTCGTGTATTACAAACTGGTTAAAAGACAGGAAACTGAGAGTAGGATTAAATGGTCAATTTTGCTCAGTGGAAAAGGGTAAACAGTGGAGTACCTCAGGGATCTGTACTTGGACCTGGAAAGGAATACGATGAGTGAGGTTATCAAATTTGCAGATGAAACAAAATTATTCAGAGTAGTTAAATCTCAAGCAGATTGTGATAAATTGCAGGAGGACCTTGTGAGACTGGAAGTTTGGGCATCCAAATGGCAGATGGAATTTATTGTGGACAAGTGCAAGGTGATGCATATAGGGAAAAATAACCCTTGCTGTAGTTACACGATGTTAGGTTCCATATTAGGAGCTACCACCCAGGAAAAAGATCTAGGCATCATAGTGGATAATACTTTAAAATCGTCGGCTCAGTGTGCTGCAGCAGTCAAAAAAGCAAACAGAATGTTAGGAATTATTAAGAAGGGAATGGTTAACAAAATGGAAAATGTCATAATGCCTCTGTATCCCTCCATGGTGAGACTGCACCTTGAATACTGGGTACAGTTTTGGTCGCCGCATCTCAAAAAAGATATAGTCGCGATGGAGACCAAATGATAAAAGGGGTGGAACAGCTCCCCTATGAGGAAAGGCTGAAGAGGTTAGGGCTGTTCAACTTGGAGAAGAGATGGCTGAGGTGGGATATGATAGAGGTCTTTAAAATAATGAGAGGTCTTGAACGAGTAGATGTGATTCGGTTATTTACACTTTCGGATAAAAGGACTAGGGGCATTCTATGAAGTTAGCAAATAGCACATTTAAGACTAATCGGAGAAAATTCTTTTTCACTCAATGCACAATTAAGCTCTGGAATTTGTTACCAGAGGATGTGGTTAGTGCAGTTATTGTAGCTGGGTTCAAAAAAAGTTTGGATAAGTTCTTGGAGGAGAAGTCCATTAACTGCTATTAATCAAGTTGGCTTAGGGAATGACCTCTATTACTGGCATCAGTAGCATGGGATCTTCTTGGTGTTTGGGTATTTGCCAGGTTCTTATGGTCTGGATTGGCCTCTGTTGGAGACAGGATGCTGGGCTTGATGGACCCTTGGTCTCACCCAGCATGGCAATTTCTTTTGTTTTTTATGAGGGAATTCAAGCCCTGCCTTTTTGAGGGCTAGGGATGTAGTTGTTGCCATCTAAGGGATTTTTGGGATGTGCTGTTTTTAATTTAACTTTCTTTTTCTAGTATCGAGTTTGGAGTTTGTGGGCTCATGCCATGTTTGGTAGTGTTTTCCTTCTAGGGGGGTTATGCACCTCGTGGGGTGAGGTGTTGCTTAAGATTTGGGAATCAGGGGGGGGAGGGGGACGACGGAGTTTGGTTATCTCCAGGGATTGGGTGCATGTGGTATTTTCTAGGGTCTTGTTTATTAGTTGCACCCTGAGTGCAGGTTCATGAGGATGGTTTGGTAGAGGGTTGGGAAGTCTGGGGGTTGTCATTTTTTGCATTTTGTCTCTTGTCTTCACACTGATGGGGATTCTGAAGGTTATGTCTATAAATTGTAAGGGTCTTAATTCCCCTGTTAAAAGAAAATTGCTTTTTAAGGAAGTGGCAGCCTTGGAGCAAATGGGAGTTTTTGCCAAGAAACCCACCTTAAAGCCAGATTTTCCCACCTATTGGGTGATAAAAGATATCCTATCCAATATTTTGCTTTGGCGACTAAGGTGGGGATTTTTTTGCCCACAATTTAATTGCAGATGTGACCTCTGTTCTTTGTGATATTCATGGTAGGTTCTTGCTCCTGAAGGTGTCCCATTAATGGGGAGCTGCTCACTTTGGTGAACATATACGCCCCAAATGCTAACAGGGAGTCTGTTTTTTTCAGCCTATAAAGGATACTCTACATGGGTGGGCAGAAGGTCAAGTCTTATTAGGGGGCAGATTTTAACATCACTTGTTATCCCTTTCTGGACAACTCATCTGGTACCGAGGGCGCGTCTTGTTCTCAGCGGAGCATTTGGAAAACTTTGATTAATAATTGGAGTTTTCAGAATATATGGAGGCTGTGGAATCCTTCCTTAAAATGCTGGTGGGAGTGGTACACGGCATTGGTATTGGACAATTTATATGGTCTAACCATGCGTTTAATATGGAGCTCCATGTGGGCAGAGGGCAGTTTGGGAGTAGTTTTTGGAGGTTAAATGATTCTCTCTCCTTGCTCAAATGAGTTTACAGAAGTGCTTATTAAAAACATTAAGGATTATTTCTCCTTTAATGATATGGGAGATGTTAACCTAGCAATTTTGTGTGAGGGGATAAAAGCTGTGATTAGGAGGAAACTCATTTCTTGTGCTTCCTTTCTGGAAAAAAAGAAGGCTGAGCAATAGTTGAGTTTGCTGCTTCATATAGGTAAACTGGAGATTCAACATAAGCGTGGCAGGGAGGCTCATATTAAAATGGGTTTAGATGCTGCTCGGCAAGAGTTGCAGGCTCTGGACTTAGCAGAGATTGCTTCCAAATGCTTAGAGTACAGCAACAATTTTTTGAATTTGGTAATAAGAGTGGCCGACTTTTTGCCCATCGCCTTAAATCCCAATCAACGCAAAACCAAATTCTTAAAATTAAGGACAAGGTGGGTAATATGTTGTATGATACTAAACAGATTTCAGACTGCTTTGCGCAATTCTGTGGGGAGCTTTATGCGTCGTATAGTGGCATACTTGCTTCCACCATTGATACTTAGCTGCAGGCTATATCCCTCCCATCCATACCAGCTGATGCTAGGGATCACATGAATGCACCTATATGGATCGAGGAGGTTAACAATGTTATTTCAGACTTGAAGTTAGGTAAGGCTCCTGGCCTTGATGGATATACTTCCAAGTTTTATAAAGCCTGTAAGTCAGTTCTTGTGCAACCTCTGGCCTCTATGTTTAACTTTCTTAGATGGGGGCTGTTTAGTGGCGGGAGCAAATATGGCAGGTATTAATGTTTTGGTGAAAGGGGGGGCGAGACCCTACACTTTGCAGCTCCTATAGACCTATTTTTCTCATAAACCTGGATTTAAAGATTCTAGCGAAGATACTGACCACGTGTTTGGGATTAATTGCTCCGTTACTCATTCATGGGGACCAGTCTGGTTTCATCCCTGGCAGACTTGCTGCGGATAATGTCCGGAGGGTCCTGAATCTCAGCTGGTGGGTTCAGCATCATAAAGTGCCGACTGTTCTCTTGGCGGTAGATGCTGAGAGAGCCTTTGATTGGGTTCATTGGGATTTACCTTTTTCAGGTCCTTGAGAAGTTTGATGGGCTCCTCCTTCCTGACCAGGTTAGAGCGCTTTATGATCAACCTAAAGCTCGAGTCAGGGTCAATGGGAGCTACTCAGTAATGTTTGATGTAGGCCGTAGTACCCGCCAAGGATGTCCATTGTCCCCTCTCCTTTTTGCGTTATCTTTGGAACCCTTCGCTTGGCTTGTTAGAAATTCAGATTTTGTTCAGGGGGTGACAGTGGTCGGGAAATGATATAAAATGACTATTTGCAGATGACTTGCTGTTCATTCTGACAGATCCTGAAAAAATCCCTATTGGCCCTTCTTGGCAGTATGAGGAGTTTTGGTTCTGTGTCGGGGTTTAAGGTAAATTAGGACAAGTCTGAACTTTTTAAATCTTTCACTTACTGGAGCACAGGTAGAGAGATTATGTGAATCACTTCCCTTTAGATGGGCTTCTGGATATGTGAAGTATTTGGGAGTTTAGTTGGGATCTGATTTATCTACCTTGTTTATCTTAAATTATACTCTCATGTTTAGGGAGATTCTCCGAGATCTGGAGAGGTGGGACGAGTTTACGCTGTCTGCTTTGGTAGAATTTCCTCTGTTAAGATGAATATTCTCCCGTGTCTGTTATTTTTTCCAAACTCTGACAGTGGCGATTCCTTCTCGGGTGCTTAAAGATTGGCAGAGGGCTTTGATGCATTTTATTTGGAAGAGACGACTGCCTAAGGTTCTGAAGGCAGAGTTGTTTGGGCCCAAAAGTCAAGGTGGAGTGGGAGTCCCAAACTTGGAATTTTATTATGCAGCTGCTCAGCTAAAAGCGACTTGTGAATGGCATTATAGAAGTAAGTGCAAGGTTTGAATGGATTTAGAAAGGGCTATATTTGGGCTACCACCTTTAGACACAGTAGTATGGCATGCAGGTGTCTCAGAGCAGGAGTCTGGCAGGGATTCCCCTTTTACTGTACATTCATTGAGGGTCTGGCGAAGATATCCTACTCGGTTAGTGGAGGATAAGTGATACTGGCATTTTACATCTTTCTTATATAATAAGGATTTTCCTCCGGGTGACTCACTCACTGCAGCAGCTTACTGGAAATTTCCAGGTATTGAGAGACTGGGACAGGTTTGGGAGCAGGCTCCGTTCTCTTCCTTTGAAGTATTGCGTCACTTCTGTCCCCTGGAGGAGAAGGATTGCTTCCCTTATCTACAACTAGCTTCCTTTGTCTGATCCAGGAGGATTGCAATAGACTTAGGTAGTAGCAAATTGATGTTTGAAATCTTTTGTGCTAGAGCAGATAAGTTAGATAAGATGATTTCTCAACTTTATCTTTTACTCATTGGGGACCTTGGCTGTAAACCTAGGCATGTTCTGCTCTGGGAATCTGATCTTTCTGTCACCTTGGCAGATGCGGAGTGGGATAAGTGCTGTCAGGCACTGGGGAAAAGCTCTGTATCCTCCCTGATTTTGGAAAACGGTTACAAATTATTATATAGATGGTATCTCATGCCAGAGAAGTTAGCAAAGATTTATTTGGGGACGCCAGCTCTTTGGCACAATTGAGAGGGCTGTGGCAGTTTCTTCCACATTTGGTGGACCTGCCCTAAAGTTTCCAAGTATCGGAATATGTTTTAGAACTTGTAGCTGATATCACTGACATTACCTTACCCCAATCCCTTGGGTTACTTCTGATCTCGTTGTGCCTCCTTGATATTGATAAACAGTTTAGGCATCTCATTGGATATATTATTGTGGGGGTGAGGAGTGAACTGGCTGCCTGGTGGTGGAAAGTGGCAGTGCCACAGAAATCCCACTTGGAGTGGAGGCTGTCTCGACTTTTTACAATGTATAAACTGACCGCTCATCTCCATGATGATATTCCGAGGTTTGAGAAAACCTGGCGTTCCTTTATCTCTTGGTGGGCTCTCAGGGGTTTAGGTTAGGGGATAGATTGATTTAGGGTCTTTTTGGAGGGTCTATTTCTTTCTTTGAGTCCTAATCCTGGGGGATATGGAAGGGGATGGGAGGGTTGTTCAGGGGGAGGTGGGGTGGTGGATTCAGGGGTATTTGACTCATTACAAATCCAACAGCATTTTGTCCTGAATTGCAATTTGTGGTTTGACGCAGTGTCTTGTTGATTTTGGCTGTGTTCTGTTGTGGTATTCTGTACATGCTATTATTGTTAATAAAAAGTAAATTAAAAAAAAAAAAAGGAATGGAGGATGAAATTCAAAATTAACAATGGTCCATAAAGCTCTAAGTAGTGATGCGCCTACTTGCATTTCTTGACTCTTAAAAATATCATCGCCCTGCTAGAAATTTCAAGATTTTCCGGGTAGCGTCTGTTAGATGTGCCTAGTCTTAGAATGCTTAAGCTGGTGGAAACCAGAGAAAGACTCTTCACAGTAGCAAGCCCAAGCCTATGGAATCAGATACCTGAAGGACTGCGAACGGAGTCTTGTAGCAACATTTTTCAAAAGTAGCCAAAGGCTTTTTTATTTAGTTGGGACTTCAACATACTAATATATGGGAGAGTATCAGTTGTAACAGTTTGAGGCTACCAATTTAATTCCCAACAGAGTTTTATTGTTTGATTTTGCTAGTTTAATGGTGGTAGTTTTTATTATGTATTTGCCCTATTTTAATTTTTCATTGAAGGTTAATTACTGTTTTATTGTTGATGATTTGTTTTGCATTATGTATGCATAATACGTACATTGCCTGGAGCTCTTTTAGTTAAGAGATACACGTAAGTTGTAAATAAAATACAATGAGCAGGGATCCTCGATTACAGGATACTCAACTTTTGTGAGACAAATGCAATAACATTTATGTAAATGTTTTTCTTTCTTTCTTGTATTTCTATGTGGTTTTGTTTGGCCTCATCTAGGGTGCCTTATAACAATTAAGAGCAATAAGAACAAAATGGTGCCAAGTGAAGTGCAACAGGGAGAATAACGCAACAAACCTGAGGAAACGGTGCCTCAGGATAAAACTATTTTTATTTATTTATTTAAAAACATTTCTATACCGTCTTTCAAAAGCGAGATCGCTCACCAAAACGGTTTACAAAAATAAACAAGTATTTAAAGTAAAAGAAAAAAATAAAAATAAAATAAAAATAGTAAATAAAATATAAATAATAACAACGGAATTAAGTAAATAAAGTAAATAAACTAAAATAAAATAGACTAAAAAACAATAAAAATGTAAAGCAAGAGTAGTGAAGATAAGAAAAATACAATAAATTCAATTAAACCCTAACTCTAATAAATATCTCTTAGTAATTAAAATTAACTATACTAAATTATTTTACAAAGATAAGAAAAAGTCAGGAATAAAAATAAGACTAGAAAGGAACAAATCTAATGTCCTATGATATCTGCTGCAATATGATGATGTTAACTGTAGATAAAATGGAGCAGTGTGTACTGGCTTAAAGGTAGTTATGAAATCCTGTGCCTAAGTCCTCAAACGCTTCTTTAAGCGACTGCAAATAGTGTATGACATTTCAAGATTGATTATATTCCTGTGCCTGGATCCCCAAACGCTTCTTTAAATAGGTGCGTTTTTACTAATTTTTTAAATTCGGTGTGATTCACAGTTTGTCTCAGCGTATTGGGAAGTGAGTTCCACATTAAGGGACCCGCCACCGAAAAGGCTCTTTCTCTAGTTAAATTGAACCTCGCTAATCTCACTGTAGGAACATCTAACAAATTCTTATTAGCAGATCTAAGACTTCTCGTTGGTTTATATAACCTTAGCGTGGAACATAACCATGAGGAATCAGGATTATGAATTAATGAATTAATTAATGATAAAACCTTGTATTTAACACTATGTTTAATAGGGAGCCAATGCAATTCAGATAAGATGGGTGTGATATGGTACCTTATTGGTGAGCCTGTTAGTAACCGGGCTGCAGCGTTTTGAATCTGTTGTAGTGGCTTTAGAGTAGAATCGGACAAACCTAAGAAAAGACTATTACAGTAGTCCAATCCTGAAAATATAAGGGATTGAAGAACTGTTTTGGAAATCAGATTTAAACAAAAGTGGCTTTAACCTTTTTAAAGTATGTAGTTTGAAAAAAGAGGTTTTTACTAAGTGAGAAACATGATTTGTTAATGATAACTTAGAATCCACTTGTATTCCCAAGTTACGTGCAACTTTTTAAATTTCTATAACCTCATTTCCTAATGTGATTGAAGGTGGTGGACTATTTACTGGGTTTTCGATTACACTAAGTAATAGAAACTCAGTTTTTTTAGTATTAAGTTTAAGTCTGCTATGACTTAGCCACTGCTCAATGGTATTTATGTATAACTTGCATAGAGAGATAGTATCGGCCCAGGAGGATTTATATGTTCCTAATGTTACAATGTAAAAACAGCTTGACCCCGTCATGCTTTTAGCCTGTTATTATGTGAACCGATGTGATGTACCCCAACGAATGTTGGTATAAAAAAGCAAATAAATAAATATGGGACAAAAAGTTGTATATCGTCCGCATAGATCTTAAACTGAATATTTAGTGCCGATAGAATTTGACACAAGGGCAGGAGGTAGATGTTAAATAACACTGGGGACAAAGAGGACCCTTGAGGAACTCCTGTAGTTTGAAAATAGGTTCGAGATAATTTACTCTTAAACCTTACTTGATAGCTACGATCAGTTAGGTAACTGCGAAACCAATTGAATACTGTATTTTGCAGTCCAATCGTTTGGAGTCTGGACAGAAGAATCTTATGATCCAGCGTATCAAACGCCGCAGATATATCCAACAATATAAGCATAAAATCTGTGTTTGAATCAAATCCTCTAATATATGTGTCAAATGAGGAAAGCAACAGGGTTTCGGTTGAATAGCCTTTTCTAAATCCGTGTTGATTTGGGTGTAATATATCATGTTCTGTTAGATATTCATTTAGTTGATGTAAAATGCATGATTCTAACGTTTTGGACAGGGAAGTCAATGAGGCAATTGGTCTAAGATTAGAAAAATCAAGAAATGATTCTGATTTTTTCTTCTGAATTGGGGTTATAGACGCTCGTTTCAATTGATAAGGACAATTTCCAGATTCTAACAATTGGTTTATTATTGAACATATTAAATTAGGGTAATGTTCTCCTAATCCTTTAAAGACAACACCAGAACATGGATTCAAGGGAGAGTTAGAAGGCTTTTGCTTATTTATTATTTTTTGAACTGTATCCACTGAAATTTCTTCAAATGAACTCCAGTTATACAATGGAATAGAATTTGTGTATACAGGATAGGGTAGGTTTTTAAATTCAGATGTAATATTTTCGATTTTTGATTGAAAAAATGAGGCTATTTTATCACAAGTATCATTATCAATCTCTGAGAAATCTGAGCTCGGAGAGGAGGTCAAAGATTTAACAATATTAAATAAAGCAGTTGGACTTCTATTTGCTAATTTAATTTTGTTAGCATAGAATTTCTTTTTTTCCACATCTATTTCTCGTCTATATATTCTTAATGTAGCAAGATAATTATTTTTTGTCTGACTGTCTTTGTATTTTCTCCATAAACGCTCCTTTTGTCTTAACAATATTTTTAAATTGTGTAGAGCATTCGTATACCATTGTTGGTTTAACTTTTTCTTATGAATTTTAATGGATTTTATTGGTGCTATTGAATCAAGAGTATCACTGATAGACTTGTTCCAACTGTCAACTGTTTTTTCAGCATTTTCTTGGGGTATTACTGGTCATTTGTCTTCAAAAGCTGTGAGAAAATCTTCGGTAGTAAACTTCTGTCTTATATTTATAGTTTTATTTGTGGTTATCACTCTATCTTGTTTTTTAATCTCAGCCAAAAAGGATATTACATAATGATCTGACCTCGGAACTTTTTCAATCTTTAGACTGTCTAGAGGAATAGTGACAAATGACGGGTTAAAAAATACTAAGTCTAAAGTATTTCCTTTGTTATGAGTAGGTTCTGAAATTAATTGTGACCATCCCATACCCTTCAAGGATTCTAAAAAAAGAGATAGTATTTATGGTTTTATGAATAGCATTTATATGTAAATTAAAGTCGCTAAGTATTATAGTATTCTCTAGATTCAGTTTTAGAGATGTAATAAATTCTAAAAATTTAGATAGATAAGTTTCTAATATAGTCGGGGGCCTGTAAACAATGATTACGTTTAATGAACATGTGGTTAATATAAGTATTTCAAATGGTTCTATGTCCGCTTCCAGTCTCCTAACAGGATTTAAAGAAGCTTTTATAAACGCTACAATTCCTCCACCTTTACGCTTTGCTCTAGACAGAGAAAAAGCCGTATAATCATTTGGACACAAACTATTTAGAATAACCGTGTCTGATTCAGCTAACCATGATTCCGTGATTAATAAAAAAATCGGGTCTTTCCTCTTTTAGAATATCAGCAAAGATAGGTGTTTTTTGTCTAATTGATTGGGCATTACAATATATAACAGATAAAGCCGTAAACAATACAGAAATAATAGCAGGCAGAAGTGTGATAGTATGCAAACAATGTCTGCTAACAGCATTAGAACTGTAGGATGGATAATGCCGATATAGTAACGGATTGTACCGACCCTGTCCCATCATCGTAGGGATCTTCATATTGTTAAAGGTGGGGATGGAAGGGAAATAGAACCAAGAGCTAAGAGAAACAGATAAGTATGAGAGAAAATATGTGTGAAGCTTGCTGGGCAGACTAGATGGGCCATTTGGTCTTCTTCTGCCGTCATTTCTATGTTTCTATGTTTCTATGTTTAGAGGTATAATACAAAACAGGATTCAGATGACTCAGGCTTTGCTCAGGCTTCGCGAAGGGGCTCGCAAAGGGGCGTGCCCCTTTGTCTCGCTCCTTCGTTGCGCGACGCCGCGGCGCCACTGCGATTTAAACAGCGTCTCCCCTTGATGACGTAGAGAGTGGGGCGTGTCCAGCCGGAACCGGAGCGCTGTAATGCAGGCAAGTTTCTAGGTTAATCAAAGGATTAGCTGGTAATATAAAATCGCTGTAAAATGTCCTGGTAACTGAAGCTGTTGCGGAGGACACAGGCAAGCAAAACTTGCCCCTCCGGTGCCACTGCGATTTAAACAGCATCTCCCCTTGATGACGTAGAGAGTGGGGCGTGTCCAGCTGGAACCGGAGCGCTGTAACGCAGGCAAGTTTCTAGGTTAATCAAAGGATTAGCTGGTAATATAAAATCGCTAGTTCGAAGAGTTGAGTTTCAACTTTGTTTGGAAGAATGCCAGAGGCAGCGATGGCCACTCGAACGTCAGGCTGGTGGGAGAAAGAAGGCATAAAAAGGCGAGACAAGGCCCGCTTAGTGTGTGGGATAGTATGGCATGAGTGTGATTCAGAAGGAATGGAGAAGAGGCACTTTCCAGCAGAGAGGTAGTCAGGAGCTAGGCTAGGGATGCATTTGAAAGTAAAGATGAGGCCTTTGAAAGTGGCCTGGGAAGCAAACTAAAGAAAAGAGACGTGGCATGCAAGACATTCAGATCTGTCTCATGCATATTCCTTGTGGATATCCTGAAAGCCAGGCTGGCTAGGAGGTACACCAGGACCAGCTTGAGAATGCTGGAATAGAACATGCTTTTGAAATATGAGCAATAAGAGAGACAGCAGAGTCCAGTGAGAGACAGAGGCCTTTTTTTTTTTTTGCAGAGTCTGAGATTGAGAGAAGTAAAGAATTAATTGAAAGAAAACCAAGAGGAGACACGAGCAGTTAGTTGCTGAGCAAAAAAGGACTTCCGTTTTGGATTGGTTCATTAAAAGAGCGTTCATGCATCCAGGATAGCGCAGCTAAGAGACAGGATGATAGATGGAGAGAAACTGAAGCTGGACTGGTAGAGATCCATAAGAACATAAGTCTTCTTCGAGGCCACACTAATGGTTTATGGCAGCAAGCATCCTCTCTGTGATATTGCCTAGTCTGGGTCATTTGGAAGTATGTGGCAAATGTTTAAAACTCTGGTGGCCAAAGATAATGAGGAGGCTGGAAGTTGTGCAAAATTCCTTGAGAGTAAAAAAAAATCTTTGTGTTTTTGTATCTGACTTTATGATTTTAGCTGGGGTGCATGCAATGTTTTCCCCCTGAAACTTCAAACAAATGTAGAGCATGTCAGAATGAGGGAACTGTGGCTCATTTGTGATGTGGCTGTCCAAACATACCAACTTTGGAAAGTCATCATAGAAACATAGAAATGACGGCAGAAGAAGACAAAATGGCTCATCCAGTCTGCCCAGCAAGCTTCGCACTTTTTTTTTTTCTCTTACTTATCTATTTCCCTTCCACCCCTACCATTAATGTAGAGAGCAGTGTTGGAACTGCATCTAAGTGAAATATCTAGCTTAATTAGTTAAGGGTAGTAACCGCTGCAATAAGCAAGCTACACTCATGCTTATTTGTTTACCCAGACTATGTAATTCAGTCCTTGTTGGTTGTTGTCTGTATATAGATCCACTTTTCTTCATTCCCCCTGCCGTTGAAGCAGAGAGTTATGCTGGATATGCATTGAAAGTAAAGTAACGGGCTTATTTGATTTGGGATAGTAACCGCCGTAACAAGCAAGCTACTCCCCGCCTTTTAGTGAATGCAAATCCTTTTTTCCACATTTCCTCTTGCCATTGAAGCTTAGAGCAATGTTGGAGTCTTAGAGCAATGTTGGAGTCGCATTAACCGTGTGTATGTTTGTTGAATAAGGGTATTATCTCCAGGCAGTAGCCTGGAGATAATAAGGGTATTATCTCCAGGCAGTAGTCATTCCTGCGAGCCACCCACTCTTCATTCACGTCCTCTAGACTTTATGGATCCACAGTGTTTATCCCATGCCCCTTTGAAGTCCTTCACCTGTAACATAAAACACAGAATTGGTAAGATGAGAGAAAAAGAGTGAAGATAAGAAATAAGGAGACTATTAAATAAAATACAAGAAGATCCTCTGAGGTTTAATGACAAGTACATTTCTGCATGAAGGGTTTCTGTCTTACTTGAAACTTACTGAGTGTATTTGTTCCTTTCACAGAGAGTTTTTCCATAGTACAAACCTCTTACGTTTTAATCTGCCAGTCAATTACTGAAGGAGAACAGTTTTTCTTCCAAAAAAGAAGAAACAGTAGAACAATGCATTGGTCTAACAAGAATACATTGTATAGGAGAGCCCAGTGTCAGAGGTATCCCAAGCAGATAAACTTCTGGGTCCCAAGATAGATCCAATCCAGTGATTATTTCTCCTCTTTTTCTCTTGATCTCTGTCCTTTCTTTTAATACCTCGCATATTGATGGGATTTATTTATTAAGCTGGTTTAAAAATAAAATCTTTTTATAAAGAAATACATAACATTCTATGTTTCATCTTGGAACATGTAAGTCAATGCAAAGAATAATGATGTGGATTAGTTTAGATTAGTTTAATTGCATTGTTGGCTATACCATATATTTTCTGTGGTATATATGCTTTGTTTTGTAAATCAAGTCAAAACTTCTTTCAAGTTAAAAAAAAAAAAAAAAAGTCTTTGTGCTATTAATTTTCCTAAACGTCAAGTGAATTTGGGTTATAGATCTCTTCAAAACCTCTGTGATGCAGTGTTCACAGATTCTTAAGAAAAATTTACTTCCCTTTGCCAAGGTTTACTATCTGATGTTTGAGGCTATCTTACCTGGTTAGAAATCATTTGGAGTCTTCAATGGAGATATCTGCCCAGAACAATCATAATTTCTTTCCTTTTGGAGCCAGACAAAAACTGGGCATGTGTCCTTTAAAAAAAAAAAAATTATTCTAAATCTAGTTAAAACCTTCATGGAAGTTAGATTGTTTCCTGATATTCATAAAGCATGGGATAATTAAAAAAATAGTATTTTGGAAACCCAATTGAAGTGCATCCCCCTCATCAAAAAAGGGCAGAAGAGGAACAAGCGGTTGCCAGCATGGCTAAATGAGGTGAATGAGGTGGTTAGAATCCAAAGAATTTCCTTTAAAAAGAAAAAAACAGAAAAGGGACATAAGCGATGAAAATAGAAGGCAGCACAAACAATGTCAGAGTAGATTTAAAACATTGATAAGGCAGGCCAAAAGGGATTTTGAAAAGAAGCTTGGCATGGAAGCTACTACTACTTATCACTTATAAAATGGTGCCCAACGTGCGTACTGCTGTACGTTGAGGAGAGAGATAATAAAAGTATTTTTCTAGTATATAAAAAGTAAGACACCAGCAAGGAAGGCCGTTGGCCCTCTGGATGTCCAAGCGGTTAAGGGGGTTATGAAGGATAAAGCCATAGCGGATAAGACGAATGATTATTTTTGCGTTGGCCTTCACCAGGGAGGATGTTGGGGTAAGAATTATAGATAGGCTAAACTGTAACAAGTCCCCAGGCCAGATGGAATCCACCCCAGAGTTCTAAAAGATGTAAAACTGGAAGTTGCAGACACAGTTCCACTGATTTGCAGTTTGTCACTAACAGCAGCTGCTGTATCAGAGGCCTGGAAGGTGGCCAATGTTACTCCAGTTTTTAAGAAGGGCTTTAGGAAATTATAGACCTGTAAGCCTGACATCCAATATCGGGAAAGATGGTGGAGACAATTAAGAAGAAAATTACGGTAAGCATATAGGAGGAAGTGGTATAATTAGAACTAGCCAGCATGGATTTCAGAAAGGCAAGTCATGTCTCAGATCTATTAGAATTCTTTGAAAGTGTAACTAGGTGTTACATTTTGCTGCTTGCAGGAGGCGAGTGGCTGCACTCACCGGCCGGCTGGCCAGGCCGCAGCGAGATGCCATCGAGCAGCACTCGCGGCAGGGCACCACTATGCTCACCACCCCCTGGACTTTTCCCCTAGGCTTGCATGTGCCCGAAGTCTTAAAGCGCCTATGGCGGGAAAACCAGCGGCACCCTCGCATAACGTCACGATCCTCTGCCCCATAAAAGGGCTCTTCTGACATCATGTCTCTGTTGCCTCAGCAAGGAGGTCTCTAGCTTGGTCCTTGTCTCCAGCCTTGCCCCGCTTCAGTCTTCAGCTTCATCCACAGCCTTGTCTTTAGTCAGCATTGCCTCCATCAAGCCTTCTGCTTCTCACATAGCCTCTTGGACTCTTGTCATAACCTGGCCTGTGCTAAGACTCGCTCACCCGACGTCCACGCAGAACTTAGGGCCCAGCCCACAAGGTTGCGCCACGGCAAGAAGGGGCTCATGCACCTGTTGTTTGCAACACAAGGCACTTGGATGCTGGTGAACTGGTCAACACTGTATATTTGGAATTTAAAGGGGCATTTGACAAAATACTGCATAAAAGATTACTCTGGAAGCTTTAGGGGGCAACTTACATTCATGGATTAGTAACTGGTTAAAGGGCCATGAGTGGGACAGAATGGTCCGTTCTCAAACTGGAGGAGGGGATATCACGGAGTGCCCCAAGGCTTGGTGCTAGGTCTGGTACTATTCAATTTGTTTATAAATGATCTAAGATGGAATAGTTGATGCCAACTATGTAGATGACTTAAAATACAAGGTGATTGTGTAAAACTTCAAGAGACGCTAGATGAATTGGGAAATTGAGCATGCAAATGGAATTTTGGAGAAAAAAATCCAAACTACCAGTACACACTATTGAGGTACACTCTAGAAAGCTATCAAGAGAAGAATCTTAGAATTACTGTGAACCACACACTGAAACCATTGGCGCAGTGTGCAGAAGCAGCCAAAAAGCCAACCTTATGTTCAGATTTGTCACTGACACCTTGTCTATCTCTTACTGAGGCCGATGCAATACAGTGCAGAGTGAATGCAGTAGCGCTCATCACATGCAAATGGCATTCTCTCCGCATAAAAAAAAAAAAATGTGCGTCTCAGACGCACATTTTGCTCTCAGATATTAACGCCTGCCTGGAGCAGATGTTCATAGCTGAGCGCATGTAGAAGTACAGAAAAGCAGAAAAAACTGCTTTTTCTGTACTTCTTTTTTTTTTTTTACTTAAAAAAATACCTCAGCAGACCGAGTTATGAAGACTGACGCCAATAAACTCTGTGTCCGTTTTCATTACTGGCAGACGGCCAGTTATGAAAACCGATGCCGAGTTTACCGGCATCGGTTTTCGTAACCGGCAGCCGCGGCGGGGTCGTGTTAGCAAGGAGGTGCTAAGGTCGCGCAAGTGACTCTAGCGCCTTCTTGCTAGCGCAACCCCCTAATTTGGGTATAAGTATGGCGCCCCCCCTTGCGGGCGCCATGCGCGCATTAAGAAAGTGGGCGCTGACTTTTCAGTGCCCACTTTCCGCGTTTTTTATTGCATCGGCCCCAATATGAGGGGATTATCCAATTCAATTAAAAGAACCCGAATATTACAATTTCTTAAGCAGGAAGATTACATTGCTTTTCTTCAGGAAATTCATGTTGTCTAAAGAGCACGATAAATTGGCAAAAGTTTGTTTTGGAATGGTTATTGCATCTTCATATTCTACTCATAGTAGAGGTACTTGTCAACGGTAGATTTTTATTTATCAGTATACATTACAAAAAAAATTCTGAGACCCAGATGGGAGGTATGTAATACTGGAAGGTGAATACATCCTTAGTCTTAGTTAATCTATATGGTCCTAACCAGTACACAGAAGACTTCTTCACATTCTTATTTGATAAACTCAAATCTTTTCCCACAACTAATGTTATAAATGGGGGGAGATTGGAACATATGCCTTAATTCATGGCTTGATAAGTCTTATGTAGCTGATATAGCTCCTCCCATTAGCTCTACAGAACATTATTCAATTTTATGATTTAAAAGACTTCTGGAGAGAAAAATATCCCGCTAGTCGGGATTACACTTGGGGCCGGATTTTAAAGGCCCTGCGCGCGTAAATCCGGCCGGATTTACACGCGCAGGGCATTTGCGCGCCGGCGCGCCTATTTTGCATAGGCCGCCGGCGCGCGCATTTTGCATAGGCCGCCGGCGCGCGCACAGCCCCGGGACGCACGTAAGTCCCGTGGCTTCGTGGGAGGGGCGTGTCCGGGAGGTGTGTCCGGGGTCAGGGGGCGGTTCGGGGCGGGACAGGGGGCGTGGCACCGGCCCGGGGGCATGGTCGAGGCCTCTAGACCAGCCCCCGGGTCGGGTGATGGCGCGCCAGCAGCCCACTGGCGCGCACAGATTTACGCCTGCTGAAAGCAGGCGTAAATCTGCCAACAAAGGTAGGGGGGGGTTAGATAGAGCCGGGTGGGTAAGGGAGGGGAAGGTGCGAGGGGGGGTGGAAAGAATGTTCCCTCCGAGGCCGCTCCGATTTCGGAGCGGCCTCTGAGGGAACAGGTAGCGCGCCGGGCTCGGCACGCGCAAGTAACACAAATGTGCATCCCCTTGCGCACGCCGACCCCAGATTTTATAGTAGCCGCGCGTATCTTATAAAATCCAGCGTACATTTGTTCGCGCTCGTGCAAATTTATAAAATCTACCCCTTGTTGTTCACCTAGACATGATACATACAGCAGGATAGATTTTAGTCCATTTATACTTGGGAATAGTGTGGATGCATCTGATCATCCAATATCCTTAACAGTAGACTTTAATAAGGATAGGGGTATGCATAACAGATGGAAACTCAATTTATCATATTTGAAGAGGGGAGGGCGGATTTTGATAATTTAACTGAAAAGTTATTCCTATTTAGCTGATCTTTTGAAATATTATATTCCTAGCCGTACATGCTGGGGTAGATTTTATAAATTTGCGCAAGCTCGTACTTTTGTTCGCGCACCAGACGCGAACAAAGGTACGCTGGATTTTATAAGATATGCGCGTATCTTATAAAATCCGGGGTCGGCGCGTGCAAGGGGGTGCACATTTGTGCAACTTGCGTGTGCCGAGTCTGGCGCACGCTGCCTGTTCCCTCCAAAGCCGCTCCGAAATCGGAGCGGCTCGGAGGGAACATTCTTTCCACCCCCCCCCCTCCGGCCCTATCTAAACCCCCCCCTACCTTTGTTGGCAGATTTACGCCTGCTTTCAGCAGGCGTAAATCTGCGCGCGCCAGCGGGCTGCTGACGCGCCATCACCCAACCCAGGGGCTGGTCCGGAGGCCTCGACCACGCCCCCAGGCCGGCGCCACGCCCCCGGTCCCGCCCCAAACCGCCCCCTGACCCGGGACACGCCCCCTCCCCCGCCCCTTTTACGAAGCCCCGGGACTTACTCTTGTCCTGGGGCTGTGTGCGCGCCGGCGGCCTATGCAAAATAGGCGCGATGGCGCGTGAGTGCCCTGCACGCGTAAATCCGGCCGGATTTACGCGCGCAGTGCCTTAAAAATCCTGCCCTGTGATTAGCTGATAAAAATCTGTTAGTAATCCCTGCAGTAAAGCATCATGATTGTATGAAACACGAGAGAGATCTTTTCTGAGATAGGGCCAAGCTTATGGAATTCTGCCTGTAACCTTTCGGGCAATTAATGATATTTGTATCTTCAGGAAACAACTAAAAGTGTATCTGTTTTCACAAGCTTTTAAGTAATAGTGTTGTAGTAGCTAGGATGTTTCTTTTATTAATTTGATTGTATATTTTAATGTTTTATTTGATTACATTTTATCTTTTATTAAGATTTTACTTTTATTATAATCTGCTTAGCATGATCTATCACTATAAGTGGAATAAAAACACCTTTAAATAAAATAAATATTCAGGATTTTTAGTCTCGTTACCCTGTCATAGAATGTGATTCACGGCTGCATTGGGAAACACTGAAAGCAGAACTTAGAGGTGAAATTTATATCTTTCACAAGTCGCAAAAAAAAAAGACAGTTTCAGATAGCTTAAGTGGAAGTACAATCCAATATAAAGGAACTGGAAAATAAATATAAAATAGTTTGTTTGTGGAAAACATATAGAGCTTTACAATTAGCTGGAGACAAATTGTCTAAACTACAAATACAACAAATATTAAAAACATATAGGTTTATGAAACAAAGATATTATGAGCAGGCGAATAAACCTGGTACTTTGTTAGCTCGATGGCTATAACATGGTTTACATCTGAGTTTTAATTCTGTCCATAGGGCTGCTCTGTGAGGCCAGCCACGCATCGCTCAGCTCTTCACCTTGAGTTGCTCCTGTGTGATAGGTTTAAAAAAAAAAAATGGTAAAATGGCCTTTTTTAAAAGCCGTTGCCTAATGCTAGCCCCATGGCTCAGGCTGTGGTGCTGCGGCACAGATGTGGGTTCAGTGGAGCCTGGCTGTGTCATAGAAGTGGTGT
This sequence comes from Rhinatrema bivittatum, assembly GCF_901001135.1. Lineage (NCBI taxonomy): Eukaryota > Metazoa > Chordata > Amphibia > Gymnophiona > Rhinatrematidae > Rhinatrema > Rhinatrema bivittatum. Next base: position 424,621,487 of record NC_042616.1, read on the forward strand.
GCTCATAGCCAGGAAGGGAGGGAAGATGCCTGCCATTTCTGTGGCAGGCCCAACCAGCCAATGAGCGGCACTAAGGATGTGCTTTGGAGGAGGCATCCTGCCAGTCCCTGGGCCAGCAATGGCCCTTTGAGCCACCTAGGCAATGCCATTTGAGGAGGAGTGAGCAGAGCGGCAGAGATGGTTGAGGGAGAAAACCAAATAAACCCCAGTTACTGACTGCTTTCTGAGAGTTGAATCCACTATAATTTAAATGTTTTAACAGCTGTAATTGCTAATATTGTGTTTGGGACAGTTATTGACTTTTTAACCTATTGTTTTGAGCTTTGTTTGGTGCAAGGGGTTCTCAGCCAGGTCATACATGGGGGTCTCAAAACAAGGCTTTTTGCAAAGCTTGGTTACTTGAAATCCAGGCCTGCTGTGTGCAGCCCTGGAGGACCAAAGCGGATAAACCTTTTGTTTCTTCTGGGCCCAAAAATCACCAAACATATTGCTCCTGGTATTCTCCTCCCTCCAGGACAGTGTAGTTTGCTGAGAAGGGCGACTTGACGTGCCTGTTGACATAACCTCATGGTGCTGACATCCAGCATCCAAGTCCACTCATGAAGCAGCTTGCGTGACTTCATTTATTTAACTGTTTCTGTTCTACGTTACAGCGATTTAAAATGGAAAGGCAGAGAAGAAAAGAGGAAATTGAGAAGGGTCTCCAATTTATTCAGTAAGTTAAGCACAATGGCTGCCTTTTTGTGTTCGATGCATGTGAAGGGAATATGTTTCCTCTTGGCAGGGATTTAAGAGTCTTAAGGGTAGACAGGCATGGAACTAAGGCTCAGAAAAGTTCTTGGGCCTTGAAAGAGAAAATTTCCAGCCCCTGACTCTGCGTGGCCTTGGCTCATGGATGTTATCTCCTGTGCTATGGAGTTTGCCCTACTGTAGTTGGATGGTTTATAACAAATATTTCCTTCCGTTTCACTCCTTCCCAACCCCATCCCTTGTACCTCCCCTCCCGCTGCCCCGTGGATACTGTAGAGCAGTGCAGGTGCCCGGGATCATGCTCCTAGATCATCCACCTTGGAGGTGACCGCATGTCTTTTTCTGACTAAGGGGACTGATCTAGGATGGCACCAGCAGCCAAGGGGGTCATTTCAGTGCCTCAGGAGTATGGCCCATTTATTCTCTTGCCATGATTTGGATAAAGTAGCACGGTTGCCATATTAGTCCACTTGAATGTTAACCTTCACTTCCGTGCAAACAGCAAAAATAAATAAATAAATAAAGTGCTATTTTTTTTATTGGATTAACATGCTACATTCCTTGTCTAGCTTTAGGAGGTTAACATGCACTTCCTTTGATCCCAAGTAGAATGAGCTGTCCGTTTGGGACCTGAGGAAGGGCATGTTAACTCCCTATAAAGCTAGTCAAGAAATATAGTAAGCTAATCCAATAAAAAAAAAAAAGCCCAAACAAACGCCATATACAATTTTTTTGTTTGCTGTGATTTGAATCCCATGAACCAAAGTGTTTGCCTGTTGATGACCTTGTCATTGTAGGTAGTATGCATTCATAATAAGCTTCCCTTTCCTTTCTGCTAGGTCTACAGTACCCTTTCCTGGGAGTCACGAAGACTATGAGGTACAGGTGGTTTTTTTTTGTTATTGTTGGGTTTTTTTGTTTTGTTTTTTTTATGATTCAGATTTCCAAGCATGGGTGGGTAATGAAATTGTGAATGGAAACGTATTGGCTAAGATATTAGCATGAACCATTTTACTGCACTGATTTACTGAAGGAAGTAAAAATATGGAGGAAGGTTTATGTTTCACATACAATCCAAAAGAAAAAAAAACACAAACTTTTAAAGTCTTAACAGTTGATTCTCCCTGCTCCAAACTATTTTGAAGCCAAAACAGAATAGCAGGGCACATTTTAAAATAGAGCAAATACAGAGATTAGATAGACCAAGGTCTTGGCTTCTTACCGGAATCTTTGCAGCAGGGCTGGAAAAATACAGAGCACCTAAAATCTGGTGCCTGCATGTCCAGTGCTGCCCTGGACGTGAGAGAGAGAGGACTTTGCTGCCACTAGTCCAGGCCTCAGTAGCATGGCCCCAGTCAGCCTCCTGCTGCCAAGGAGAGAGTTGGCTATAAATTGGGGCTGCGTATCCAGAACCAATCCAAAATATTTTGCAGAGGATTCCCATTGGTCCTGATGTACTCATTCCAGTTCTTTTGTCGGTCATTAAAGAACACAAGTCACTCTTCCTTCCACTGCTTCAATTTTCTTGTGACAATTGTAAAAAAAAAATATATATATATTATCAGTCTCACCTGCAGGGAACCATGGATTCCCACAGATCGAAAACCAGGGAGTACATTTCCAAGGAAGCAATAGCAATTTCTGCAAAGATCGCCACCCATGCACCAATATTGGATAAGAATATTATTACTTAGATGACTGGGAAGATCTCTAGACCCCGCATGTAGTAAAAAAAACCCAAAAAACAAAAAAAAAAACTATATGGATGAACAAAGCAGGTTTCCTCGGTAACATCTGCAAAAGAACAACTGCCAAATAACCAATCTCCTTGGGCGTGCAGTGAACAGGCCAAGTTATAATAGCGAATATTAGGAAACCCCCATCCTCTCTCCAACCTGGGGACCATCAACCTCCCTATAGATACTCTAGCCCTACTATCTTTCCAAACAGATTTCGTACAAATTTGCAATAAAGTCTTAAGATCTCTTTTGAATAACGTTATTAGCAACTTTGCAGTGGATATAATATCTTAGGGAGAAGAGACATTTTAAACAATGCTATTCTCCCCATTAAGGACAGTGGGAAGTTCATCCAACTGAGAATACAATGGCGTAATTCTCGAGTTATGAAAGGGATATTGGCCTGCTACCGCTCATTTGGATCCTTATGTAAATAAACCCGTAAATATTTAATATGAGGTGTCACCCATTTCAAAGAAAAGGGTCCCCAGTTCCCATGTAAGTGGCCCATTATGTCTAAAACCTCTAAAATGAGCAATAAAGGGGATAACAGACACCCCTGTCTGTGGGAGCTTTTTGTATTTAATCATATTTGGGTTCTTTCAAGTGCTCGTTTGAATGGAACTTGAACTGCTGGTACTTGGTGAACTTTTGCTTTTGCTGTTGAGCCACAGAGCTCTGGTGGTTTGTCTCTGCTGTGGTGGTGGGTTTTCTCCCTACCACACCAGTATGGGTGGGAGAGAAGATTCCTTCCTGGATCTGCCGTCTGAAGACTGGCGCTGTGTGGTCTGAAAAGCTCACGTTGCAACATCAACTTCGGATAATCTGTGCGCCAATAAAAGGGACCATGGCCTGCAAAGTGCCTAGTTTCCCACACGGTGGGCTTTGGACCATGAATCTGAGGATGTGTTCTTGCTGTAGATGGTGTCATCAAAAAAGTTGAGGACATCCATTTCATGGCATCGTCATTTGAAAGAAAAAGCATTTCCTTATCATCCTGCTAGACAGTCGTTACATATGGGATTTCCCCCTCCACAGCTGATGGAGACTGAGGACACGCCTCTTTCATGATCTCACTTTGGGCTTATTTGGGAGAGGTGATCCTGGTCCAAACCCAGTAGTCTCTGTCTCCAGCAGGTGTGATGCATGAGGACGCGTATTCAAGCTCCCAGGGTCTTGGTTCGTCCTCTGCCTGATTGAGATGATTAGCTCCCGGGGCTACTTCCCCTGGTAGAAGCTTGCTCCTGGGAAGGAGACATTTAAAAAAAAAAAAAAAAAAAAAAAAAAGGATCCCCTCTTCACAGTACCGTTAGGAGACTGGTGAGTACCCTGGTAGGGGGGTTCCCTCTTCTCCACCTCCAGAGAATTGGGAACCTGTGCTGTGTGATAGGGCTGTGGGCTGCTCCCCTTATTCCCCCCCCCCCCCCACTGTGTTCCTTTTGTGGCCTCTCTGTTGGGTTCGGCCGATCGCACCTTTAGCCTCCGTTTGGCCGCGCATTTTTGACGCACTATTTTTACCCCTTATACAGTAAGGTGTAATACTGCGTGGAAACGCGCTGCCAACCCTCCCCCCCCCCCCCCCCCGAAACTAATAGCGCCTGCAACATGCAAATGCATGCTGATGAGCCTATTAGTTATTCCCGTGCGATACAGAAAGTAAAATGTACAACCAAGCTGCACATTTTACTTTCATAAATTAACACCTGCCCAAAGGCAGAAGTTAATTTTGACTGGCACAGGGAAAGTGTACAGAAAAGAAGAAAAAACTGTTTTCTGTACACCCTCCGACTTAATATCATAGCGATATTAAGTCAGAGGCCCCAAAGATTAAAATAAATAAATAAATAAAATCTAAAAAAATAAAATAAAAATTGGCCTGTGGGTTGGAAAACGGATGCTGAATTTTGTTGGCGTCCATTTTCCGAACCCGTGGCTGTCAGCAGGTCCAACAACCGATGCCGGTAAAATTAAGCGTCGGCTGTCAAACCCGCTGACAGCTGCCGCTTCTGTCAAAAAGGAGGCGCTAGGGATGTGCTAGTGTCCCTAGCGCCTCCTTTTTACCGCGGGCCCTCATTTGCGTATCTTGGCTTCCTGAATCGCGCACCTAGGAGAGGACCTGGGCGTGCGACGGGAGAGCGGGTGCTCGCCGGCTCTCCCGCGAGGTTTTCTGTATCGGCCCGTGTATGCCTCCTCTCTCTCCTCTCTGCTTTGGGGCATAGCAGGGCTTGATTAAAGCCTAAAAAAAAACCCCCCCAACAAACAGAAAACTTCGACATTTGGTGAAAGGGGCCATGGCTGTCAGCGTCACAGGAGCCTAGGAGGGGTTAGTACATCTTTTTTAGCCCCCCTCTGAGGCCCCATGGGAGAGGGAGAGAAGCCACGTGATTGAACACCTTGGCTGATTTTTGTCAGTTGTAGCAGAGTGGTAGCACGGCGGCAGGAGTTTGGGGGAGTGACAAAGCCTGGGGCAGGCTACGGTTCGAGCCAGTCAGCCATGGGATGCCAGAGCTTGAGCAACACATTATTTAAGCAGGTGTTAAGGCTCCCCCGCAACACATGCCATGCTAGTAAAACAAACAAACAAAAAATTAAAGAATGAAAAAGAGCCATGGTGGAGGAGAGCTTTGAACACCATTTTATCCATGGCACTCCCGCCCACCCTTAAAAGAAAAAAAATGTGAAAAAGAAGGCGCAAAGGCCACGATGAGAGGCTGGAGGATTGCGGCAGATGGCACTCAAAAGGTGCCAGCAGTAGCAGACTCCTTATGCCTGGTTTTTGACCAGGAAGTGGAGCAGCCTCTGCAGGCAATACTGGCCTCTCTCACCCAGGAAGGGCAGGAACAGGCAGGCAGCCTGTTGGGGGGGGGGGGGGGGGGGAATACAGCTGGATTTGGAGGGGCTGGTATGTCAGATCCAGAGGGCCTTTGAGCACCACATGGCCTGCAACCAGGAGATCCTTTACCTAAGTCTACTTCAATAGCGAAACACAGTAAGGAACCGGATCAGGGGTTGAGGACTCCACGGCCGCCTGAGGAGAGGATCCTGTTATGTATCGGCTTTCTCAGCTATTCAGAGGCTGGGGCTGGAACTGGGTCCCCTTGTCCCCCCAGCCTAGGCCTTCTAAAGTCCAAGAGGAGAGGGGTCCTCTCCCAAAAAGGGCTCGATTGGCAATGAGAGACTTTGGCTTTTCTGGCCAGATGCTCACTCAGGGGGTCCAGAAAATCTTCTGGATTTGATCTGGATTCAGATCATTCTAGACCCTCAGAACCCTGGAAGAGGAGGAATGCTCTTTGGAGGAGCAGGAGTCTGTGGTGGTGTGCCTATTCCATAGGGAAAAATTAATGGCCTTTATTACTAATGTGATGTCCACCCTTAAGATATCTGATCCTTAAGGGAACGATCAGATGGAAGGGAACTCCGTACTACAGGGAATTTGCAAGCCATCAAAAACCTTCTCTTTGGATCTTGCGCTGAGGGTGATGGCGCTGGCAGAATGGGACATGCCCCAGGGGGGCTTAAAGAGTGGAAGGCTTTTGAATAAGATCTATCCCTTGCCAGTAAATAATAGGGAAACTCTCCTAAGAATTCCCAAGCTTGATGCCTTAGTCTCAGCTGTTACCCGCAAAACAACCATACCGGTTGAAAGTGGGGCTTCCCTGAAGGACGCTCAGGATAGGAAAATCAATTCAGTTCTTAAGCAGGTATTCTTCTCCAATGCTTTGGCCTTGCAGGCCGCTATATGTGGGTATTATGTGGCTCGGGCAGTGGTATGCTGGGTTCAGCAGCTCCAGGTTTCAGAAGAGATGGCAAGAATAGAATCAGGGGTGGCGTATTTAGCATACACTGTGATTTTTTTTTTTATTTTTTTTTAGATTTATGAATTTTTGTATGTTATTTTATCTGTTTTATTGATTGACTTTTAAGTTTTTGTGTTTGTGATTTATGAAATTTATTTTTGTACATTGCCTAGTGCTTTGCTAAGGCGATTAACAAATTTTTACAAAGATAAGGATGGCATTCCAGGCTGTGGCTGTAAAGAGGCTGCTCTGGTTCTGAAACTGAGCTGCAGATGCAGTGTCCAAATCCCACTTCGGTAAGTTGCCTTTTAGAGGAGGCCTACTGTTCAGGGAGGAGCTGGAAAAGCTTGTTTAGGATCTAGGTGATTCTAAGCCCCAGATGCTGCCCAAAGGTAAGCCCAGGGTAGGTACACAAGGGCTAAGGCACCAACACTTCAGGGGTTATGAGCGGGTAGATATATGCTGCAGCAAACCAGGAAGTCCAAGACCTAGTTTTTTTTTTTTTTTGAGGGGCCGCTAAGGGTGAAATCTTGCAGCCTCAGGTTAATGTGACCCTATACAGAGATGTGCAGTAGGTTCCCACCACCGTGATATTACCAGTAGGTGGCTGCTTTTTTTGGAACTACGTGGGGTGGATCCGAATAATATCAAATCAATGGGTCCTGGACATCGTCCAACAGGGCTGAGCTCACAGGTGCAAAACATGTTTGTAGTGTGCCTCTGTGTGAATCTGCTCAAAAGAGAGGCCGTAAAGGGAGCATTGCTGAAACTATAACTCCTTCAGGCCATGGTGCCAGTAAAGGGGACAAGGCACTTACTCAATATACTTTGTGGTGCCAAAAAATGGACAGTTCCTTCCAGCCAGTTCTGGACCTAAAGAAGGTCATCAGGTGCCTACAAATGCGCCAATTTCAAATGAAGATATTAAGGTCAGTGTTGGCCTCAGTGAGACAAGGGGAGTATTTGGCTTCTCTGGATTTAGCGGAAGCTTGCTTTCATATTCTTATCTGGATTATCCACCAAAGGCCTACTAAGATTCTGTGTCTCAGGACAGCATTTTCCGTTCCTGTCACTGCCTTTTGGTCTAGCGACCGCACCCAGGATCTTTACCAAGGTCATGGTGGTAGTGGTAGCAGCCCTCTGGACGATTGGTTCATAAGAACCAAGTCAGCATAGGAGAGCCATAGGTTCTTGGAAGAAGTAGTCCAGCTCTTAGAGCAGCTAGGATGGGTAAGAAATCTTGCAAAAAGCAATCCAGAACCAAATCAGGCCCTAGAATTTCTGGGAGCTCGCTTCGATACGAAGGAAGGAAGTCACATTTGCCTCCCAACAGTGTGTCCAAGCTGATTCAAGGGGGGTACGGTCCTTTCAAGGGCAAGACTCACCCAGGGCATTGAACTACCTCCAGTTCCTTGGCCTCATGGCAGCAGCTCTGGATCTGGCTCCATGGGCAAGGGCACATATGAGACCATTACAGCAGGCCCTCCTGCCATGTTGGTTGCCCTCCTTCCAGGTGAAGAGAAGCCTGGACTGCTGGATACAGCCTTCCAATCTGCTGAAAGGGATAGCTCTAGAGCCCCCTGGCTGGATTGTAGTTACCAAGGATGCCAGCGAGGGAGGTTGGGCACTGGTCAAAGGAAGAGGCACAGTGGGTATTAAACAGGCTTTGAGGATACCTTTTAAAAGCTGCACACGTGCACCCAAAAATGCATATACATGCATATATATGCTACGAGGCTTTAATCTACGCGCTCAATTCGGAATTACTTACCTCCAGCCGGCCTCCCCTTGCCGCATCGAATTGCCACGAGTCGAGTTGCACGGCCGATGACGTCACAGAAGAGCGACTAAGGTGGCAGTCAATCTATAAAACTTAAAGCAAGCTAGGCGTCACGCGCCGAGCGTCACGCGCCGAAGGAGCGCGACAAAGGGGCCTGCCCCTTTGTTTCGCCCCTTCGTTTCGATCTTCGCTTCCCCGAGCAGCTTCATAACATTACAGCACCAGAGCTCTTCCAGCGTCCATACAGCTCACGCTCTCCCAGCTCTCACCTAGCAAGTACCATCCTGCGCCCAGCCTGCGCCATCTTCAGCAAGCTTTCAAAATACGTAAGTGACTACAGCTGGAAGACCCATACCCACGAAAGTGACTACAGCCTATGACTACAGCCTCAATAATACAATAGTAACAAACAGTAAAAGTGCTGAACCTCTACGATACTTACTGCCTGCATTAAAGCCACTACCCGTTATAGCCACCATAGTATCCAGTCTAGCCACTCCAGCATCCAGTCCAGCCACTCCAGCATCCAGCATCCAGTCCAGCCACTCCAGCATCCAGTCCAGTCACTCCAGCATCCAGTCCAGCCACTCCAGCATCCAGTCCAGTCACTCCAGCATCCAGTCCAGCCGCTCCAGCATCTAGTCCAGCCACTCTAGCATCCAGCATCCAGTCCAGCCACTCTAGCATCCAGCATCCAGTCCAGCCACTCTAGCATCCAACATCCAGTCCAGTCACTCTAGCATCCAGCATCCAGTCCAGCCACTCCAGCATCCAGTCCAGCCACTCCAGCATCCAGCATCCAGTCCAGCCACTCCAGCATCCAGTCCAGTCACTCCAGCATCCAGTCCAGTCACTCCAGCATCCAGTCCAGTCACTCCAGCATCCAGCATCCAGTCCAGCCACTCTAGCATCCAGCATCCAGTCCAGCCACTCTAGCATCCAGCATCCAGTTCAGCCACTCTAGCATCCAGCATCCAGTCCAGCCACTCTAGCATCCAGTCCAGCCACTCCAGCATCCAGTCCAGCAAACTAAGAAGAATGTCTCCATCCTTTCCAATCCCAATCCTCCCTCACGGTCCACCTTCCAAAGGACATTCAACTCGACACGCCCACTACCAGAACCTTAAATCCATCTCTCCAATCATGATCACTCCCATTACCCAAATGCTAGGCCTCACACTATTTACGTTAACACTATTCAATGCACAATCCCTAACTAAAAAATCAGTAATACTAAATGACTATCTCATCGATGTGAAACCGGACATATGCGCAATTACTGAGACATGGCTCAAACCTTCAGACACTGCAATAATTAACCAACTACCCACAGAGACATACAACTTCTTCTCCATCCCACGTCAGGGAAAAAAAAAAGGAGGAGGAATCCTCCTAGCTACAAAAAAGGTCCTCAGATTCACTCAACACTCCTCCAATACCGACTCGAAACTCGAATTTGGCTTCTTCACATCAGACAAACTCCAAATTTTACTTCTCTATGCTGCTCCAGGTTTACTGGAAACAGACGCATCTCCCCTGGTTGAACTAACTACCTCCCTTATCAATCTAGATGCCCCAGCGATAATCTTAGGTGACTTCAACCTACACATCGACAACGCCAAATTATCACCCAACTGCGAAGCCTTACTCACAGCATACTCCGCTTTAGGTTTCACTCAACTAGTTAACAAACCCACACACAAAGCTGGACACACGTTAGACCTTATCTTCATCAATACAGCAATCAAACTGGTCCAGCACCCAACCTGCACGAAGGTACCATGGTCAGATCACTCCCTCATAACTTCCTCATTCTCAATAAAAGATACCAGTCCAACTTGCATACCCTCACATTGCTTTACTTACAGGAAAACATGCACCACAGAAGATCTTAGCAATCACTTATTATCACATCTCACCCAAGTAGACTTCACCAACCCGAATTCAGCGCTTCGATCTTGGAACAACATCACGGAATCGATAGCCAACAAGCTATGCCCCCTAACAACAAAAAAACCTCACCCCAACTCGTCCAAAAGACAACCATGGTTTACTCTAGAGCTAAGAAAGCTTAAACTATTGCTAAGACAAAATGAGGCTAAATGGCGTAAAAACCCATGCACCATCACTCTATCTACCTATAAATCTACTCTTCACCAATACAAATCCAATACATTAAGATCCAAAAGGAACCACTACGCATCCAAGATCCACCACCTAATCTTCGACGCTAAAGCCCTCTTTAGCTACGTCTCCAACCTCACTCAAATAAATTCATCAGAAATCGCTCTCAACCAAGCCAAATCTAAAGCGGAAGAACTAGCGCTATTTTTCAATAACAAAATCAGCAAACTTCTAACTCAGCTGCCCTCTAACACCGCATCTACTTCTATACCACCTCAGACTACCTTCAAAAATTCCCGCTTAGAAGAACTGGAACTAACTTCTTCCATCGAGATCCAAGGTATTCTACGGAAAATGAAACCATCTTCTCACCCTTCGGACCACATCCCCTCGAAATTGCTTCTATCAATTCCTGACTCCATCTCCAAATCCCTGTCAGACATCATAAATTGCTCAATAACACAAGGTTCTTACCCAGATGACCTAAAATTGGCCTCTCTCAAACCATTACTGAAGAAACCTAATCTAGATCCTAATGACCCAAACAACTACAGACCTATCGCCAACCTCCCCTTCATAGCTAAGATTATGGAGAAACTGGTGAACACCCGACTCTCAAACTACATTGAAGAAAACAACCTCCTATTCCCATCACAATACGGTTTCCGCAAAACACTAAGCACGGAGTCCCTCCTCATTTCCTTAACGGATCACCTCATCCTGGGCCTCGATAAAGGGCAAGCCTTCTTACTGATCCTACTGGACCTTTCTTCAGCCTTTGACACCGTCAATCATGCCTTACTCATTAACCAGTTAGCCTCTATAGGCATCTTAGGCACAGCACTATCTTGGTTCATATCATTTCTCAGCAATAGAGGATACAAGGTCAAGATACAGAACAAAGAATCCTCTCAACATCCGTCGTCAGTAGGAGTCCCACAGGGGTCCTCCCTGTCTCCTACTTTATTTAACATTTACCTTATACCATTATGCCAACTTCTCACCGACCTCAACCTCAAACACTACCTTTACGCGGACGATATCCAGGTCCTGATACCCATTAAGGATTCCTTCGCAAAAACTCTGGCTTACTGGGATACATGCCTTCAAAAAATTAAACTCCTCCTCACCAGCTTAAATTTGGTATTAAACTCCGGCAAAACTGAACTCCTGCTCATCGCCTCAGAAAATAACACCATCACCTCTGCACAACAAGCCACGCCAAAAATCACACAAGTGAGAGACCTAGGAGTCCTAATTGATAATTGCCTGAATTTCAAAGCCACTATTAACAAAACCACCAAAGACTGTTTCTACAAACTACAAGTGCTGAAAAGAATTAGACCTCTTTTCCATGCCCAAGATTTTAGAACCATTCTACAAGCAATTATTTTTTCAAAATTAGACTATTGTAACACCATCCTACTCGGCCTTCCCGCTTCATACACTAAACCACTCCAGATGGTGCAAAATGCAGCTGCACGAATTCTGACAAATACCAGGAGAAGGGACCACATAACCCCCATACTAAAGAGCCTCCATTGGCTACCTATACACTTTAGAATAATATACAAGGCCATTCTCACCACATACAAAATCACCCACCAACTGGCTCCCATAGACCTACAGATCCCCCTCCGACTACACAACTCATCAAGACCGACAAGAGATGCATACAAGGGATCGCTACAGGTACCACCGTCCAAATCTACCAGACACTGCACACTAAGAGACCGGGCTTTCTCTACAGCCATCCCTCCGTTATGGAACTCCATCCCCTCAAATCTCAGAACAGAACCTTGCATCTCAACCTTCAAAAAAAGACTAAAGACCTGGATATTCTTACAAGCCTTCCCGGACGCCAACATAGTCTACTAATCTCCAACTACACCTTGGTTATCCATTCTATTGTTTTACATATGTAATTTAATAACCTATCCTTTCTCTTCCTTCTCATCCAAGTTCTTATCACCCTGTTATATGTAACTGCCTTTTCAGCACCTTTGTTATAGTTATGTTTTCTATGCACCCCTGTTTTATGTGAACCAGCATGATGTGACTGCTGTCTCGAATGCCGGTATATAAAAATTTGAAATAAATAAATAAATAAATATACACGGGCACACACAGTTACTGCAGTATTTTATAATCTACATGCATATGATATGTGCAGGTTATAAAATATATGCACAGATGCGTGCAAACAAACACACATGTAAAAAAATGCAAGTTTGAACTTATCCTGATAAGAAGCGGCACTTAACAGGATAAGTTCCAATTTCTCCAGCTAAGTACCAAGAAAGCCACTACTTAACCAGATAAGTCTGAAAAGCACTACTTGTCTGCCTAAGTAGCATGTCTAGACTTATCTGGCTAAGTAATGCCTTGCTGCTACTAGCTGGAAAAGTCAGAACTTGTCTGGATAAGTTGGAACTTATCCATCTAAGTAGTAGCAAAGGCGCTCCTTAGCTGGATAAGTCAGAATGTAGCCAGATAAGTGTGTGAAAATGATATGCCCATTTATCTTAACTTCAGATTTTAAAGGGATGTACATAATTAAATGCATTTACCTTCCATAAGTCGGCTTTTACACATGAAAGTTGGGAGATTTTCTAACGTGTGCGGAAATGAAATAACCAGTTTTACCAATTAGTCTACCAGTTCCCCCAGTCCATCTTCAGCTCGTGAAGACCCTTCTGGCTCTTCAGCCTGAAGTCCGACCCCCCCGCTCAGTCACTATTTCATTTTTAAGAAGTTAGCAATCACTTACTCCAGACATTGAACAGGAGTAAATATATGCGAGTAAGCTGTCAAATTTACCTGCGTAAATTGCTTATAAAATAGCAAATCATGCACAACCATCAAACGTTTTCCATTGGAAAGAAATCAATAGAACTAGGGGTCATGAAATGAAACTCAGGGGAAGCCGACTCAGAACCAATGTCAGGAAGTATTTCTTCCCGGAGAGGGTGGTGGATGCCGGGAACGCCCTTCCGGAGGAGGTGGTGAAGACGAAAACACTGTGGATCCCTAAAGGCTAGAGGATGGAAATAAAGAAAAGAGTTCATGGGGGTAACTGGGGGTAACTTGCTGGTGTGGCAGTTGCTACCCTTAACAATTAAGCCTTGATACTGTTAATGCAACTCCATCATTGCTCTCTGCTTCAATGGCAGTAAGAAAAGGGGAATTGGATTCAGACAGCAACCAACGAGGGCTCCAATTTTTACGGTTTGGAGAACAAATAAACATGGGGGTAACTTATTAATGCGGCTTTTACTACCCTTAAACACTAAGCCTGATACTTTTGATGCAGCTTCATCATTGCTCTCTGCTTCCACAACAAGGGTTAAGGGAAGTTGGATTCAAACAGCATCCGAAAGCCCTGACTTTTACGGTCTGGGGAAACTGATAAGCACGAGAATAACCTGCACAGTGCAGCAGATACTGGCACAAGCTTGCTGGGCAGACTGGATGGGTCATTTGGACCTTTTTTGCCATCATTTCCATGTTCTATGCCAAGGCTGAGGCATTCTTCAGTCGCAGGGCAGAGCTGAACTCCATTGGCATAGACACTCTCTTCTATGCCCATGGCCACCCAGCTCACTGTATATCTTCCCCACTGTGGCCTCTCATGGGCAGGTGGTTAAAACGAATAGCGGACCACTCATCCACAGTAATACAAGTAGCCTCAGGTTGGTTGAGGAGGCCTTGGTGTGCAGACTGCTGACAGGATCTCTGCTACACTTTCCCAAGGAACCGGGCCTCCTCCTGCAAGTGCCAGTTCTAATGGAGGACCCAGCCCTGTTCTGTCTTACAGCTTGGCCCTTGAAAGGGCCAAGCTTTTATTAGGGGTTACTCCTCAGCCATGATTTCAACCATGGTAAAAGCTCGAAAAGCCCTCCGCATCACTGGCATATATCAGCATCTGACCATTGTTTGAAGAGTTCTGCAGTAAGCATGACATCTTCCCATGGAAAACAAGCGGACCCCATATTTTAGACTTCCTACAGTTGGGCCTAGCTAAAGGACTGGCCCTTAATTCCCGAAATGCTCAGGTGGCTGCGATTTCATGTTATAGGGGCTGAGTTAAAGGCTCCCAGGGGGCAGCACACCCAGATATTGAACAGTTTGAGAGGTATGAAATCGATATGCCCGCCATTCAAATCCTTAGTTGCTCAAAATGGGATCTCAACTTAGTCTTAAGTACCTTGGTTAAGCCTCCCTTCGAGCTGGTCAAACAGACCTCGATAAAAGACTTTTCCCTGAATACCGTCTTTCTAGTAGCATTCTGCTTGGCAAGGCACATATGAGAGTTGCAGGCCTTCTAATTTAGAGTTGCTTTCTTGGTCTTTTCCTCAGACGTGGCAACTTTTTGGCCAGTACTATCCTTTCTACCAAAGATGGTATCTACCTTTCATATTAACCAATCTTTCGCTACCAGCCTTTAATGTCAGAGAAAGTAAGAAAAAAATATGAAAGCCTACATCAGCTAGATGTATGCCACATATTGTTGAATAGCTAAAGGAAACAAATGCCTTTAGAAGAACAAACTGTTTTGTGTTATTTTGGCAGTCCTCAGAAAAGAGAAGCAGCATCCAAAGCCGCTTTAGCCATGTAGATCAAGGAGATAATAATCTCGGTATACATGCTCTCGGGCAGGCAGGTTCCAACAGTCCTGCGAGCCCACTTGTCAAGGGTGTAAGCAGCATCATGGACCAAGGCATCCTCAGTTTCTCTGGATGAAATCTGCAGGACCGCCACAAGGTCTTCTCTGCAGACGTACAGCACCAGGCAGACTCTTTCTTTGGAGCATGAGTGCTGAGGACAGTCTTGTCTTCTGCCCATCCCAGTAAAGAGAAGCTTAGGTAACTCCCGTAAGTATTGTCTGGTCTAGCAGGAAGATAAGGAAAGTTAAATTAAACTTATCTGATGATTTTTTTTTTCTTTTTGCGTCCTGCTAGACCAGTCCAGATTCTGCCCAGGAAAACAAGGGTGAGAAGGTTCATTGGGATTAAGGGTATCATGTGAAGTAGCTTGGTAGTGCCCTCCATTGTCTGCCTTTCTCTCGTCTCAGCTCTTGACTCACTTGGAGCGGACTTCGGTTCCTGATAGTAGAGATTACAGAATGGGGCACTGGAGGGACTTCTTGTGATTACAGAACTTTATCAGTAGGCTCCTGGGATTGGAAAGTAGCACACCTCCCTTATAAATCCAGAGTGAGGTCATAAAAGAGGTGTGCCCTTTGCCTCCATCAGTTGTGAAGGATGGGGAAATCCCATACATAATGACTGATCTAGCAGGACTCAAGGAAAGAAAATCATCAGGTAAACCTAATTTAGCTTTCCTGAGTTTAGTGTATATTGTTCCCTGTGCAGGAAGTATGTAGCCTCGTCTTTTGTCAAAGGGAGACTACAAAGCCTTCCTGGGCCTTCCTTGTGGATTAAGCTTGGGGGCTGTTTGAATTAATTTGTTACAGAATTTCATGCTAAATTATAAGCCAGTCGTGAAGAAACTGAATGGGTAAACCTCTATGGAAAATATTTTCTTAGTTAAGCATCCAATACATGACTACCTAGACTAAGGGAACAGACTTACTAATGAGAATATTTTGTAACCTCTCAGCATTTCCATGTGTTCTTGCCTCTCCCCCACCTCTTATCTCCTGCTCACATGCAGACATGCAGAGTGCAACAGTTCTGTTATAAAGGGCAAGGGGCAGCCTTCCATGACCCTCCTGCCTCACAGTGTTGTTAATGTGCTTCTCCCGCCAGGCCTTTCTGCACAAGCTGGTTAAGAACTTGTTTGCCGAGGGCAATGCCTTGTACTGGGAGGCAGACACCAAGCTGGCGCTGGGGCAGTACACAGAAGGACTGAACGTGGCAGAGTATGCAGCCACGGACGAGGTGACCATTGCACAGGAGCTGGTGTGTAAGCTGCACGTGAACCGAGCCGCCTGCTATTTCACCATGGTGAGCAGCAGCGTCGTCCTTCCCACCCCTCTCCCCCCCAAAAAAAACTTGCTTATACCACTTAAGCTTCTATACCATCAATCTGAGCAAGTGCAGATGGTCAGCAGCACTGTTCCAACCTGATTTACATGAAATTAACATTGACTCGCTTGCCCGATGTCTGATAAAAGTAATTCAGCTGATTTTCTCGAGTGTCTGTTCTAACTTGCCATTGCGCC
The DNA here is from genome assembly GCF_901001135.1 of Rhinatrema bivittatum. Classification (NCBI taxonomy): domain Eukaryota; kingdom Metazoa; phylum Chordata; class Amphibia; order Gymnophiona; family Rhinatrematidae; genus Rhinatrema; species Rhinatrema bivittatum. Next base: position 424,637,864 of record NC_042616.1, read on the forward strand.
CGTGACCGCCATCTCTGGTTAGCTGGCGCTGGCTCTCACTTGTTATTCCCAAACTCATCCTGACAACCCCAGTGCCAGTTGGGTTTTCAGGACATCGACAAAGAATATGTATGAGGTAAATTTGCATACATTGGACACCCAATGTATATGCAAATTTACCTCATGCATATTTCTTATGGCTATCCCGAAAACCCGATTGGCTGTGGTGTTGCCAGGACAGGTTTCGGAAGCCCCTTGCTAGTTAATTCTTAGGTTTGTTTGTTTTTTTTTTTCTTTGCTTAGAGAAAATATCTAATTTTATACCGCTTTCCATGTCGCTTTGGGGTTCTGCTGGGTCCTGCAGTTTGCAAGGCGAGTGAAGGGCTGAATGCCCTGAAAGCTGTTGGGATCTGATTGTGATCCCCTAAGGTACCTGTTGACCCCTCAGTTGGTGGATGACATGACATTGGGGCTGTGAAAGTTGGTGTGCTGTGTGTGCATCTAGAGCACAAGCAATGTTTCACTCACTTGTGTGACACGAGTGGATGCTGTGGTGCTAGGCCCCAGGGAATGAGCGTCCATAACACTGACCACCGCTAGTGTCTTTTGACCCTGATTTCCACCGCTGTGGCTATGTCTTGGCACAGGCAACAGGCCTGGAGACTGGAGTTCCTAGAAGTGCTCCTTCCAGAGGTAGGGGCTGTGTGGGGAAACTCGCTTTGCCCCTGCCTGGAATGTGCCTATTCTGGGAATAAATGGAAGAGTGATTTCCAGCATTGTCAGTGCAGCACCTTTCAAAGCTGCTGCAGCTCTATTTATGGAATTTATATTCTGCCTGTCAGGCACTTCAAAGCGGATTACATACAGGCACTGTAGGTATTTACCTGTCTTCAGAGGGCTCACAATCCAAGTTTGTACCTGACGCAGTGGAGGGTGCAGTGACTTGGCCAAGGTCACAAGGAGCAGGAGCAGTGGGATTTGAACCCTGGCTTCCCTGGTTCTCAGCCCGCTGCTTTCAGCCCTAGCCTACTCTCCCATTCCAACAAATGGAACCCCCCAAAAATTATGACAAATATAAACAAAGTGCAGTGGGCAGGGGAGTTGAATATATGGGAGAAAACATGTTATCTTATAAGGCGCATTCCTTTCCCAGGGGCTGTATGAGAAGGCATTGGAAGAAAGCGAGAAAGCGCTGAACCTGGACAAAGAGAATATCCGTGCACTCTTCAGGAAGGCCCGGGCCCTGAATGAGCTGGGGAGACACCAAGAAGCCTATGACTGCAGCAGCCACTGCCTCCTCTCCCTCCCACACGTGCGTCTTCGGCCTTGTTATCCTGGTGGCGGACCTGCCACGTACACATGGGGGCGGGGAGCTCATGATTTATGGGTAGAAAGCTTGTTCTTTCCTGGTCACCCACCCAGAGCTGGCTGCACATTCGTTTCTGAAGCGCTCCAGTTCTAAATTGTTGTTGGGATCGTGTCAGGGTAAAATCACTTATATAAAACAAAGTCACTGTGCAGTTGATCGTCCGCTGGAGTGACCTTTTTCTGTTTGCCTTTGTTTCCGGTTAACGAGTAAACGTAAGCAATTTCTTTTTCAATACACGTCGCTGCTTGCGCTCCCTTTGCAGAGGGGAAGGTCTGCCTCTTTCTGGAGAGGGAGGTGCTCATGGAGTTCTTCTTTCCCCCCAGGATGAAAGTGTCATTAGCTTGGGCAAGGAGCTGGCGCAGAAGTTGGGGTTAAGAGTGCGCAAAGCCTACAAGAGATCCCAGGTATGTTCTGCGCTTGGGTATGCACACAGTTACTGACCTTCCTTGGCCAGTGCCACGTTGTACGAATGGAACCGATTTCATTCGGTCAAAATGGAACTTACGGCATGCAGCAGCCTGCGGGCGATTTAAATTCTAAAAAAATGCCAGAGCAGAGAAATGTCCAAGGTGTTTGGCGCGCTCTGTTCCCTCGCTGTATATAATATCTGTGAATTATGTTGAACGTGCATCTATTCTGGCGTTTTCTGAAGGAAAACCTTTTGCCAGGTGCCATAGTTCAGTCCTAGAGATCTGATTGGCTTCTTGCCTGGGTTGGAATGTTCAGCGTTGTGGAGCAAAATCATTTCAGTGCCAATTAAATGTATATTTTGTGAAGCTAATTCCACTAATGTCCGTAACTTTTCCATTTTAGCACTGTATCAGAAGTATTTTTGGCCCTCGTTCTTTGACGTTTGTGTCAAAATCGAACTGCTTGTAGGCGATGCTGATTTCCAGCATTTGTATCCGTGACTAGTCCCATCTGTGAGAGGGGAATTGGTGACAGGGAGCTGTATGTGGAAGTGGTTAGGTTTATGGAGGTGGAGGTGGGGGTGGGGGTGATGGTGCTGGGAGCTTTCGGGCTATGTTACGGGGAGGGTGGCTGTCTGCCCAGGACTTGAGGTGCTCCTCTGTCGCTTTCATGTGCTGTTTCCCTCCCTCCCTCCACAGGAATTGGAAGCCTTCGGGCTGCTTAATAATGGGACATCGACAAGTTTAACTAAGCAGGTACTGTTTTTCTGTCTCTCTTTAATTCTTTCTCTCCCTGTTCTCTCTCCTGGGCTGGTAGATCAGGTTCAAGCCCCCCCTTTATTTATTTTTTGACCTGGCAGTTTCCGTTTCCTCCTCCTCCTCTTAGTAGCAGGGTATGAATCTGGCACCATGAAGCTTCATTCACAGCTATCCTGAGATTTTTCCCCTACTTTCCCCCTCTCTGATCGTACGTCTGTTCCAGTCACTGCAGTCACAGTCTTGGCCCAGGACGTGCACCAGAGCTCCTTCTGGAACCCTGCAGTCGTGAGCCCTGGACCCAGCCACTAGATGTCGCCATTCAGCGAGAACTGTGACTCCCTCCCCCACCATGAATACTGCGTCTGCGGGATCCCCAGCCGACTTGAGGAGCAGAGTTCCAGAATTGGCCCCGAAACCCTTCTATTTCTCCGTTGAAGGGAGTCTCAACCTTTCTCTTTCTCCCCACACATGATGCAGTGTCCCAGTGTGCACACAATGCCAGCCCTGCCCTGCAAGTCAGAAGTGGCTGCATTTGTTCTTCGGCTTCTTGCTTGATGTTTCAGGAAGTGCTCTGGGGTTGTAGAAATGCAGACAGCAGATGTCTTTCTGGGTGACCCAAGTGTGACGCCTATTTTTGTGTTCTAGACCTCTTCGAATGGATTGGGCTCCATCAATGACATAGAGACAGGTAGGACTGCATCACCCTATGTGCTTTATTCCATTGACTTTTCGAAAGGGTTGGGAAGACAAAGAGGACATTTGGCAGGGGGTAGGCAATTAGTCACGTCAAGCCCTTGAAATAACGTCCCACAGCAATTCTTTTTTTTTTTTTCAGTAGCTGTATCATTAAAAATTGAACAGACAGTTGGCTTTATCATTAATGTGTGAGCCTTTGTGCCCTGCCAGTGAGCATCGTGCACCATGGTTCACAGCTGAGAACCAGCCACCTCTAGCAGAGGTGGCTGCGGGGTAACACTTTGTGTAATCGCACTGGAAGGAAGCTGCTGAGGAAGATGAGGGAATGGCAGGACTATTTCATACTCAGAGGTCTGGCTGAAATGTCTCTGGAACCGGAGAGGCACGTTCAGGACCTACATGTCTGGAGATGCATTGGTAGATCTAGCCACTTCAGAAAAGGCTCAATAATGTGTGCAGTGCCTGTAATACGGCCCCTGGCAGGCTCCGTCTACAAGTGTGCGAGCTACTAATAATGTGATGTGGTAGGAAATGGATGATTAAACTGTTTGGTTGTAGGGATTTTTTTTCCCCCTCCTGCTTCTGCACGGACTCTGAATATAAATTATCACTCTGTGTCCTCCTGAATTGTGTATGGCGCTGTCTACGCGGATGGTACTGGGGGAGTACAGCGGCTTCCTCTTTATCATGCAGTCTGGTTGTGGTAACGCAGTGCACTCTTGCATGGAGGTTGACTGGGATTGGCTCCAGAGGCGAGAGTGGCCTAAGGTGGGGGATACTATCTTAGGAGAGGCTGTAGGCTCTTTCTGCCACTGGAAGAGGGAGTACTGAAGAGTGAGGTGCGGAGGAACACTAGGGAGAAAACTGAGCTCAGGGTCCAGACTTAGTGTCTTCCATGTTCCTATCACACCCCCCATAATATATAAGGTGATGTCCTGCACGGTAAGCTTTATATTTTATGCTGCTTGTTATAGCAGTAATAGCAAATCCCCTTTTTAAGAGATTGTCTCCTAGCTTGGTGGTGCTCAAAATGGTCCTAAGGCTGCTTTCACCTTTCCCCTCCTCCCTTCCCACCCCCCCAGGTCAGTCAGGTTTTCAGGATATCACACACTAATATGCATGAGAGAGATCTGCATGCACTGCCTCTAGTGGATCGTTCTCATGTATATTCATTCGGGCTATTCAGAAAACCCAACTGACTAAGGGAGGCCTGAAAACCGGTTTGAGCCTATTGGTTTGAGCCTATTGTCCTAGCTTGTTTGCTCTATAGGGGGTGGCCCCTGTAAGAAGTGTTGTCATTCCACCTTGCTGCATTTTGTTGTAGATTTCTCTGTGGAGCTGAAGTGCATCCCTGCCCCCCTCGCTACCTCCATCCCAGTGAGCGATGCCTCTGCCCCTTCCACTCTCGATGCCAAAAGTTTTCCTCCCCCGGTTCCCACCACCCTGTCTGCCTCAGCCACCACCCTCCTCCTCTCGGACCGCCTGCCTGTGCCTGAGAGCGTGGACGATTTCCCGGACGGTGACATCATCGGGGAAGAGCTAGACTCCATCTTGGATTCCATCACTGATGCATCACAGCTGGTAAGAGATGGGAGATAAGCTAGTCAAGGCTTCCCTCTTCGCTTCTGCATGGACCTTGCATCGTGGCTATAAATCAGTAGGGATGTTTGTGAACTTTACTGTGGGTCTTGTGACTTTTATGGAATATCCTACATAGAATATTCCATTACATTTTGAGCAATCCTATTTGATGCAACACAGGGAACGTATCCTTAAAAATTCCCCAGTTCACACACACACACACACACAGAGCTGCTTGGAAATATGGTAAAATAAAGAAAATCTGCAAAAAGGTTCGAACTAATTTTGGTTTCTAATATGCAATAGACATTTGCTGTCAGGTAACTCTGCCCAGAGAGGATTAAGGTTGATAGAATGTCCTAGGTGTATCTTTTATTCATTGGTTAAAAAAGTCATTCCCAGACAGTTTGGGCGACCAGAACAACTCAAAACCACACTGCAGGTCACATTCCCAAATGCCACCCAACTGATGATACAATAAGAGGTGCCTCTTGTGTACGGAGGTCGCTAATTAGAATTTAAATTTTGAAAGTCAAAACATCTCATGTAGCCAAATATAAAAATGCTCTTGTGGGCTTTTTTTTTTTTTTTTTTCCAGTCCATCAACAAAAACCGAATTTTAAGGTAAAAAGTACAATTGCTGAAAGTCCGCTCTCTCCGTTCTAATATTTCATGGTGTGGGAGGGAGAGAGAAAAGGGGTTGAAGCATTTTTTTGTAGCATTCAAGGCCTGTTCACAGGGTGCATGGAGTTGCTGCTCATTACCAGACACTCTACGAGCATTGGAAGCTGTTTTGTAGTGGAAAGGTTGTTAAGATTTGTACAGACATTCTGGAGGAAGTGACGTCAGCCACCAAGATGGCAGCATAAGAAAAGAAGCTCCCTGGAAGAAATGTAATTGTTTTGAGGGGAATCTTGGTCGATGATGCCATTCCTTATGTTTTTTTTTTGTTTTTGGTTTTTTTTTAACGACTGGTCTGTGCTGGACTAGGCAGACAGACCTGCTTGGGGAGGTATTTGGGGAAATAGAAGTCATTAACTGTTCTGAGTGGAAAAGATTTCCTTTTTATGGTGCTATAAATCCAGCCGATACAGTAAAATGCGCGGGAGAGCCGGCGTTCCGAGACAAGCGCCCGCTCTCCCGACGCACACCCAGGCCACTCTCCTGGGCGCGCAGTTTTCTATTCAAATGAGGGCCCGCGGTAATAAGGAGGCGCTAGGGACACTAGCGCGTCCCTAGCGCCTCTTCATTGACAGAAGCGGTGGCTGTCAGCGGGTCTGACAGCCGACGCTTAATTTTACCGGCTTTGGTTGTCGAACCCGCTGACAGCCACAGGTTTGGAAAACGGACGCCAGCAAAATTGAGCGTCTGTCTTCCGAGCTGCGGGCTGATTTTTTTTTTTTTTAATTTTGGGGCCTCAGACTTAATATCGCTATGATATTAAGTCGGAGGGTGTACAGAAAAGAAGTTTTTTCTGCTTTTCTGTACACTTGCCCGGTGCCGGCCGAAATTAACTTCTGCCTTTGGCTCATCAGCATGCATTTGCATGTTGCAGGCGCTATTAGTTTCGGGGGGGTTGGCCGTGCGTTTTCCACGCGCTATTACCCCTTACTGTATAAGGGGTAAAAATAGCGCGTGGAAAACGCATGGCCAAATGGGAGCTAATGGTGCACTCTACCATATTGCATCGGCCCAAATGTTGGTAGTTACATAAGGTATGTGTGGAAATTTTGGGCTGTGCCGATTCTAAGCACATTCCTTTTTTTATATGAAGACTACTGCTTTTTCCATCTAGTACTAGAAAAAGAAATATGGTGGGAGTGGGAGTAATCATTTCAAAGGATTTAATATTAGACATTCAGAATATAAAGAGGGACAATTTATCATGGTTAAATTGAAAGTTGATTCTCAGATATATGTAATAGTAAATACAGACTCTATGCCCCTAACAATGAACAAGGAACTTTTTTCAAGTGGTAGTTTATGTACGTTCCTGGAGGGAAATGTTATTGGAGGAGATTTTAATATTACAAGATCTCCATCGATAGATAACTCTGGGGGGAGATGAGTATAGGTATTTTGCACCATAGTCTGAGGTTAAGAAGTTTAGTTCAGAAATTGAATCTTATTGATGTCTGGAGAATATTAAATCTAACTAAATGGGATTTTTCCCCCTTAACCCCATAATTCCTGTTCCAGAATTGATGATTTGTTTGGTGGATAAAGCATTGATTTCGGGAATAGCCACAGCTGAAATAGGGAATATCACTTGGTTTGACCATAACCTTTGCTCTGCCTAGAGAGACTCAAGCAGACACTTTTGGTTTCCTAATGAGAGTTTATTAAATGATAGTGATATATGTCAACAAATATAACAAGATATTTTGGATTATCTGCAAATTAACAATGAGGAGTCTTCACCACAGATAATTTTGGACTGTTTTAAAGTGGTAATCTGGGGAAAGCTGATTGCTTGGGCTGTTAAGAAAAAGCATAAAAAAGCACAAATCAGTTCTAATTTATGTAAATTAAGCCACAAGAACAATTGCATAAGAAATCTCTGAATCCTGATATTGTTAGGCAATTGGAAGTTAATAGACGTAAATTATGCTCTTTTCATGCTAAGCATATTGCTCACCAATTGAATTTAACATGTCAGCAATATTTTGAATATGGTAATGTGAGCAGATTACTAGCTTTTAAGGCTGAAGAAATGTAGATCTATGAACTATATCTTTTTCACATTAAAAATAGAGAGGGGTTCCTACTGGTAGGGAATGTGGAGATTTGTGATTGATTTGCCCAACTTTTTATGCATCTTTATGATTCAGATATCTGAACTTCTGAGTGAGGTATGAATTCTTATTTAGAGGGTGTCACGCTGCCTTTGGTTCCACAGATAATTCAAGAGAAAGTGAATAAAGAAATCACAGAATTTGAAGTCTTTCAAGCTACACTGAGCTTAAAATTTAGGAAAATCACTTGGCTTAGATAACTTCTCTAGTAAATTTTTATAAAATCTTTTGGAAAGTTTTGGTCGGCCCTTTATCCCACATGTTTAATGTGTTATTGGAAGACTGTGATTTGCCGCCTCCTGTGAACATAGCAGGGACTATGATAGTACCTAAAGAGGAGAAGACTAACATTCTCAGGCTGATGCAATAAGATGCACGCAGAAAACAGGCACCCAGTATGAGTGTGATATGAACACAACCACAACCCTTTGCGTCCGATACAGTGTTGAAATGAGCATAAAATCAGAGCGGCGAAAAAAGGGCTCCCTAATGGAAAATGAGTGTCTTTGGTGCTCAAAGTTTATTGCAGGGGAGGAAATGATTTCATCAGACAGCATGGACGTCTAGCCCTGTCTCTCTGCCTCCTCCGCAGCAATTTTAGAGCATTTTTCTCCCTTTACGTTAGTAATCTCCTCAGGAAACTATTGCATCTGAAGCATATAACTTTCACCAATATGGCTAGCAAGAAAAAACTGGTTGATCTAGCTCAATATTCCTATGATGCCGCTGGATCCCGATTTGCGGCTCTGGGAGGAGACCCAGCCAGGCACAAAGGTGGGGAACAGCCGAAACAGACCCCACCAGCTACACAGACCCGGGACGCAAATATGAACTCTCTCACAAAAAAGGATTTTGACAATTGGTTTGCTGAAATAAAAAGAGATATCTGCTCATTGAAAGATGATCATGCAAATATGGAAAATCTCCGCATATAAATGCAAGACTTGGGCCATCGGGTAGAAGATCTAGAGGGGATTGTGGAAGGCCAGGCACTGAAAGTCGCGGCGATTTCCACAGACATTGCTGATTGTGGTGAGTCGTGTGGTTCGAGTGGGAGGAATTTTTTGGAGATCTTTGTTTGTCGAGCGAAGGGTTCGTTTTGGAGCGTGTAGTTCGATCGTTTTAGATAACCAGCTGGATTGCAGTCCTATGATGGTTTTATATAGTATTATTAGTATTTTGTAGTCTATTCGATATTTAATTGGGAGCCAGTGCAGTGTCATGAGGGATGGGGTGATATGGTCATGTTTTTTTGTTCCTGTTAGTATTCTAGTGGGTGTGTTCTGTAGGATTTGTAGTGGACGGATTGTGGTGAGGGGTAGGCCAAATAGTAAGGAGTTGCAGTAGTCGAGGTTGGAGAAAATGAGTAGTTGTAAAACTGTTCTGAAGTCGTTTTGAGAAAGGAAGGGTTTGAGTCGTCTTAGAGTTAGTAGTTTGTGGTATCCTTCTTTTAGTCTGTTAGTGATGTGGTTCTTGAAGGATAGTTCGCTGTCTGATTCCCAGGTTTCTTGCACGTGTGACTGGCGAAATTGAAGATTTTGGGTTCTCCATTTTGAGAGGTGTTGTAGTAGCATTGTTGTTTTTCCTGTCTAGGATGATTATTTCAGTTTTATCTATGTTTATTAGGAGTTTTAGATCATTAACAGTTGTTAATTTTTTTATAGATATTTGGCTGCTTCATTGTAAGTTGCTTCCAAGGTGTTGTGTAGTGGGATTAGTATTTGTATGTCATCTGCGTATAGGAAATGTGTCAGACTAAGGCAATCTAGAAGGTAACAAATTGGAAGGAGGTAAATGTTGAATAGTGTTGCTGGTAGTGCTGATCCTTGTGGGACTCCTGTGTTGAGGGTTCCTTTCTTCGAGAGGGTGTTGTTGAATGTCACTTGGAAGCTTCTGTGAGCTAGGTATGATGTGAACCATTGTAGAGTTTTACCGGTGGCTCCTATTTCAGTTAGTCTGTCCAGAAGGATTGTGTGGTTTACTGTATCAAATGCAGCTGATAAGTCCAGGAGGATTAGCAGGTAGCTTTGGCCCTTGTCGAAACCTCGGAGTATGGTGTCATTTAATGAGAGTAGTAGTGTTTCTGTGCTTAGGTTTTTTCTGAAGCCATATTGTGAGGGGTGTAGAATGTTGTTCCTTTCTAAGTGTTCAGAGAACTGGTTGTGGATGACGTTTTCCCTGATTTTGGCAATGAACGGTAGGTTGGATATGGGTCGATAGTTTAGTAAGTTTTCTGGGTCCAGGTTGTTCTTTTTTAATAGGGGTTTAATTATTGTTGACTTTAAGCAATCCAGATAATTCCCTTCCTCAAGGGAAAGGTTTGTGGGAGTAGGCTACTGTTGTTCAAATGGTTGACCTTCAGTGTATTTCGTTAAATGTTAAAGGCCTGAACTCCCTGTTTAAGAGACAATTGCTCATAAAAGAACTTACAAGACTCTCAGCAACAATAGCTTTTGGCAAGACGCACACCTGCGCCATAGGGATGAGCTCTTAATGGCTTCCCAGTGCTACCCGTTACAATTTTTTGCCCCTGCCACGATACACCAGAGGTATAGTGGGATGGGAATCCTCTTTGCGCACAATTTGGTGGTCCAAGTACACGACAATTATTGTGATCCCCAGGGACGTTTTCTCATCCTGAGGGTCACCCTACATAATAGGCCTATGGTGTTGGTGAGTGTATGTTGTCACCCATCTATGCAAGTTGAGACCCTGGGGGAGGTGACTCAGCATCTAGTTAATTATCCTGGGAATAATATAGTCCATAGCGGGGGATTTTAATGTGGCTCTGACACCTGAAGTGGACACTTCGGCCCGGGTTTCTAAGGGGACAGGTAGGGCTAGAAGGGCTATGAAACGTTTTATGGCCACCAGACAATTGGTGGACACCTGGAGGCTTCACTTCCCTTATAGCAGGAGCTATACCTTTTATTCGCATCCCCACATTTCATATACCAGAATTGACTATTTTTTAATTACAAAAGATCTAGTGGGGAAGACGCTCCAGACGGATATAGAATCAATCACGTGGTCCGATCATGCTCCCATCTGTTGGCTTTTGTCTATGCAGCCAAGGGACCCTGTGTGGAAATTCTGGAGACTAAATGATTCCCTTCTGAAAGAGTCTAGCTTCTGTGACCGTATAGCGGATGTGTTGGAGGATTATTTTTCCCTCGGTAGTGTAGCTGGAGTCTCACCCATATCCATCTGGGAGGGAATGAAGGCGGTACTGCGGGGACATCTTTTTAGCCTTGCCGCCTATATAAAAAACAACAACGGATCCGTAGGGAGGACTTATTGCAGGAACTAAGGGACCTAGAATGGAGGCATAAATGATACCCAGGGTTCACTGTCATTAGATTAGTAGCCCAAAATGGGAGGCGCTTGCGGCATTGGACGCGGCAGAAATAGCTTTCACCCTGGATATCCTTAAGCAGAGACATTATGAGTTTGGGGATAAAAATAGCAAGCTGTTAGCCTGGCGGTTACAGATAAAAAGAATAAAAGAGATGGTTTTATCATATTAAACACAAATCAGGCAAAATGCTTCTACAGCAGACAGAGATAAGGACTCGATTTCAGGAGTATTATGAGGAGTTATATAGGCCTGAGGTGGAATCAACGGCTGAGGCCATTTCCTCTTTCCTGGCAGCCATTCCTCTGCCTGAGTTATCCAAATCTGATCAGGCTCAAGTGGGGAAACGGATCTCCCCCTTTGAAGTAGACTGGGCAATTAAGGACCTAAAAACAGGGAAATCTCCTGGCCTGGATGGGTTCACACCCCTTTTTTACAAAAAATGCAGAACCCAACTGCGGGCCCCACTATCAGCTATGTTTAACAAGTTACGAGAGGGCAGCATCTTCTCCCATATGGGAATGTAGCGGGTATAACTATAATACCTAAGCAGGGGAAAGATCCTACAAACTGTGCTTCGTATAGGCCTATCTCTCTCATCAATATTGACTTGAAAATCCTCGCCAAAATTTTGGTGCTTTGCTTGCAAGGACTGATTGGGCAACTCATGCACGAAGATCAAGCTGGCTTCATACCAGGCAGAGCTACATCCGACAACATCCGGAAAATAATCGATTTGATCCATATTGCTAATTCCAATCATACCCCAGCAGTGTTTGACACTAGACGCCAAGAAGGCTTTGGTAGTCTCCTGGCCCTATTTGTTTGCTGTTTTGAATAAGATGGGTCTGGGTGGCTCCTTCGCTGTATGGGTAAGGGAGCTCTATAAGAGACCCACTAGCGTGTCTAAAGATTAATCATAGCTACACAGCACCATTTCCGATATGGCGGGGAACCAGGCAGGGTTGTCCGCTATCCCCACTTTTATTCGCTATCAGTCTGGAGCCCCTGGCGGAGGCGATCAGGAGAGCAGGGGACGTGCATGGGATACGGTGTGGAGGGCAGCAGTATAAGATAACCTTATATGCCGACGATGTTATCCTCTCTCTTTTAAAACCAATGGTTTCCCTGCCACGGGTGTTGTCTGTGATAGAGCAATATAGCAGGTTAACATAAGAACATAAGAAATTGCCATGCTGGGTCAGACCAAGGGTCCATCAAGCCCAGCATCCTGTTTCCAACAGAGGCCAAACCAGGCCACAAGAACCTGGCAATTACCCAAACACCAAGAAGATCCCATGCTTCTGATGCAATTAATAGCAGTGGCTATTCCCTAAGTAAACTTGATTAATAGCCGTTAATGGACTTCTCCTCCAAGAACTTATCCAAACCTTTTTTGAACCCAGCTACACTAACTGCACTAACCACATCCTCTGGCAACAAATTCCAGAGCTTTATTGTGCATTGAGTGGAAAAGAAGTTTCTCCGATTAGTCTTAAATGTGCTACTTGCTAACTTCATGGAATGCCCCCTAAACCTTCTATTATTCGAAAGTGTAAATAACCGAGTCACATCCACTCGTAACTTGTTCTAATGATCTTAAAGACCTCTATTATATCCCCCCTCAGCCGTCTCTTCTCCAAGCTGAAAAGCCCTAACCTCTTCAGCCTTTCCTCATAGGGGAGCTGTTCCATCCCCTTTATCATTTTGGTTGCCCTTCTCTGTACCTTCTCCATCGCAACTATATCTTTTTTTAGATAAGGCGACCAGAATTGTACACAGTATTCAAGGTGTGGTCTCACCATGGAGCGATATAGAGGCATTATGACATTTTCCGTTTTATTAACCATTCCCTTCCTAATAATTCCTAACATTCTATTTGCTTTTTTGACTGCTGCAGCACACTGAGCCGACGATTTCAATGTATTATCTACTATGAAGCCTAGATCTCTTTCTTGGGTGGTTATTTACACTGTCTGGGTTCCGGATCAACCCCTGTTTATGAGCATACCAGATTAAATTTAATACACAACGAACATTGTCAGAAGTTTGTCTTTCGGGTATAAATACCGACTGATCCTCGTGAACTAAATTAGGGGTTAACCTGCCCAATCTTAAAGCTACAATTTTTCCCAATAACTTAATATCAAAATTTAGTAAAAAGATAGGATAATAAGATGCACGCAGACTGATGCAATAAGGTGCGCCTAGTCTAGCGCATGTTTTGCTCGTGGGTGGTGCACATTTTGTGTACATAAAAATAACCACCGATGCAGTAAGGAGATTAGCGCATCTATGACACACGTCTTGGAACAGACACATTGCTTTTATCTTGCGCTTGGCTCTTGAAAGGAGAAAGCTGAGATTTAAATATTATTCTGAGGAGGTCATTCCTAATTTATTGCAAGCCAGAAGAGTTCCACGTCTTTGGCATTTGTACACTTTTGGAAGATGATTGAATATGGTGTCAGGCAGGGATGAATTGCAGGAAAATATCAGCCTGGAGGATTTTTTCAAAACCAGGCCACTCTGAATCCTTTGTTCACTTTCCCTGCAGCATGTATTTCAACAGTTCCCAAAAGCACACCAAACTGATCTTTCAGTGGACAAGTGCAAGGTGTTGCATATAGGGAAAAATAACCCTTGCTGTAGTTACACGATGTTAGGTTCCATATTAGGAGCTACCACCTAGGAAAAAGATCTAGGCATCATAGTGGATAATACTTTAAAATTGTCGGCTCAGTGTGCTGCAGCAGTTAAAAAAGCAAACAATGTTAGGAATTATTAGGAAGGGAATAGTTAATAAAACCGAAAATGTCATAATGCCTCTATATCACTCCATGGTGAGACCGCACCTTGAATACTGTGTACAATTCTGGTCGCCGCATCTCAAAAAAGATATAGTTGTGATGGAGAAAGTACAGAGAAGGGCAACCAAAATGATAAAGGGGACGGAACAGCTCCCCTATGAGGAAAGGCTGAAGAGGTTAGGGCTGTTCATCTTGGAGAAGAGACGGCTGAGGGGGTCTATGATAGAGGTCTTTAAGATCATTAGAGGTCTTGAACGAGTAGATGTGAATCGGTTATTTACACTTTTGAATAATAGAAAGACTAGGGGGCATTCCATGAAGTTAGCAAGTAGCACATTTAAGACTAAACGGAGAAAATTCTTTTTCACTCAACACACAAAGCTCTGGAATTTGTTGCCAGAGGATGTGGTTAGTGCAGTTAGTGTAGCTGGGTTCAAAAAAGGTTTGGATAAGTTCTTGGAGGAGAAGTCCATTAATGGCTATTAATCAAGTTTACTTAGGGAATAGCCACTGCTATTAATTGCATCAGTAGCATGGGATCTTCTTAGTGTTTGGGTAATTGCCAAGTTCTTGTGGCCTGGTTTGGCCTCTGTTGGAAACAGGATTCTGGGCTTGATGGACCCTTGGTCTGACCCAGCATGGCAATTTCTTATGTTCTTATGTTCTTATATATATCATGTGACCTGGAGCCTGGCAAAATTGAGCCAAAAAATATCCAACATAAATTTTGCATTATTTTTCTAAATAACTTAATAGATCCCTATCCTTAATAACACTAGATCACAGGTGAGCATTCCCCTCCTTCAAGTTTGATTACATCTCTCATATATACTATTAAAGTCTTTTGCCAACCAATCAGCTTTTGAACCAGTTGCCAAGTAATGAGACACCCACATTTCCAGCCAATGTCAGATACAAACACCTGCACACACTGGTTCAGAGACCTACTTTCTTCCTGAGATAGAGTATGTGTGTGTGTGTCTTTCTGTCTGACAGAAACACCTACACACACACATTCTCTCATTCTGTGTATGTGTGTATAGGTGTCTTTTTGTTCTAGATGTCAATAGTACTCTCCTGATATATGTGAAGATCATAAATAGGTTTCGGAGATCAAGTCATTTTTTTGTGGTGTTTGGTGGTCCTAATGGGGCAGAAGGCATCTAAGGCTTCTATTTCTAGATGGATCAAAGAAGCGATTGCATCAGTGTACATTTGCAAAGTCCTAGAGGTTCCAGAAGGTCTTCGGGCCTATTCTCCTAGGGCTCAAGCAACTTCTTGGGCCAAGTGTCAGTTTCACCTCAGGAGGTCTGTAGGGTGGTGACTTAGTCTTCATTGCACACTTTTGCCAAACATTGCCGACTGGATGTTCAGGCATCAGGCACAGAGGTGTTTGGTGTAGGTCTTTCGGGTTTTGGCCCAGTTTAAGATGGCTTGGGTACATCCCATTCATCTGGACTTGTCTGGAGCATGATAAGGAAGGAAAAATTGGTTCTTCCTTGCTAATTTACTTTCCTTGAGTCCCACCAGACCAGTCCAGAATCCTGCCCTTGGATTCTGAAGACCGCTCTTCTGGATGTGCATTTATATTGTTGGTATGCTTTTCATTTGTTTTACTTTGGGAGTTCAGACCCTCTGGAGGAAAGTGTTTTCAAGTTTAAATTTGGGGCTTCATTGATTTTTTTATTTTTATTTTTTAATTTCTCCTGCTCAAGGAAAGAAAGAGGGTTATTGTTCTGCTTTGTTACAGATTTACTGAGAGACTGCAGGTGGCAAAATAACTTAAGTACCAAGAGTGCAATGAAGTTTTTGTTCTCTGTTTTCATTTGCTAGAATGGGAGAAAAACTCCATCTCTGGACTGGTCTGGTGAGACTCAAGGAAAGAAAATTAGCAGTAAAAAAAACAATTTGTCCATTACTCTCCCATCTCAGTTAATGTTGTATTTGAAAGAAAAGTATTCCTTTAAATAGGCCAAATGAGATTAAAATTGGAGGGGGCTTTGGATAAACTATTTTGAACTACATGCCCCTTATTGAGAATCTTTCCCAAGAATTAGATGACTGGTTGCAGTATCGGCTGTCTTGGTTCGGAAGAATTGTGGCAGTTAAAAAGTCGTGGCATCCTCATAAGAACATAAGACTTTGCCATATTTGGTCAGACCAAAGGTCCATCAAGCCCAGTATCCAACAGTGGCCAGTCCCGGTCGCAAGCACCAGGCAGGATCCCAAGGAATAGATTAGATTCCAGATTCCGAGCTGCTTACCCCCAGAATAAGCAGTGGATTTCTGCAACTCCACCTTAGTGGTTTATGAACTTTTCCTCCAGGAGCTTGTCTGAACATTTTTTTTTTTTTAAACGCAGTTACACTAATGGCTTTTATCACATCCTCTGGCATCAGCCTCGCCTGTGTTATATATTCTAGATGTTGCCAGTAGGGATTCCTGACAAGAATCTTACATTTTTGCAGAAGAAAATCTTTGGCTTTATTTGGAGAAGTAGACCCCCTCAGGTGGCGAGATCAGTGCTTTTTCAGATTAAATTTTGTGGAGGGTTAGAGGTCCCGAATTTCAGGAAATACTGGGGGGCTGCACACCTTTGAGTGATATTAGATTGGCTCAGTAAGGCTAGGACTTGGCAGTGGAGCAGTTGTTTTGGGCTGCATTCCTTTGAAGGCCTAGGTGTGGCTGCCTGCACACGCTCATAGACCTTGTGCTATGGGTTGCCCTTTTACTACACATGCTTTGCCACTTTGGGACCAGTGGAAGGTTCAAATGATTTGGTAAGAAGGTTCACTCTTCTGTAACACCAATTAGCTATAATAAAAACTTTCTGCTGGGAATTCAATATAATCGTTTGAAGAATTGGGAAACATAAGGAATTAGCTTGGTCATTTGTAGGAACAAGGCACCTTTTTATTACTTTTGGTTATCTAGTTGAGAACCAAAAGTATATTCAGGTGCACCATTTTATTTCTAGTGCAAAAGTTTTTATAAGTGCTTTATTGAAAGGGAAATCACTATTTGAAGGCATGTGTGATAAACCTCAGATCTCCAAGGGGCTCATTTTAGAACCAGAGTCTTTGTTGAATGGGGAATCGATTGGGTAAACTAAACAAATATTAGCTTGGGAAAGGGATTTTGGGAGAGAAGTAGATGAAGATCAGGGGAACGCTTTGTTTTCTAGGTATCGAGAAAAGTTCAGTCTCCTCTCTTATTCTTGAAAATGGTTATGAAATACTATTTAGGTGATATGTAACTTCAGAAAGATTGCATACAGTAAGATTTTCCCTTCTGTTGGAAATCTTTGCTGGAAACATTGCGGGAGAGCGGGGCCTTTTTTTTTTTTTTTCAGATTTGGTGGGAATGTCTTGAGATTCAAAAGTATTGGGATAGGATGATCATTTACATTTTTGAAATGACTTAAATGTAAGTTCCCTGTACGTACCTGGATCAGTCCAGGCTCCTGGGGTTTTGCCTCCCTGCCAGCAGATGGAGCCAGAGATCTCTTTACCCTAACATGTTTTGTTTTTTTTTCCCTCTCTTGCCACAGTCTCTGCTTCACAGCACTATCCCCACCAATTTGCCCAGCGAGATGCCCCAGTTGATACCGGTGTTCCCGGGAGGCACCCCCATGCTGCCCCCGGTGGTGAAGGGCAACATCCCCGTCTCCTCCCCGCTGCCTCCCGCCTCTTTTGGGAAGCTTTCCATGCTGGACACCTTCGACCCCCCGGGAGCAGGGGTGGGTGTTTCGCTGAGCCCTCTGGACAGCTTGGACCTGCTGCAGTATCCCGAGTCCCGGCTGGACAGGCTTGACAGCTTCGAGAACAGCGGGGGCTCCCTGGACGCGTTGGACTCCTTCCCCACCGGTAGGTGCTGGACGCCGCGGGACCGGGCAGTTATAAATCGGCCACGGCTGAGGGAGGTGCTCGCAACCGAGCAGGATGAGGATGTCGCGCGAGTTAACGGACTCCGATGATGTGCATTCGTTAATTAAAAGATATAGGCTTTTTTTTTTTTTTTAGAAAGTAGATGAATGTAAGCTGTAAATATGCGTAAATTTTGACCATGTTACGAGTATTAATAGCAGGTGGTATGCAGATTGTTATGGGGGGGAGAGAGGAGTTAGCCGTTTTCTCAGCAGTCCTCTCCTGTTATTGTTAACGCCAAACCTTTCACTGGTGCGACACGGCCAATGGGCTGACATTGATCCCCTGTGTTTGGAGCAGCAAGGGTGTGGGGGGCGGGGGGGGGGGTGTGGTTTATGTTTTCAGCCGGTAAAATAAATTCAGAAAAGAAATGTGAATACACGCAGACCCGCTGCGGCGTTTTCTCTCTTTTTTGCTATTTTACCGGGGAACGACTGCAGGAGAAAGGGGTCCTGCCTGCCCACACCTGACGTTTGCCAGAGACACTAACAATCGGGATATCGCCAAACAACAAACCTGTCGGTTTCTCTTTTCTGCTGCAGGGAACATAAAATTGCAACCCGGCGCTGCTGCGGTGGCCCCTATGGCAAGATATAAATCGGTGCAGAGGGTGTGCGGGGGCCGTTTTGCGTTGCCTGTTGGTGCTCTTTCGGTTGCGGGCATTCGTTCTTGTCGAACACTCGTGGGCTTTAGTTGCTTATGAGCGGTGCCTTTGGTTGGGGAGGGAGGCCTCCAGGCTGAGGCGCTCGCATTCCCCCCTTTGCCTCTGCTCTAATTTCCTGAACAGTTCACATTCTGTTTGGGCATTTTTTATTCCTGGGGGAATTCTGCACACGAACTTTTAAAATTCCGCATACTTTACACTGGTCAAAATAACACAATATACATCACAGTCTCTGAGTTCTTAACTTAAAAAAGTAGTACAGAAAAATTATTATTCAGAGATGCAGAGTTTTAAATAGTTTGAGCAGAATTCCGCTAGAAGTGACCCTTCCACCCTCTCTCCCTACTCCCCTGGCCAGAACCCTTTTCACTCTGCCCTCTCAGGCTCTAATTCTCCACTCTCCACTATCTCTCCCCTCCCCCTCCAGGCTCAACCCCTTACACTATCTTCACCCCGTGGCCCTCCACTCCTAGAATTTGACCACGCTCTCATAACAGCCTTTCACACAGGCTGCCTCTATCCCACTCTCACACACACACATCCTCACAGAGGCTCCTCTCTTTTACACACACTCGCACACGTTCACACTCAAACGGGTTCCCTCTGTCCTTATCTCTCACGCGCTCCCCCCCCTCACACGGGCTCCCTCTGTCCTTCTCTCAAGCACACACACACACCCTCAGACAGGCTCCCTCTCTCTCACATATATACACACCATCCCCTCAAATAGGCTTCCTCTCTCTCTCACATATACGCATACCCACTCAAACAGGCTCCCTCTGTCCTCTCATTCACCCTCACACAGGCTCCCTCTCTCTTGCACACTCATATACACCCCTGCACATAGGCGCTCTCTTTCACGCACACGCCCCCTTTTACACACAAACACACACCCTCACAAAATCTCTCACTCACTCACACACACACTCGCACAGGCTCGAAATCTCACACACATCCTCCTGTGCCTGTCATTCTGCAGTACACACACTCACAGGCTGCATCAATGTCATCAGCTGTTCACTGCTTTGTGGCCCACCGGCTCCTCCGTCACCCTCATCTGTGAGGGTAGGAAGCAGGGGAGGGGGGAGGGGGCAGGGGGTGTGGATCAGTCCTGTAGAATCCCATTTGCTGAGGAGCCACTTGAGTGTGCTCAGGGAGCAAAGTAACAAGTTAGTTACCTGCCAAAGGGGGGGTGGTGGTGGGATATGGGGGCATTTGAAAGCAAGGAGGTCCGTATTCAGCGAGACGGTGAGTGGGAAAGTTCCCCTGGGTAGCTTTACCTGGATATTTAGTGGAATACCCAGCTAAGTACTCTGCTGAATATAGCTGGGTAAAGGGATCTGGGTAATTTTAGGACGGGTATTTGTCCAACTTGGCTTACCTGGCTTACGTTAGCTGGGTACCACTGGATATCTGTGCTCACTGGCTGGCTAAAATGTCGCCACCCCCTCATCATCTCCTTTTCTCCAAGTGAATTTTGGGTAGGTAATGAGTGACCTGGACAAAATTTAACCAGGGAGCGAGGAGAAATGTTTCACTTCTCTGTTTTTGTCTGGGTAACTCAAAAATTAGCCTCACGAAGCCTTTGAAGATGGACCTCAAGATAAATCCCTTCCATGTGTGTGTGTGTGTGTGTGTGTGTGTGTGTGTTTTTTGTTTTTTTCTTTTACCCGGAGTCACAAACAGGTCAATCCAGTAAAGTGCGGCCGCGTTTACCCCGCTCCTAACCCACTTTCTACTCACTTTCCGGCCGCGTTAGCCCTTCCTGCGATCCACAATCCCCTTTAACCTACTTTTACCGCGTCCTTAAATCCCCGGGTAACCCCTTCCGCACGCGGCATGTATATTACATGTAAACGATCGAATTAGCTATTCCCTACCATCCTGTAACCCGCGCCCCGACTATCGCTTTACCCTGCCGTTTTGCCGCGCGTTTAACCTGCTAACTTACCGCCTACCCTTACCCCTGCGTTTAGAGGCAGGGGGTAAGGGTAGGCGGTAAACTTTCCCCCAGCCCCCGCTCACCTGCTCTGGCCGCGTCCATGGGTGCTGGTCTCCAAGGCAGCCCCAGTCCTCTCCCCTCCTCCCGAAGCAACGAAATCGAAAAAAATCCAAAAAGTGAAAAAGAAAAAAAGCGAAGAAAAAACAAGTTGCAAGAGAGAGGACTGGCAATCCTACGCTCGGGATTGCCTGTCCTCTCTCCCCTCCTCCCGAGGCAAGGCGCGAAAAGCAGCCTTGCCTCGGGAGAAGGGGAGAGAGGACTGGCAGTGTAAAGCGACGAAGCGACTTACTTTTTTTGCAGCCCCCCTCCGGAGACGGACATCGGCGAGGACGACCGCGGCTCCCCTCCCCTGCCTCCAGCTGCCCGCGAAGATAGACACATCGCACGGGCGAAAGCGGCCCCTGTGCGTGCAATTGGGCCGCTCAGGATGTGACGTCACGACGATTGGCGTCACGGCATGTGACGTCACGTCTTGAGCGACCAATTAAACGCACAGGGGCCGCTTTTGCCCGTGCGATGCGTCTATCTTCGCGGGCAGCTGGAGGCAGGGGAGGGGAGCCACGGTCCCTCGTCACCGATGTCCGTCTCCGGAGGGGGGCTGCAAAAAAAAGTAAGTCGCTTCGTCGCTTTACACTGCCAGTCCTCTCTCCCCTCCTCCCGGAGCAAGGCTGACAATCCCGAGCGTCTGAGAACCGTCCACTTCCTGGTACCTGACATTTGAAATGACAGATACCAGCGTGTCCGTGAAGCTTTAGGCCCGCGCACCCAGGTTACTGTATAGGCGCTGTATAGCGCTCTGTACAGTAAAATGGGTTGTGCGGGCCTAACGCTTCACGGACGCTTCTTAGACGCATCTTGCATTTGCAAGCTATTTACATACAGGATTGAGTGGTAGGTGAGCTGGACTGTGCATGGGGCAACCGCGGGTGCGCCGGGCACTAACGCAGCTCTTCCTACCACTCGTTACTGGATTGACCTGTTAGTATGAAAATGTGAAAAAAGAAACCCCGTGAGAGCACTGAGTAGGCAGCCCTGACAATTAACACTGTTGCACAGCGCTGGCAGCGTGCGCTGCTCTGTGCCTGGGGACTGGAGCTACACTAATGCAAGGAGCAACCAAATTATCCCCATGGTGTCATGCAGGCAGAGGATGTAAGAGTCTCTCTGCCCTAGTGTGTTGAATCTTAGAGGGCTGCAGCGCATTTGACTGGTAGCAAATCTGAGTTTTAATGTTGATACTTCTTCAGTTCGGGATGAAGGTCACGTTCAGTGGAAGAGGAGGAGGAAACCAGGCTCCCGTCCCCTGACTCCGGGTCATCTGGAGAGGATGAGTCATCCCTGGTTTTAACCCTTTTGCAGTTATGGATGAATAGTTCTAAGTTTTCTGGGGGAAAAAAAAAAAAAGAGTACGAGCTATGTGTTTATTTGAATGAATTGGAAGTAAACCCGGGACTGTTTCAGCCTGTCCACATGACCTGGAGCCAGTTGGTAGCCCTGGAAGAGGGAGTCCGAGGGCCATCTGGCTGTTTTCCCCAGGGGATGGTGAAACCTGCAATTCCCCCCTCCCCAATCCTGAAGTGACAGTATGTAAAGAGATGGCCCTGCCAGGTCTGCCGACTGACCAAGGGGGGTAAGGAGTGTCTGCCACTTTTTGCCAGCAGGGTGAAAACTTCTTCCTGGATTTTAAAACAAAAGTCAGTTAAGAGAAACCCAGCCCGGTGGTTTGGGAGGAAGTAATGCCTTTCTATCAGGTTAACAGATGTTCAAGGTTCAAACTTTCGGGATTGCTGACAGAATACCCCTTTACCAGGCGGCCTTGGCTCCTTAGCGCTATAAAGCTTCTACGTTGAAACATTTTGCAAATTTTGCTGAGTTATTGGCTGCATGGCGACGCTGAAAGTCGTTTACATCATATGGTGGGATTGGGTAGGATAGGAGCAGATCTGCATTAATGCTGGGGGGGGGGGGGGGAAGAAAAGCTAGCTGCAGTGCAGGACCTTTGGGGGTGGGGGTACAGGGATCCCCTATATACTTGTGGTATGTAGGGATCAGATGGGGGGGTGTCTCATAAATTTGTCCAAGGTTTTATTTTTTCCTCAACATTAAGACAAAAGGTGTTCCCGAAGTTCTGTGAATCAGATTTCTTTCTTACTGTCTTTTCTTTCTTTCTTTTTTTTTGTTTGTTGCTGCTGTTGTGTGTGGTGGCTCTTTTTGATCAAGACCCTGTCCTGCAGGAGTCCAGGCCTGCCAGTGCCAGTCTGAAGCCACTGCCTGCGGTGAGTGAGAATCCCCAGGTCTGCTCTCCTAACCCGCCTTTAGCAGCCGCCGCACGCATCCCCTCCTCCCCCCTCCCACCATGAAGGCGTTCGCAACAGGGCAGACTCTGTCACCCAGCCAGCTGCTACCCTGCTTCCTCTTCAGTCACTCCAGTTCAAAGGTAGCAGCTTGTCCACACAGGGACCGTGACACTCCCCAGGCATGAAGCATTAAGGAACTCTGGCTGGGAACCATCTGATAATCACTCTAGAAACAGCCAGTCATCCAGAACTAACTTGTTATGAGTGCAACTTGCGTTAGCCATCTACCCGCACGCAAACGGCTCTTTATCCAGCTAGAAGGGCTTTTTGGAAGTTGACCATTCTGTACGTGGGTGAAAGTGCACAGGTTGTGCCACGATGCCTGTCCTTTTTGCCTGTGTTTTCATGGAGGTGTTCCCTGGGCCAAGTTGGGGCAGGGAGGCAACAAGGCACAAAGTTTTTTACATTTCCAAAACCGTGCCTTGTTTTGGCTGCAAAAAAAAAGGTATCTACGGAAAAAACAAGTGCAAATCTCTCACTGATCTTTTTCCTGGGGCAAGTTTTCAAAGGTGAAGCACATGTATACTTTCCCTTTGAGAACTGGTGCAAAATCTGCATGGAAAAGTACCTCCCTACACCACGTGTATATAGATATAGATGTTTCCTTTATATTACTTCGCTAGAAATATCTTCCCAATAGTCTTATTTTGACAAAGTATTTCCTCTATTTTTCCCTATGTTATTTCTGTATTAATATTTTCTCTTTATTATTTTCACATAATTTATTTTCCTTGCGCAAGCTGTAAAATATTGTCCCTGTGTCCCTAATTCTACTGTGTCTTCCTCCCATGTCCCCTTTGTAAGGGAGCAATGCACTGCAGTGCCCTCCGGTGGCGTAGAGCGTGGGATGCAGCTTTCTCAAAGTGCTGCTTCCAGTGCTGCTCCTCTGTGGGCCGATGATCGGATGTCAGCATTAAGAGCGGTGCTCAACTTCTTTCTCCCTCTCCCCACTGCCAGAGACTGTGGGCTAAAGGTGCTCCCAGCCCCTGCCAGCAGGAGCCTGAGCAGGGGATTGGAACCCAGGTCTCCTTGACAACTCTCAGAGATGTACAAAACTGTCATTTGGATTTGTACTTTCCCTCTCACCCCTGCCCCCCCCCCCCCCATATTTTCCCATTCTGTCCGATAGCAGCCACTGGCTCATTCTCTTCTCCCAGTCTTGTTTGGATAAACTGTTGCTTAGCTACAAACTCTCATTGTAAAAAAACCATAGCGCTTTAAATTAAAAAATTATCCTCATCCGTCATAATTTTATTAGCAGTGCTGACGGGACTTGTTACTTTTGTCTCTCTTTCTCTCTCTGCAGGCATATGGCTCTGGTTTGAACAACGTGGTGAATATGAGACTGGATGCGCTCCTGACCCACCTGCCTTCCACGGTCTTGCCGGGCATGACGCTGCTTGTGAAAAACCCGCTGGCGTCCACCTATGAGTTCAGCCAGGCCTGTCACCAGTGCTACCAGAAAACAGGTAAAAAGCCAGGGGTCCCCTCCATCCCCGTCCTCTCCACCCAGAATTTCCCAGGTCTGTCGCAGCACGTTCTGGCCTCCAGCTAAAGACCAGAGTCTGCGTGGGTGAGACTCGCAGCAAAATCTTTTTATTTGAGCAAGCAAATGTTGTGCGAGTAAGTAAAGAGATGCAAGCTACTTTATCATTCCATAAGTGAAATTAGGTGTGAATACCATAAGTACTGGAGCCGTATTATTAATCCTGAGCTTTTAAAATCCAATGATTTAAAATCCTGCCGCTGAGGTAATTTTTAACGGCAATGCATGTCACAATTGTTTTTTGTTTCGTTTGGTTAGTATTGGTGGGTGGGAGTGAATGGGGGAAGACTTAGTTTTGGTTACATGTGAGTATTTTTGAGATGTTTAACCAGTTATATATTACGACAGTATCAAAGCGAAATGTACGGTATTATATAGTAAAGAGATGCAATAGGGTGTGCATGAAAAGGGGGTCTCCAGCTGAGTTGCTGTAAAATCCTCGAGTAATAAAAGCCAACTAAATAAATAGAATCGAAAACCTTCAGATTGCCTGCTTCAGACTTGTTCAGCGTCCTGGTTGACTGTGACAGCTGTTGCCCGGTGAAAATGTGTTCAGGTCTCTGAGTGATTAAGGAGGTGACATCATTAGACGGTTTCCCCGTCCCCCTGGCTGTTCATGGCTGCTTCTGAAAGAACCGCTCCTCTCCCCTCCCCATCAGCTTTCAGTCCGTTAGAGGCACTAGCAAACGATCGGAAGAAGCGGGTTGGAATGATCGGCCAGCGGGCCGGATGTATTAAGCTTAGACACAAAGTGGGGGAAAAAGCCTTTATCACATCTCACCCTACGCCCTTTTGAGTTATTGCCTTTCACCTGCTCGTCTTGCAGCATCAGTACCTCACAAACATAAAATCGTCACAAATGGCCTCCAGCTTGATTTTCTGACCCTGCTCCAGTTTTGCCTTCCACCTGAACTGTGGGAAGATCCCCAAGGCAAGGCTTATTCTGACTGCTCCGACCCACATCCCCTGGCGCATTTCTGTGTCAGATTTCCGCCAGCAGCCCAGCCCCCATGAGTGGGCACAGCTGTCCTATGCCATCTAGCAGCAGCAGCAGCGGGAAGGGAGCTGGGCACGGAGAGCCAGCCTTGAGAATGTTTCCTTCATGTGAACCATCGCAGACCCGTCAGTTCGTCCAGCTTTCGCACCACCCTGTGCTGAATGTGTTTTACCGTTCAGGTTTCTGTCCTGGAGTTCTAGTTTGTGTTGCCGCAGTTTCCTCGTTTTGCACAAAAGTCACAGACACAGTCTCCGCTGCTTCCTGAAAGCCCCTAACTTCTTTCGTGCAGGCATTTCTCATTCCTGCATCCTCCCCACAGGGCACGCAGTCTTCTGGTGCTTTACAGCTGTGCTTTGCCCTAGGGCAGGGAACGTCTTCTCCATGCTCTTGGGATCCAAAATACTTGCAACTTGAGGTGGGTAGGGACTCAAGGAGGCTTGCCAGGGTGTCTGCTGGGCACAACTGATAAGGAGAGCAAGACTTATGCAAAAAGCATGTACCTACCTCTGTACATATGTTCCTGATTTATGGTTCCTGATTTATGGTTCACAGTTACATTTAATTGAGTTTATGAAAGTTCTCTTTTAATAGTTTTCCTGTATACTTGTGTTAATGTATTCTGCCTTGAGGCGACTGTTTTAATGTATTTCCGCCCTGGAGGCGTCTGTTCAGTTCCTTGTAAACCGGTGCGATATGTATTCTTTACAGGAACATCGGTATATAAAAATTAAAAATAAATAAATAAATAAATAAAAAAAAAAAAAGCTGCTACATGACTTTTTGCTCAGGACTTAAATGTGTGTGTGTGTGTGTGTGTGTGTGTGTGTGTGTGTGTGTGTGTGTATCTTCTGAGCCTTTAGTGATCTCTCTGCCGCTGCCCCAAACCTCCATGGATGGGTTGCCCTTGCTATCCTCAGGACTGGAGGGCGCACCTTTTCTGAGCTGCACCCTCAGTGAAGCCCTCCTTGGGCTTGTGTGTGCTCCTTCTACATCCTGGGCCTGGCTGACCCCAGCAAACAAGGGAAATGTGAATTCCCTGTACGTACCAGGATCAGTCCAGACTGCTGGGTTATGCCTCCCTTCCAACAGATGGAGTAAGAGAAAAGTTGGAAAGGCACCCCACCCCCAATATACCCTGGTGCGCCACCTGCGATCCCTCAGTATTTCTCTGACTCCAGCAGATTGAAAGAGCATAACCTGTGATCCTAATCTTATCTAAATTTGGAAGGTTTCTTCTGACAGGTTTGATTAAGGAAGAATCCTTTGACTAGATCAATTTCAAAAGCATAGATAAAAAAAAAAGGACACAGTCAGGCGAGGCAGGGCATTTCCCTACAGCCATTTACCCGGAGATTTTTACCCTGACCCGGTGACCTGCGGGGGAGGATTTACCGGTGGGCCGGTCATTCTCTCCCTTATTTATCACCTAAGAGAAGTAACATTCCTCTGGGGCGGTGCTTAGACAGAGAAGTAAATTCCTCTGGTGTATGATTGGTCTGGTAGCTCAGGGAGGTTGTTCCCCTGTTTTTGGGGGCTGATTAAAACTAATAATAGGGACAGTGTGTAAAAAAAAACAAAACAAAAAAAATGTGTATTTTAAAAGCGCACCTATTCTTCAGCCCTAGCCTGCCTTGATCTCCCGGGCCTCCGGGAGGGGGTGGCGTGTCACCCAGCTGCTTCGCGCGCTTTCTTCATGCCGCGTGGGTCCGTTTGTGGTGCTTGTGGGGAGCCGGGGCCCCGGCTCTCCCGCGAAGGCCTCTGCTCCCGGTGTATCCCCAGGGGCGAGGGGCCTTCGCAGCGGCTGATTTCGGGCCGGGGGTCAGCCTTGCCGCGCCCGAAGGGATATCGAGCCGAGCAGTCTGCTTGGAGGCAGAGGCCCAGCACGCTCCCAATTGGCGCGAGAGCCGCGGCCATCTTGCCTCCATCGGAACCCAATGCTGATTCAGTGGGAGAGGGAGAGGATCTCTCTCCTCTTTCCCCGCCAGAAGTAATAAAGCTCCTGTACGGAGATGATTAAATAACTTCTGCAGATGTGACACTAAATAGGAGGCAAATTGTTTATAGAATTTGACTGTAAGTCCATCGGGACCGGTTTATTTGCCCACCTTCATATCCTTAATAGCCGCTAGAAGTTCTGGGGAAGTGATTTCGGCATCGAAACATTTCTGATGTTAAATGAGGTAGAGCAATAGATTGTAAATAAGCATTGATGACTTCCTGATTGATCGAGGGATTTGAAGAGTATACATAGAAACATAGAAATGACGGCAGAAAAAGACCAGTCGGCCCATCTAGTCTGCCCAGCAAGCTTCCACACTTATTTTCCCATACTTATCTGTTTCATTATTTTCCTTTACTTATCTGTTTCATTTACCACCAAGTTCAGGGCCCTTGTTGGTAACCGTTTGATTCAAATTTCCTGCCATCCCCTGTCATTGATACAGAGAGTAATGTTGGAGTTGCATCCAAGTTGAGCATAAGGCTTAATGGTTAAGGGTAGTAACCGCCGCATCAAGCAAGTGATCCGATGCTTGGTTGCCCAGACTGCACAGATCAATGTCTTGTTGGATGTTGTCTGAATGTAAAACCTGTTTTCCACATTTCCCCCTGCCATAGAAGCAGAGAGTGACTCTGTATATGCATTCAAAGTGATAGCAGGCTAAATTGGTTTAGGGTAGTAACCGCAGTAATAAGCAAGCTACCCCCATGCTTCTTTGTTTACCCGGATTGTGAAGTTCAGTCCTTGTTGGTTGTGATCTGAATGCAAATCCCCTTTTCCACATTTCCCCTTGCCATTGAAGCAGAGAGCAATGTTGGAGTTGCAAAGGCTTATTGTGTAAGGGTAGTAATCATCAGGCAGTAGCCTCCATTCCAGTACTACACCCCCATGGCTCTTCTCTTCATTCCCATCCTCTAGCCTTTATGGATCCACAGTGTTTATCCCATGCCCCTTTGAAATCTTTCACAGTTTTAGCCTTCACCACTTCCTCCGGAAGGGCATTCTAGGGATCCACCACCCTCTCCGTGAAGAAATACTTCCTGACATTGGTTCTGAGTCTTCCTCCCTGGAGCTTCAAATCGTGTCCCCTTGTTCTACTGATTTTTTTCCAACGGAAAAGTTTTGTTGTTGACCATGGATCATTAAAACCTTTCAAGTATCTGAAAGTCTGTATCATAACACTCCTGCTCCTTCTCTCCTCCAGGGATTACATATTTAGGTTCTTCAGTCTCTCCTCATAAACCATTTTATGAAGACCATCACCTTTTTGGTCGCCCTTCTCTGTACCGCCTCCATCCTGTCTCTGTCCCTTTGGAGATGCGGTCTCCAGAACTGAACACAGTACTCCAGGTGAGGAATCACCAGGGCCCTGTACAAGGGGATTATCACTTCCTGTCTCTTACTAGATATTCCTCTCTCTATGCAGCCCAGCATTCTTCTGGCTTTAGCTATCGCCTTGTCACATTGTTTCGCCGACTTCAGATCATTAGACACTATCACCTCAAGGTGTCTCTCCTGCTCCATGTACATCAGCCCTTCACCCCCCATCAAATACAGTTCTTTCGAATTTCCACATCCCATATGCATGACTCTGCATTTCTTGGCATTGAATCTCAGCTGCCATATCTTCGACCACTCTTCCAGCTTTCTTAAATCCCGTCTCATTCTCTCCACTCCTTCTGGCGTGTCCACTCTGTTGCAGATGTTAGTATCATCCGCAAAAAGACAAACCTTACCTTCTATCCCATCCGCAATGTCGCTCACAAAGATATTGAACAGGACCAGTCCCAACACCGATCCTTTCAGCACTCCGCTTAACACCGCTCTCTCTTCAGAGTAAGTTCCATTTACCATCACACATTGTCTTCAGTCCATCAACCAGTTTGCAATCCAGGCCACCACCTCGGCACTCACTCCTAAGCTTCTCATTTTATTCACCAGCCTCCTGTGCAGGACCATATCAAAAGCTTTGCTGAAATCCAAGTAGATGACATTGAGCGCTTTTCTTCGATCTAATTCCCTAGTCAACCAATCAAAAAAGTCAATCAGATTTGTCTGACAGGACCTTCCCTTGGTGAATCCATGCTGCCTCTGGTCCAGCAATTCTTCCGACTGTAGATAGTTTACTATTCTTTCTTTCAGCAGCAACTCCATTACTTTTCCTACCACCAAGGTGAGGCTAACCAGCCTGTAGTTTCCAGCCTCCTCTCTGCTCCTACTCTTGTGAAGCGAGACTACCACCGCTCTTCTCCAATCACTCAGCACCACTCCCGTTTCTAGGGATCTATTGAACAGGTCACGCAGCAAACCCGCCAGCACATCTCTGAGCTCCCTCAGTATCCTGGGATGAACCTCATCAGGCCCCATGGCTTTGTCAACTTTTAGTTTTCCATGCTCTTCCCATACCATCTCTTCTGTAAACTGAGTTACATCTACTCCACTCCCCTCCAGTTTCTTGTTAACTAGCGACGGTCCTTCTCCAGGGTCCTCTTTAGTGAACACCGAACTGAAGTATTCGTTTAATATTTCTGCCATTTCTTCATCTCTTTCCACACATTGATCCTTTTCACCTTTCAATCTCACTGTACCACTTTGGACTTTTCTCCTTTCTTTGATGTATCTGAAAAATGTTTTGTCACCTCGCTTTACCTCTTTGGCAATCCTTTCTTCCACTTGACTTTTTGCCATCTTGATTACTTTCTTTGTCTCCCTCAGTTCCATCAGATATTCTTCCTTGTGCTCCTCCCTTTGGGATCCTTTGTATTTCTTGAACGCTGTTCTTTTAGCTTTTATTTTGTCAGCCACCTCCTTTGAGAACCAGATAGGTTTCATTTTTCTTTTGCTTTTCTTTACTTTTCTAACATATAGATTAGTTGTCTTGGTAATTGCTCCTTTTAGTTTGGTCCATTGTTGTTCCACATCTCTCTTGTTTTCCCAGCCTTCTAGTTCTTCCTCCAGGTACTTCCCCATTTCATCAAAGTCCGTGTTTTTGAACAGCAAAACTCGAGTCTTCATGCTTCTTCTCCGTATCCTATTTGTGAGATGAAACCATACCGTTTGATGATCACTGGTGTTGAGGTGGGCACCCGCCCAGACATTAGAGACATTATCTCAGTTATTGAGCACTAAATAGAGTATAGCTTCCTCCCTTGTGGGTTCCATTACCATTTGTTTGAACAGAGCCCCTTGCAGGGCATTCACTATCTCTCTACTTTTGTTAGATTCTGCAGAAGGGATTCTCCAGTCTACATCCGGCATATTAAAATCTCCAACAATCACTGCTTCTTCTTTCTTTCCCATCTTTTGGATGTCTTCAATCAGATCTCTGTCAAGCTCTTCCATTTGATTTGGAGGCCTGTAAACCACTCCAATAAAAATGGATGCCCCATCTTTTTTTTAGGTCGGCCCATAGTGCTTCTTCTTTGCCCCATCTTCCTTGCAGCTCAGATGCTTGGATATTGTGTCTGACATAAAGAGCCACTCCTCCCCCTTTCCTGTCCTCTCTGTCCTTCCTTAATAAGTTATAGCCCGGTATTGCCGTATCCCAATCGTGAGATTCCGTGAACCATGTCTCCGGGACAGCAACAACATCCAAGTCCGCCTCTTCCATTAGGGCTTGTAGATCTGGGATGTTATTGCCCAAACTACGAGTATTTGTGCTTATAGCTTTCTAGCTTTTCTCGTTCAGGTTACTGCTTTTCTTGGACTCCTTTTGTGCCTTATTTAGTTGAGTTTTGTTATCCACTTCACCTTTTTCCATTGCATTTGTATTTGGGGGGTGACATTCTAAATCCTTTCTGCCATCCCCAGCTTCTAGTTTAAATGCCTTATGACATACATTAAAATCCTATCTCTTAGGATCTGTTTACCTGCCACAGACAGATGTAAGCCATCTTCCACACACAGCCCCAGCCAGAGCTGTTCACTGGACTCTGTATCTGCTATTGATTTTGAACAGACCCTCCCCAGATTTGGCTAGCTAATTTAAGCTTTTTCCTTGGCTCTCCCCAAGAAGTTGGCTT
The DNA here is from genome assembly GCF_901001135.1 of Rhinatrema bivittatum. Classification (NCBI taxonomy): domain Eukaryota; kingdom Metazoa; phylum Chordata; class Amphibia; order Gymnophiona; family Rhinatrematidae; genus Rhinatrema; species Rhinatrema bivittatum. Next base: position 424,669,131 of record NC_042616.1, read on the forward strand.
TCTGGCTGTCTCAAGTTCAAAGCAGACTGAACCTGATTACCCCCTGGAATGCTCAGAGTCACTTTCCAATAGCTGTTTAGCCCAAACTTTTTTTTTTTGTATATTTTTGTTTTTTGTTTTACTTAGACAAACACACAGCAATTTAAAGCAGCAATATTAATATCTAGAAAAATAGACAATTAAGGCTAGCACTATACAAAAACAGAAAAATATAACCAGACCTCTATAATAAAGATAAATTAAAGATATTTCTTAGCTTTAGTAGAGATTCTGATAGAAATTAAGGAACCATTGCCTGATTACGTCATTAGTGGAAAGAATGTGACCAGTCTCATTTTTTATTTTTAGTATATGATTTTGGTAGGCAACCTTTTTCAACTTGTTAGCTAGCAATTTTCCAGCTTTTTCTCCTCCCTCAAAGAACTGTTGCCGCGCTATCTCTAGAGAATGTGGAATCCATTCAGATTCCAACTTATGGAGTTCCTCCCTTGCTTTGATAAGTTGATTGAGTGTAATCTGAGATTTAATAGTAGAGTGCTTGTCCGTAAGAATATGGTTCTCCTAAATTGTCAGTCTTTTAATAAAGATTTGGCATTTTGGAATTATTGAACTTTTCCTGTTTAAATTGTTTTTTCTGGTTTGTTTTACAAGGACCTTTGCAATTGATTTTGCAACACACCTGTTGGATTGTGTTCATATTAATGTGTTTGCCCATTGTTTCACACATCGTTGTGGGTTTACTCCTAAGTTGGATACATGTCTCCTCCTTTTTCTTTTTAAGGAAGGAAGAGCGAGATATAAAAAGACCACATATATAGGCTTTAAAGCAATCCCATACTATAAGTGGAGATTAAACCGAATTAGCATTAATGCGAAAAACTCTTGGATTGCAGGTGCTATATCTTTGGTGAAAGAAATATCCTGGAGTATGGAGACATTAAGACGCCAGAAATGTCTACCTCGGTCAGCATGTGGGGAGTGTATATCAAGAGATAAGGGGCATGATCTGACCGAGAAATAATTCCCACTTCAGCATGCAAGACATTATGAAATAATGAGTTGTTGACTAAGAGATAGTCTATTCTAGAATAAGAATCATGGGGTTTAGAGTAGAAAGTGTAGGATCTGGAATGGGGATATCTAAGTCTCCAAGCATCAACTAGCTGTAGATTATCCATAAATAATTTGAATGGATCTACATGAACTTTAGCTAGGTATGAATGTCCTTTAGAGGTATCTAAAGTGTGGGATAGTGCCATATTAAAGTCCCCCCTCCCAATCAGGATTTCTGCAGTATGCTGGAGGCTTAGCCTTTGAAGAAATGAGGCTTGTCCTGTATTTGGTCCATATACATAGACCAGAGTATATGTCTTCCCATTAACCACTATTTGCACTAAAAGATATCTACCCAAAGGGTCTGGAATACAGAGAATGCACTCACGTACAAAATCTTTGGAGAACAATGTGCAGACTCCAGTATATTTAGCAGAATTACTGTTAGGGGCAAAATATTGTTGGGAGAATCTAGGAGAGCATAAGAGGTGTTCATACTGTCGTGATAAGTGTGTCTCCTGAATAAAGAGTATCTCAGGTTTGGTCAGATCAAGCTCTCGAAATAGAATGCTCCTCTTCTGGTGTGTATGGAGACCCTTGACATTGATAGAGGTGAAGCAAAAATTAGGCATCATACTCTTGTTGTAGCATTTGAAAAGATGATATAAGTTTGTCAAAGTTCTCCAGCAACCAAGGAGGCTCATAAAGTGTAGTAGAACATAACTTATAGAAGGTTGTGACTCCATTGAGAGTAAGAAAAGAACACACTAAACAGTAACTGAAATCCCCTGGTCTGATCACTCCCTTATCCATTCCACCTTGACATGAAACATAAAACCCACCAGGGATGGAAACAACATAAGAGCAACCACCTACCGACCTCCTTTTGATAGCAATACACTTCAACTAAAACTACAAGAAGAAATCACAAACATCGACCTAACAAAAGCAGAAACCGCCACAACTTCTTGGCTCAACATCACCAAAGACATAGCAGACAAAATAAACCCAACCATCACAAAGACAATAAAAAACCCAAAACAACAAAATCAATGGTACAACGACAGCATAAGAACAGCCAAACGCGAATTCAGGAAAAAAAAAGAGAACATGGCGCAGAAAAAAAGAGAGAACATGGCGCAGGAATAAAACAGCCCTTCTACGCTCCACATACAGAACCTATCTGGCATTCTACAAAAAACGTATTCACAACGCTAAGAAAGATTTCTATTTGAGCAAAATAAATACCAGGTAGATGTGAATCGGTTATTTACTCTTTCGGATAGTAGAAAGACTAGGGGGCACTCCATGAAGTTAGCATGGGGCACATTTAAAACTAATCGGAGAAAGTTCTTTTTTACTCAACGCACAATTAAACTCTGGAATTTGTTACCAGGGGATGTGGTCAGTGCAGTTAGTATAGCTGTGTTTAAAAAAGGATTGGATAAGTTCTTGGAGGAGAAGTCGATTACCTGCTATTAAGTTCACTTAGAGAATAGCCACTGACATTAGCAATGGTAACATGGAATAGACTTAGTGTTTGGGTACTTGCCAGGTTCTTATGGCCTGGATTGGCCACTGTTGGAAACAGGATGCTGGGCTTGATGGACCCTTGGTCTGACCCAGTATGGCATTTTCTTATGTTCTTACGCTATTCTCCATTGTACATAACCTCACCAAACCAGCAAATGACCCTGGAATACCTAACAACCCTATCAAAAGCAATGAATTTGCTGAATTCTTCATTGAAAAAATCAAAAAATTAATAAACAGCCCCACCACACACAACCAAACATTAAAAATACCATATAAACTGACCACAACGTGGTCGAATTTCAACCCGCCTCCGCACTGGAAATTCAAAAAATCAACAGAAATATGAACTCGGCAAACCATCCCATTGACAGCATCCCCATTCTTACAATTAAACTGGTTGAAAATACAATAAACAAAATGATCACAGACATTGTCAACCTCTCACTTACAGAAGGAATCTACCCAGAATGCCTAAAATCAGCAATCATTAAACCTCTAATAAAAAAAGAGCAACCTAGATCCTGCGAACCTTCAAAACTACCACCCTATATCCAATCTACCTTTCATTGCAAAAATCATAGAAAAAATTGTACACTCACAGCTCTCAGACCACCTCGAATTCAACAACATACTTCACCCTTCACAATTCGGCTTCAGGAAAAACTTAAGCACAGAAACACTACTTCTCGCACTAAATGACACCATACTCAGAGGATTCGACAAAGGACAAAGTTTTTAATTAATCCTTTTAGACTTATCAGCAGCCTTTGACACAGTCAGCCATACCATCTTTCTTGACAGACTATCGGAAATAGGAATCACACGGATAACTTTACAATGGTTTGCATCCTACCTATCGCACAGAAATTTCCAAGTACTATACAACAACACTCTTTCGAACAAAGTCAGTCTTACCACTGGAGTTCCCCAAGCATCTGCCCTATCAGCAACACTATTCAACATCTACCTTCTACCAATTTTTCACACTCTCGAAAGACTTGGTCTGACTCATTTCCTATACGCTGACGATATGCAAATACTTATCCCTATACAGAATACATTAGACGAAACCTACAAAAGACTAACCTACATTCTTACCGAAATCAAACAATGCTTATCTGCTTTAAAACTCATAATAAACCTCGACAAAACCGAAATAATCATACTAGATAGAAAGAACACCACCACTCTCATGTAACCACTCAAAATGGAAAACCCAGGACCAAGATGGCCGCCGTTGTGTGAGGACGCAAAAGCAGCAGCTCCCAGCTTGCCGAAGGTTTCTTGGTTTCTCTAAGGTGATTTTCTTTGCTCTTTTTTTCTGGATATAATGCCACACACAAAAAGAAAAGCCCGTCTAAGAGAGGGCTTACCTGTTCCTGAAGCGGACACTCGGCAGCCAAGTTAGAGGCTGCTTTTGCCAAGATACCATCGAGGAACCCTGGAGGCGGAGTCGCTGGGGCTGGTAAGGAGCAATTACCACCCCCCTGACCCTCGAAACACCTTTGAGCACGGGGGCTCCAACAACGCTGGGGGCTCCAACAACGCTGGATCCTCCATCTGGTAGAGAGGAAGAACCATTCATGTCGGAAAATTTACTTACTCCTGGATTCCAGAGAAGAGCAGAGGGTCTGTCTGTCTCTTCGGAGAACCCGGTGGAATCGGGTTCCAGGAACCAAGGAGAAAAAGCAACACAATGCCTAGAACATCAAGGAGAAGGTGCAATGGAGGTAGGAAATGAGAATGGAACTTTCCTGGTGACTTTCTCTACCCCTACTTTAGCACCTTCCCTGGAAGAAATTAGGAATATATTGATGTCAATGCAAGTCTATTAACACCCTGACTGTAACAGTACAAGAGGCAATTATGAAATCACAAAAAATGGAGGAGAAGACAGATAACTTGGAAAAATGTCTTAATCAGATGGAGGGTAAAATGAAAAATATGGAAAAGATCCAAGTAAGTTTAATACATCTGAGAAGATGCACGAGAATAAAATGGAGGCATTCGAAAACCAAATGAAAAGGGCAAATTTGAGAATATTAAATTTCCCTAAAACGAGGATGATGTCAGCAAAAGATCTTTTCAAAAGCTATTTGCTTACTATTTTAAAATACTCAGAAGATAACCTCCCAGCAATATCGAGGGTTTACTATTTGCCTCAACATCTCTCAAGTGAAAATAATCTTAATCAGTGATCAAGAAAGCAAGATATAAATACAGATTTAAACTTGACTGAATTTTTGGAGAAATCCTTTGTCAGATATAAATACAAGATCAACACTTTTGATTCAATTCTCATGTATAACAGAAAGAGATAATGTATTAAGATCTTACTTTAGATTTCAAAAGTTGAAATTTTATGGTCAGCCGGTACAAATTTTTCCGGAAATTGCAAAAAAGACTCAATTGAAAAGGAAAACGTTTCTTGTAATGAGGGAAGAAGCTATTGAGTGTGGAGCAAAGTATAGTTTGCAATTTCCTTGCAGATGTATACTATCCTTTAGGGATTCTAAATATGTCTTTAATGAACCGGAGCAACTACATTTGTATTTAGATTCACATTCTCAATCCTAGGAACACTCCGTATAGTAGTTGGATTTAGAAATGATGGGTGTAACTCACAGCATGGCTTAATTTAGTATTAGTTATTTCCTAGTAGTATTGCTCCTGTTTCTTCTTGGTCTTCCTCAGATTTCTTTAAGATTTATTCAATATGAGTATTGATCAATGCATGGAAAATGTTCTCTTTTATATCTTGAATGATATATATTGAATGATAATGTATATTTGCTTGGATCTGGAGTACACATATTGTAATTTGATTTCTTGTAATAATTGTTTAAAATTCAATAAAATATAAATTAAAAAAAAAAAAAGGAAACCCAAAATCATCAATCTCCCCTGTCACGCATGCTCGAAACCTAGGAATCACCATTGACAAAGACCTATCCTTCAAAATCCACATAACTAACAAGATTAAGGATGGATACCACAAATTACTTACCCTCAGACGCCTTAAACCTTTCCTTTCACACGATGACTTCAGAACTGTCCTGCAGCTACTCATCTTCGCCAACCTTGACTACTCGCAACCATCCGCCCACTCCAAATTCTGCAGAATGCAGCTGCCAGAATCCTAACTGGAACAAAGTTACATGATCACATTATGCCAACTCTTTCAGCACTACACTGGCTCCCAATAAAATATTGAATAGACTACAAAGTACTAACAATTTACACTCAAAGAATAAAGGCCTCCTGAAAATACCCCCAACCAGAAGCACACTACTAAATACAACCCGGGAAAGAACTATATCCATCGCCAGCCCCTCACTAAGGAACTCACTCCCAACCGAACTAAGAACGCAACCCAACATAAAAACCTTCAAAAAAGAATTGAAAACCTTGTTGTTCACCAAAGCCTATGCAAACTCACACCATCAACCGCACTGCCTGACACCATTGCACACCAGAAACATGAAAATACAGTCCATCCCATGAACAATGACATTTCTACGACCTCTCAAAATTCCAAGACATTTATAATTATCCTAAGAGCATAGTTAACTGCATATTAACTATTTGTCTGGCCTATTTCACTAACTGACCTGTTCGACTTATCCCACTTACTTCCTACCCAACCACCTCACCCTCTAACCCAGGGGTGGGCAATTCCAGTCTTTGAGGGCCACAAACCTGTCGAGGTTTTAGGATATCCTAATGAATATGCATGACATAGATTTGCATACAACGGAGGCAGAGTGCATGCAAATCTCTCTCATGCATATTCATTAGGGATATCCTGAAAACCAGACTGGTTTGTGGCCCTCGAGGACCGGAACTGCCCACCCCTGCTCTAACCCCACCCTAATTGTATCTGCACATGTTATACCAACTAACCGCAACTTATCACAAATGTATAAATTGACTGGACGACTATACACTGTATTTTACCTTCTGTAAACCATTCTGATGGCGAAACCAAATGACGGTATACAAAACACGACAAATAAATAAATAAATATACTTATGCTGATGCTACGTGTAATCATAGCACTTTTGGATAGCAGTGCACTGTGCATCAAGTTAACATAAAAGTACAAATATGCAGCTATAACCCATCTATGAACTTTTTTACCTCCCCTAAACCATAACAATCCTGCTCTAACCTCCCTGCAGGCCAAAATCTCTCCCTTCCTGGGAGGAATTATCAGTGACAAGGGGAGATCCAGAAGCCGCCTCGTCATAAAGCAGTGTATAAACAATTATTGCTATTGCAAGACAGCGCAAAAAATAAATAAGAAAAGAAAAAGGAAAATTTCAGAAAAAAGCATTACAAAGTCAGATGGAGCACAATAAAACCAATCCGACATGATATCTGCGTATTATAAACTGGTTCTATATAGTTATCAATTAGGGAAAGGAGTACCCCCTTCATTAGATTAGCAATCAGGTTGGGCCCTGGCTGTTCACCGAGCCACCGGATTGTCGGCGCAGTCTGCTATTGCACTTTCCTACTCTCTGCCAGGTTGTTTTTACTGATCTCAAGATGGCTGACTTAGCTGGTTTAGAGGGTGGAGCCATGCTGACAAAGCCTCGCAGTGATAATATTGATAAGGCTTCAGCCAGTGAGCATACTTTGTGAGATTCCATCTATAGTAAAGAAAAGTCCAACAGGGTGCATCCAACGATATTTAATGTTCTCCTTTCTGAGAAACGCTGTAATTTCCTGCAACTCCTGTCTGCTTTGCAACATGGCTTGTGATAGATCCACATGTTCTGAGAGATCCTGGTGCTCCCAACAGCAACTATTTTGTGTTTTAGCCGCTTGTGCTATGATCTCCTTAACTGTATATCGATGAAAGCAGACCACTATATCACGACTTTTGTTAGCCAGTGGAGCACGCAATGCTCGGTGAGCTCTATCAAGCTGGAAGTTGGGTTAGATAAAACCCAGTTCCGGATTGGAAATAGTTAGGAAGTGTTGGCATAAGCATGTGATAATTTCTTTGCAGTCCTCATTCTCTGGGGATTCTTTGATGCCCTGAAATCTTAGATTACTCCTACACGCTCTGTTTTCTAGGTCTGCTAGTTTCAGTCTTAACATCTGATTCTCCTCTTGTAGGTCTTGACAAGTGATTTTTATACTTTTAGAAAATTCGGTCTGGCCATAAAGTCTCACATCCATCTCATCCACCCAATGGCCTATTGAGGCTAGCTTCTCTCACATTTCATCCATATGCTCCATCATCTCTTGACGATAGAGTTTAATATCTTTGCGTAGGCTGGCAAACCATTCCCGAAATTCTGATCGCGTTGGGTGTGCTGATTCGGTGTGGCTAGCAGGATCAGTGAGCTCTGAGTCCTCCTTCTTGATCATTGTTTCACCGCCATCTTGGATATCGCTTGCCCCTTCATTGCATACCTCAGCAGTGTTCTCACCATCCTTGCAATAAGAAAAACAGCGAAAATCAATATTTTTCTTCTTGGAGGCCATGACGGAGTACTTAAAACTCAGTATTTGTACCTGATGATTAAAAAAATGCTCAAGAACATCTGCAATTGCTATAGATTATTGAGACTGCTCCAGGAGCTCGCAAATCAGGCTGCCATCCCTGTCGATGACGTCACTTCCTCCCACTTAAATTTTCTGTGGATGAAAATGAAAATCTAGTCTCCAGTCTAGAGCAATCAGCTTTAACTTTACTTGCTGCTCAAGAATCCATATCACAGAAGCTGTTGCCGCTATTTTATTTCTAGCCAGTGTTTTTGCTATAAGTGAGTCCTGAATCTGGACATAGACGCATACCTTGCTGCTGGTTGACTCATATTGTTCTTGCTCTTGTCCTCTTCCTCTTCCTCCTCCTCCTCTTGCTTGCAGGTCCGAAAGCCCTAGACTACACACACAAGGAGGGCCTGGAGCATAAGTGTAAAAGGGACATGTTACTTGCACGACAAAGGAGCTCTGAGGACAAGACCTGGAAGAGGATCCGTCCACGCCCAACCAAAACCAACTTTGTAGGATCTTATTATCTCTGTAAAGGTGAGAAGTTGCCAACATGGCTGTGGTGGGAAGGGCGCTGTACCTATGTGATACATGCCTCGCTTCCCATGTCGCATGTCTCTGAAGCACGTGTGACACAAAAGGCTTGTCAATGGAAGACGGTCTCTGTATACAAGTGTCAATTTATCCAGTTTGTGGTGGACTCTGTTAGGCATATGTTTACATCTATTTTATTAACACATTTGTAGAATATGACAAGTGAGAAGAGCCATGAGCTGGTGTATACTTTCCAGCCCATGCTGAATGCAACATTTATTAATTAAAAACAAAACAAAACTGTACCCCATTACCTCCTCCTCAAACCCCCCCTCCCCATCTTAGCAGTTTCAAGACTTATGTTTTAGGAGAGTATACCACTAGTCAAAATACGTAATCAACTTTAGCAAACCATCCAATGTATGTATCAAGCGATGTATACTATTAAACTTCTGGCACAAGGTGACAAAAATTGCAGATATAAGTTCCAGATTTTCAGGAAAGACTGGTGTTTTAGTCATATCCATTTTTTCAATGTATTTTTCTAACAGACATGTCTGATAGGTCATGTAAGAACCTAAGTTAGGCTTTTGTAGAATATAGTTCTTAGCCAATAGTTGCACTTTCTTGCACCATAGTCTTGCATAACCAGAGGGGAATGAATAAGTTCTCATATCATCAAATAACAGCATGATCGTCTCCAAAGCAAGCATTTCCTAGCGTGTAGCCAGATGGACTCAGAACCAATGGGGTTATGCTCCCCTGCCAGCAGATGGAGACAGTCAGATTTCAAAGCTGACTTCACCCTACATGTATCCCTGCAGTGACCTCAGTTCCCCAGTATTCTCCATCTCCAGCAGATGGTGGATGTACCTCTCCCTAGGGGATTGCTGCATTTTTTGGAAGGAGAAATTCTACTTTCTAAATTGAAGGAAAATTGAGCCCCACTCTCCTGCGGTGATACCTAAAGGTCCCTCCCCCAGCTGAGAATTCCTGAGGCAATTTCCGAGATCCCTCAGAGGTGTGCCTTGGTCCTGTAGCCAGTTCCCGGCATAGACTTTGCTGCTTAAGCAGCTGAAAGGCAGTGGGTGCAGGAAGCCGAGCACGGCATGACAGCCAAAGCCCTTTACCCCCGCAGCCGTAGACCATCTCAACTTGGCCACTAAGTGCTGAGCCCAGGTAAGTAAATAAAAAAAAAAAAAAAAAATTACCTCCCAGTTCAGTAACGTTTGGAGGGGTCTCGGTAAGACTTCCTCTGGTCTTCTTGCTCGGCATACCATACCAATGTCGTTCCCAATACCATGGGGGTAAGGGGAAGTGGGCTTCTGAGCGGGTTGAGCAGCTCCCGGTGGGTTAGGCCCTGCTTTAGGCTTGTTCGGCACACCGTGTGGTAGGCCGCAGCGGTGCCATCTTTCATTCGTCTTTGTGTGTCATATTGCCCTCCATAGAACATCGATATACACAGTGCATCGGCTCTGCGCGTGTGCCATGCACGTACACAAGCACACAATAACTAAGCGCAGAACCCAGAAAAAGCCGGGCGCAAAGGCTATGCATGCGCCTTGCTGCAGCACTCAAAATCTGTGCAGATAAATTGAAAAAAAAAATGTAAGCGCGAGCCAATAGAAACACAGTTACCACCGCCAATGGCTTTGGCAACCAAGAAGCATAAACGCCTTTCTCTCTGCGCTGCTTGTCATATTTGGGCTTCACGGTCACCTGGATTCCAACTTATGTCAGCACTGTGAGGAAGCCCAAGGAGAGTTGGCCTCCCCGGACTTTAAGCCCGGCTCCTCCCATTCAGAGGATGGGTTAGCCACAGCCTTAACGGGTAGTACCCCGGATCTGAGTACTTCCTTGACTCATACGCGGGCTTGGATCTAGTATCTACTTCGGCCAGAGGAGTGGCCTTAGTGGTGGTGGCCAGAACACAGCTATGGCTGTGGAATTGGTCAGCAGATACAACCTCCAAGACCAATCTTACAAAGATGCCCTTTAAAGGATCACTCCTTTTTGGAAGCGAATTGGAAGAGCTGGCCAGTAAATGGGGCAAGTCCCCCGGCTACCGGAAGGTAAGAGGAAGCAGTTATAGCGCCCCTTGTCTGTCAGGGCCAATCCAGGGGCTTCCAACGTTTTTGCCCTTATAGAAACTCGACATTTCAGAGATCTCGCCCTTTGGGAGGTCTCAGTCCTTTTGTTGTTGACAGCCCAAGAGAAGGGCAGGCTTGGGTTCAGGTTCATCCTGAACCCCCAATGAAATTTTGACAACCGACCCTCGGAACAAGGAGATAGGGAGTCAGCTGTCCCTCTTCTACCAGTGGTGGGTCAAGATGGGGTCTGGAGGTCAAAAGAGAAGGATATGCGCTGAAATTTCACAGCACTCCCCAGGACATATTCATGATGTCTCTTTGGGGGCTTCCAGCACAAGAAGCAGGCAGTGGAGATTACTCTAAGGCTCCTCAAGATGAGGGCTATAATCCCATTACCTGCACCCTAGAAAAATACGGGGCGTTATTCTATCTATTTCATCGTACCCAAGAAGGAAGGTTCCTTTCATCCCATACTGGACCTCAAGAATGTCAACTGACATCTACGAGTGAATTATTTCCGCATGGAAACCCTACGCTCTCTGATAATGGCTGTACAATCGGGAGAGTTCCTAACCTCCCTGGACCTATCTGAGGCCTGCCTACATATATTCCAATCCGACAGGAACACCAGTGTTTCCTACACTTTGCGGTACGGTACTGGGTCGCCATTATCAGTTCTGGGCATTGCCCTTTGGCCTAGCCACCACCCCCAGAACGTTTTCCAAGATTATGGTGGTCATTGAGGCAGCATTCAGAAAAGAGGGAATCCTGGTGCCCCCATACTTGGATGACTGGTTGATCCGGGCCAAGTCCATAGAAGAAAGATGCTGGGTGACCCAAAAGGTGACCTCCTTGCTGCAGGAACTCAGTTGGGTAGTAAACCTGGACAAGAGCAGTCTCAAGCCTTCTCAGTCCTTGGAATATCTGGGAGTACGGTTCGACACCAAGCAGGACAAGGAAGCAGGAAGTTGATGTCCCAGATGTGTCACTTGAGTACAGTACGCCAGACAGTGTGGAGCTATTTCCAAGTTCTCAGTTTGATGGCGGCAGCCCTGGAAGTGGTGCTAAGGGCAAGGGCACACATGCGACCACGCCAGCGCTCACTGCTGTCACATTGGAACCCGCAGTCTATTCGATTCGCCTCTACTTGCCGATGGGAGTTTGCTCTCGGCTCCAGTGGTGGCTGCAGGAAGCTCATCTGAGCAGTGGTGTGCCCCTGTCCTCACCGAATTGGCTGGTCCTCATGACAGACACGAGTCTCTGGGGCTGGGGAGCTCACTTTCAGGAAATGTCAGCCCAAGGATGTTGGACCGAACAAGAGGTCCTCTGGAACATCAACCGCCTAGAAGCCCAAGCAATCAGATTGGCGTGTCTACAATTCAGCTACAGACTCCAGGGTCAAGCAGGCCGCGTGATGTGGACAACGCAGCAATGGTAGCCTACATCATCCACCAGGGTAGAATCAAGAACCAGCATGTGTTACAGGAGATAGATCTCCTTATGGAATGGGTGGAAATACATCTGCAGATGATCTCAGCCTCCCATATCACAGGGAAAGACAACATCAGAGCAGACTTTCTAAGCAGGGAGAATCTGTATCCAGGAGAGTGGGTGATGTCAGCCAAAGCCTTTCAACTGATAGTAGATTGCTGGGGCCTCCCATCCATCAACCTGCTAGCCACATCTCACATTGCGAAGGTTCCCCGATTCTTCAGTTGCAGAAGAGATCTGTGGTCCTTGGGGATCGACGATCTCGTTCAAACCTGGCCGGAAAAAGAATTGCTATACACCTTCCCTCCGTGGCCCCTGCTGGGCAGGGTCATTTGCAGAATCGAGTGCCACAGGGGATTAGTCCTACTAATAGCTTCAGATTGGCCCAGGCAGACATGTGGAGACCCCCCTGTGCCTCCCACCGCACAGGGACCTGCTACAGCAGGGATCAGTCCTTCACAAGGATCCAACTCTATTCTGTCTTACAGTCTGGCCCTTGACAGGGCTTGCCTGATGAAGCAAATATATTCTGCAGTGGTAATTGTCACCTTACTCAATGCTCGGAAGTTATCTATGTCCCTAGTGTGTGTACGGGTCTAGAGAGTATTTGAGGTCTGGTGCAAGGATCGTGGTGTCACCCCTCAGGTGGTCAAAATCCCACTTATTCTGGAATTTTTGGAGGACAGCTTGAATAAAGGTTTGGCCCTTAACTCCTTGAAGGTGCTAGTAGCAACTCTCTCTTGTTTCAGGGTCGAGATGAACGGAATCTCCCTGTCCGCTCATCCAGACATGGCCTGTTTTCTGAAAGGGGTGGCTGGTTCCCTTGTGGAATCTTAATCTAGTATTGGAATTTGGCAGGGCCCTCCTTTCAGCCTCTGTGCAGTCTTTCCTTGTGGGTGTTAACCTTGAAAACAGTGTTCCTGGTGGCTATATGCTTGGCACATCGCATCTCTGAACTGCAGGCATTGTCGTGTTGGGAACCATTCCTCCGGATGACTCCAGAAGTGTTACATCTTCATATCGTTCCATCCTTCTTGCCCAAGGTAGACTCGGAGTTTCATTTGAATCAGTCCATTTCGTTGCCATCCTTATATAAGCACAAGGATGCGGAGGAATTCCGCCTCCTTCATTTGAATGTCAGTAGACTTTTGGTGCGGTATATGGAAGTTTCAGAACCAGTCCAAAAGATGGGACCGCCTGTTTGTCCTTCATGGTAGAAAGAAGCAGGGCGATCCAGGGTCGGGGGCTACCATAGCTCATTGGATTAAGGAAGTGATCACAGGAGCCTATGTGGAGGCAGGAAAGCCATTACCTTCTCAGGTTAAAGCTCATTCCACTAGGGCTCAGGCGGTCTCATGAGCAGAAGTTAGACTGCTATCTCCCACTGATATCTGCTGAGTGGCGACGTGGTGGAACTTGCACACCTTTTCCAGGTTCTATCGCCTGGATGTACAGGCCCTAGAGGATGCAGCCTTTGCAAGGGCGGTGTTAACCGGACTGCGGGCAGCCTCCTGCCCTGATCAGGAGTAGCTTTTGTACATCCCATTGGTTCTGAGTCCATCTGGCTACACGCTAGGAAATGAAGAAATTACTTATCTTATTATTTCATTTTCCTTAGTGTAGATGGATGGACTCAGCATCCCACCCATGGCTGCCCAAGAACTGTGCCAAGGATTCACCCGTGGAGTGGATATTGAATCCAAGAGAGGTTAAGGGTAAGCCTTCATCCTGTCCCTAGGTTAAGGCACCCATATTCTTACTGGGGTTCAGTGTTTATGATTGGTTAAGTACAGTTATGGTTATCCATTTTAAATCATATTTTTAATCGTTTTTTCACTAGTGGGTCCACAGTGGCTTTTGAAGAGAATACTGAAGGGCTGAGGTCACTGCAGGGGTGTATGTAGGGTGACATCAGCTTTGAAATCTGACTTTGTCTCCATCTGCTGGCAGGGGAGTATAACCCCATTGGTTCTGAGTTCATTTGGCTACACTAAGTAAAACGAAATTATCAGGTAAGTAATTTCTCCATTACCCACCTCCCAAGTATATCTTTGTACTGTTCTCCAATAACTTTGCATAAGAGTGCTACTCCAAAAACTATGGCCCAGCATTCCTGTCCACTGCCCACATTTATGCATAGATTAGTCGCCATCAAATTACATTTATGTGCTTGAGTTTGGGAGTAAAATGCTCTAAGAAGAAATTTATATTGAGTTTTCCTCAAAGAAATATTGGGTGTAAGAGACTGAGTCCTCATCACTAACCTAAAGAGAAAATGCCCCGACATTTCCATATTCATTTCTCTATTCCAACCCCACTCTGTTTCCTCAAAACCAAGCCCTTTTTGCAGATTTTGTAAAGTTCTATACCAAAAAGAGATTGTGATGGCCTGGGTCTTCCAAATCAAAATTTCTAACATTATCTCATGCTGCTGTCCCTCCTAAGCTTTAAGGTTCAATGGGTGCATATAGTGCCTTAACTATAAATATGAAAAACCATGCTTTGGAGAATGATTAAATTGTCAACACAGGTCTGAAAAAGGTAGAATAGACCTCTCTTTGGACAAAGCATGATATAAAAGTAACAATCCTTTCCCCCCCCCCCCCATTCCTGATACTCAGGTTCCAGTATGTACCCATATCAATCCAGACTCCTGGGTTTTGTACCCCTGCCAGCAGATGGAGATGGATAAAGTGCAAAACCTGCAGTCTGGGGAAAAAAAAAAAGAATTAAAGGAAAGAAGAGAGTGTGGATTTCCAGTGGAGCCTCCCAGGGAGTTGCAAGGCCTTGGTGGGGCTATCCTCCCTGGTCAAGGCGAACGAGCAGAAGATTGGTTACCCTTCCTTAGCTTGCTGCAAGTGGGGTTGACATCTGGTGGTCCAGATCCCTCAGCTCACACAAAGCAGCGGTTTGATTGATTGGTGATCCTGTCCTTTCCACAAGGATGCAGGGAAGTATTTATTTGTTTTTTGTTTTTTCCTTGTCTGTCTTGTTTGGCCAGAGTTCTATGATGTCAGCAGTGTCTGCCAAGCACCTGCTATGGATGAGGAATTGGCCTAGATTTCGGGATAATAGGAGTTTTCATCCATCCAAGGGAGCTGAAGGTCCGCAGTGAAAGTTTTCTGCCAAGGCTTCGTCCTGGGGCAGACCTTTCAGGTGGGGCAGAAGACCCTCCAGGGACAACTCTGCCACTGGTTCAGGAAGGTACTAAGCCTTTGCAATGATGTGAGGCCAGTCCACTCTTTGGTTCCAGCTGTCGAAGCGCGTTTATCGCATTTTCACGAGTAGTGGGCCAAGATTACCATGGACCAGTGGTAATCTTGGCCCACTACTCGTGGTAGTAAGAGATGGCTACGCTTCAGAATTTGCTTGTCCCATCGGGGACTGTCATTTCCCCTTGTGGGCCGTTCTCGAAACAGCCCACAAGTGGATTAGTTAAAGCTTCTGGGGACCATAGTTTCAGTTCTCGTGGAGGAACAGAGAATGGGGTGGTATTCCATCTATTTTATGATACCGAAAAAAGAAGGATCATTTTGGCCCATTCTGGATTTAAAGAGTAAATGCGTCCCTCAGGGTTCCACTGTTTTGCATGGAAACTTTGAGGTCAGTTATCGTGGCAGTATGTGGAGGAGAATACCTGGTGTCTCTAGACCTTACAGAGGCTTATCTGCACATAGCCATCAGGCAGGACCACCAAAGGTCCCTGAGGTTTATGATTCTCAGGAAGTATCTTCAGTTTCCAGCCCTTCCCTTTGGGCTAGCAACAGCGCCGCAGATGTTTAGCAAAGTGATGGTGGTGACGGCGTTACGAAGGGAAGGAGTACTAATGCATCCATCAGGGCTCATCAGGGCAAAGTCAGAGGATCTCTGTCGATGGTCTGTGCAACAGGTGCTGTGCCGGTGGCAATCACTGAGCTGGATAATGAATTTTTCAAGGATCCAGCTCGTTCCCCGTCAATCCCTGGAGTATTTAGGGGTATGGTTTGACACACGGGAGAGGAGAGTTTTCTACATGGAAGAGAGGATTCAGAAGCTTCAGGATCAGGTTTGGCGTCTGTTGTCACTTTTGGTGCCCAAGGTTTGGGACAATTTACAGGTCCTGGGCTCCATGGCTTCGACCTTGGAGTTGATCCCTTGGGCATTCGTGCATTTGCAGCCTCTTCAGAGGACTCTTCTCTCCCGGTGGAATCCTTTGTCGGGGAATTTCATATTTCTCTTCTACTCGAGGAGGAAGGCAGGGAGAGTCTTTCCTGGTGGCTACTTTGGGACAATCTAGAACATGGAATACCATTGGAAGTTCCAGATTGGGTGGTTGTCACTACCAATGCCATGTGTCATGGGCTGGGGAGCTGTGTGTCAGGATTAGTTGGCACAAGGCCGATGGTCAAAGAAAGAGGTGTCTTGGTCTATCAGTCGGTTAGAGAAGAGAGTGGTGTGGTTCACATTACTTGCTTTTCTTCCAAGATTGCGAGGTTGTCCAGTGAGGGGTCTTTTGAACAATAACGATGGTGGTAGTGAAACCAGGAGTTGGCCAGTGGCTCAGGAGGCACTAGAATCGATCCTTTGGGCAGAACAACATTTGGAGAGGTTAGCGGCGTTGCACATTGGTGGGGCGGACAATGTTCAGGTGGATTTCCTGAGTCGCCAGTTGTTGGACCTGGGAGAATGAGAGCTGTCGAAGGCAGCAATGTCTCTAATTTGCGAGCATTGAGGCTCAGCTCATATCGATCTCATGGCGATCAGGGATAAAGCGAAGACACCCCAGTTCTTTAGCGAAGATGAGAGCATGGTGCGGAGGGCATTGTCGCTCTGGTTCTGCTGTGGCCTTCCTGCAGGAGGGTTTGGTATTTGGATGCATGGTTCTCTGTCCATGCATCCAGATGTTGTGCATTTTCTTTGAGAGGCGAAGAACTTGCGACCTCCAGTGAGGAAGTCTTGTCTGTCTTGGAATTTGAATCTGGTGCTTACAGCCTTATGTGCAGCTCCTTTTGAACCGCTAAGGAGAGCAACTTTGAAGGATTTAACTCTTAAGGTGGTTTTTTTTAGTGGCTATTTGTTCGGCAAGAAGGATTTCAGAGCTACAGGCTTTGTCATGCCAGGACCTTTTTCTGCAGCTTTCAGAGCCGGGTGTGGTATTGCACACAGTGCCCTCCTTTCTGCCAAAGGTGGTGTCAGGGTTCCATGTTAACCAGACTGTGGAATTTCCGGGCTTTCCGGACCTGGATCCCTGCTCCTCATGCAAGGGAGCTGAGACTTTTGGATGTCCAGAGGGCATTGTTAAGATATCTGAAGGTCACTAATGATTTTCATACTTCAGACCACCTTTTCATACTTTGGAATGGTCCGAAGAGGGGACGTCAAGCATCCAAAGCTACTATTGCGCGTTGGCTCAAGCACGCAATCGATTTAGCATATGTTTCTAAAGGTTGGCCAGTGCCTACAGGTTTGTGGGCTCATTTGACGCATTCACAGGTAGCCTCTTGGTCGGAGGACCAGCAGGTGTCACCGCAGGAGACTTGCAGAGTGGCGACTTAGAAGTCATTGCACACTTTTGCCAGACACTACTGTTTGGATGTCGGGACTCCAACTGCAGCTGGATTTGGCGAGTGTTCTGGAAGCAAGACTCTCCAGGTCCCACCCAGTTTAGTGGGCTTAGGTAGATCCCAGGAGTCTGGACTGATCTGGGTACATGCTGGAAAGGGAAATTGGTTCTTACCTGATAATTTTCATTCCTGTAATACTACAGATTAGTCCAGAGACCCGCCCATAGTAAGAAGGGGGGAGAGTCGTCTGCTCTGTTTGTCTGTTGGTTTATAGTTATTTCAGAATTGTTAGCTGGTCACTATGCTGTTTTGTGCTTGGGTTCCTTTCCCAGAGAGTTTCAGCGTCACCAGCCTCCGGTTTGTGGGGTATTGGTTGGGCTGTTAAATTTAGTTGATTTATGGGCATCTTGGCTTAGATACAGGTCCATACTGAGGGACTGCAGGTGGCACACTTGGTTATATAGCAGTTTCAATAAACCTTTTTCTGACTCCATCTGCTGACAGGGGTACAAAACCCAGGAGTGTGGACTGATCTGTGATACTACAGGAATGAAAATTATCAGGAAAAGATGAATTTTCCTGTTGTGATCCTGGAGAAAAATCATCATTCCCCAATACAGGTAAATCAACACAGGTCTGGAAAAGGTAGAATAGTACCCTCTTCGGACAAAGCATGATATAAAAGTAACAATCCTTCCCCCCCCCCATTCCTGAAAAACTTGGGATAAAAAATGAGATAACGATAAATCCAACCCTACCCTCTCAGAGAACCATTGCCGTTCTCGGATTATTGGAGCCAAGAGGATACTTTCCTGGAGATATTTTGGTAATGCCAAACAGGACCTATGTAGGATATACCGTAATTCCTCAGGCCGCACTAAGCTCTTTTCCATTCCAGGGGAGTAAAAAATGTAGTCCCAATAATCCAATCGCCTACATGTCTCAAGTTGCGAGCCCTGTTGTAATATTTTATATTTGCCAATCCTAAGCCTCCCTGCTTTTTGTTTCCTTGTTAACATCAGAAGCTGTATACAGGGCTTAGCCTTCCACCATTTGCACTGCCGAATTTGTCGCTCTATGCCTCCAATTTCCCCTTTTTTCAACCACATAGGTACCTTCAGGAGCAAATATAACCATTTCGGGAGTATCATCATCCTGATATAAATGTATCCGCCCCATTAATGAAAGCGGGAGGTCCATCCAAGAATATAAAAGGTTCGTAGTTTGAGTGTGCATACATTTATAGTTCTCCTTATGCACTTTGGATATATTCCTATACAATATTATCTTTAAGTACTTCAATGAGTCTCTAACCCAGCTAAAAGGAAATTGATGCCCATATAAGATCCTAACTTCTTTCTGCCTTTGGCAGGGTTTAAAATTAATAAGGACAAAACAATGAACCATATTTAGTAAGCTCTTCTAGGAGAGCCGGCAGCGAAGGTCCTCACTTCCATAATATGAACCAAGACATAGTCTGCAAAAGCTGAAAGCTTAAATATTGGGAAACTCTCATTCCTTGCACTAATTCCCCTAATAGCCTTATTTTCCCAAATCATTGTTAAAAGAGGTTCTAACATAAGAATAAATAAGAGAGGATAGTGGGCAACACTGATGTGTACTTCTCTTAAGTTCAAAACTCTCTCACTGAACCCCATTTGCTAACACTGAGACCGTCGTCTTACTGTATAGCACCCTCACCACTTTGTTAAAGTAACACTCTATACCCATTGCCTTGAGAATTGCAAACATAAATCTCCAGTTAATGTGATTGAATGCTTTTTCAGCATCAAAGCTTAAAAGAAGCAATGGTAGCTTTTGCCTGGCACTGATCTCCATTGAAGCAAATGTAGCGAACGTTATATACCGAACTCCTCCCCTTTACAAACCCAACTTGTTCTCCTTTATCAATGATGATAAGTACCTAGCTAAACGATCTGCAATTATCTTAGCTAATAATTTTACTTCAAAGTTTAGCAGTGAAATTGGCCTATATGACCCTGGTTATAATGGATCTCGCCTCTGTCTATGCAATACCATTATATAAGCCAAATATGGTGACCAAGAAAAAATCCCTTCTCAATAAGCTCTTCATACATCGTGCTTAGGAGTGGTAATATTCTATCTCCCATTAGCTTATAAAATTTTCCGGGGTATCTATCTGGCTCTAGGACTTTAAGAAGGTGAGTGTGCCAAATAGTCTGTTGGATTTCTTCCAACTGAGTTAGGGGCATTCAATATTTCCTTTTGGGAATCAGTCAATGTTGGTAACTGAGCTTTCTTCAAGTAATCATCGATTTGCCTTTCATCTACCGAAGTAGTACTATACAACTCTTTGTAAAATGAGCAAAGAATTTCACAAATATCTTTAGTGGAATTTTTAATTCCCCCCATACTATTTCTCAGGGCTTTTATATTTATTTATTTATTTATTTATTTGTTTTTAATTTTTATATACCGATGTTCCTGTATACAATACATATCGCACCGGTTTACATGGGAACTGAACTGTCGCCTCAGGGGCGTAATACATTGTAACATGTTGACATGGAACTTTTAGTGAAAATATATATCGCACTCCTCCCCAGTTTTTAGTTAGTCGCCAACATTTTCCCTGAATGTTGCCATACTGATAGAATCTTGCTTTATAGTACATGAGAGACTTTTGTGCCCTTTTATGCAATAATGAATTTAGAGTTGACTATACTTCCAAAAATCTAGCTTTTTCCCTGCTGTCACATTAGTTTCATATGCATTCTTTATATACTGCAGTTGCTTTTCAAGTTGTATCACCTCCTTTGTCAATGTCTACTTCTGGGCCGCTACATATGAAATTATCTTCCTACGCAAAACTGTTTTTGCTGCTTCCCAAAAGAGGATTGGTGTATTTCTATGGGCTGCATCAAAAGCTATGTAGTCTTCCCATTTCTTACTTAGAAATTCCCTAAATCTTGAGCCCCTGTAGAGAATACCTCGGGAATCTCCACATTACTATCACCTCAGCAAGGCGAAAACCTTCAACTTTCAGCCACACAAGGGAGTGATCGAAAATCTCCAGGGGCCCTATCTTTGCTCGAGTTACTCTCGAGAAGGCCTGGCCTCCCACAAACAGTCTGTGAGTGTAACCCATGAATTCTAGGGATATGCATTTACTCTTTATCTAATGGATGTAGGATATGCCAAGTGTTGTCCAGGTCCAAGCCATCACAAACCTAAGATTCTCCTTTCAATGGATGATCCCCCACCATACGAGTACCAGAGGACCTATCCATGTTTGGATCTCGAACACAATTAAAGCCCCCACCGATCACAAGGAGACCCTGAGTTTTGCTAGGCAGTAGTTTCACCAGCTGGGTGAAGAAGTGCTGATAAGTATTCGGGGCATAAACATTATAGATGGTTACACTCTGACCAAATAAAATACCTACAATCAACAAAAATCTCCTCTCTGGGTCAGTTACAATCTTGGTAGCTTGAAAAGCAATTGTTTCCCTATCAAAATCGCTACACCTGCTTTTCCATTTGCGACTGTGATGAAAACACCTCCCCAACCCTACCTAAGTTTCTTATGTTCACCTTCATCTAATGTGTTTCCTGGAGAAGTGCTATTTTCACCTTCTGATGCCGCAAAGCTTGCAATATTTTATAGTGCTTATAAATAGAACCTATCTCGGATACATCCCAAATAACATATTTAAGCAATGTTTGAGGCATTATGCTTGCTATCTATTCATATTCAGTTCCTGTGCATCTTCATTAACACTTCCCAAGTCTTGATCTGAGCCCCCAGCCTAGACTCTAACCAGTGACTTCTTCCACCCCAACCAGACTTCACGTGATAGAAACTCACCCTTACCTTACCCTTAACTCTCTGGTTTACAACTCCCATCCCTACTCCCCATGTGACATCTTGCCCCCCCCCCCCCCCCCCCTTTTACCTCCATCCTCCCATACACTGTCATCTTACTAAAGGGGTGTAGAAGCCTGCTATTGACATGTGGATCCCCACCTCCCACCATCACACCAACCAAGCAATATATGAGGTATCAATAAAGAGAGAAGGAAAAAAAAAAGATGTTCTCCACTGTCTCTGACAATTGTCAAAAGTGCTTGATCAGAGACCCTCCAGAAGAATCCATTTAGTATTCATACTGTAACCATATTAACTTGAACCAGTTTATTCTGTGACGAGCCTCTTTCCAGATCCTCTCAGTCTGTCAAAAGGATCTATAAAAGAAGTCCTTAACCTTCGATTAAATCATTGAACTGCAACAAGAGTCCCAATAGGACCCATGTTTATTGGCAAAATCGTATTTAAAGATCTCCAACATTGAGCGCCAAAACTCTTAACACCATATCCAACGCGATGTTTGCAGCATATCATCCAGACCCAGAGTCGACCAGCTTTTGTATTAACTGCTGAAGATCCAGGTCATCTGCTGTTTAACTGTCATTAGAAGATCGATCCATAGCTTTTATGCAGTCAAGGGAGCTTGTTTAGAGTGCTGTGACTAGGGTCTCATGTTTATTTACACAAGGCAGCGGAGGATATTTTTTTATCCAATTAAAATGTTCTAATAACTCCCACAAAGACTCGGCGGGTAGAAAAATAAACACCTCAAAGTTTATTCAAGTAGCATCACTGCCTGTATAGCATTTTAGCCAATTCTCCTGCTATCTTTCCCTGGGGCTATTTTCCTTACCAGCCATGTCCTGATCTCAGCCAGACTGTCTACTAGTAGTGACTTAAAAAACGCTGCAGCATCACCAACCAATTCATAAATCAGCTTATTTTCAAAGATGTCCTTTTAGTTTTGTCAGAAAAGGGCAACATAAATTGCAATTTCCTCTTGATTAATTGAGCACAGATCGGTGCAGATGTCTTGCATTTTGCAGTAACTATCTCCGAGTAATCTTGAAATATCAATACCTGTTCTCCTTCGTAGAGAAGCTTTCAGTTATTTCGGTAAGCCTGCAAATTTCCAACTTATGCTCGGAATTCAGCATTTTCAGGATAACTGGTCTCGGCTTGATTCTTTGCTCTAGTTTTGGCCCCAGGCGGTGAGTTCTTTCTATTCTGAGTTGGCCATCTTTTTTTCTACTGAGCTGCAGCACATGTGGTAGCCATTCTTCTAGGACTTCAGCCAGCTCATAATCATGGATGTTCTCGGGGAATCCAATAAAGCCTAAGTTACCCCTTTGCGATTGATTTTCTAAGTCATCAATTTTAAGGACTCTGTGATCGCAATCTGCCTTTAGTGACATTACCTCTGTTTCCAATGTGTGCACACGATCTGTTAGGTCAGACACGTTCGTTTTACCTGCCGTGGTGCGGCCATGCCTCACACTATCACTCCCATAGCCCCATGCTAAAAGGTGGTGCTATTTCCCGCACTATTGCCAGCGATAATGTCCAAAACATTATCGCCGGCAGTGGTGCTGCCACCCCATTTCCCTAAACCCCTCCCAAACTCCACCCCTTCTCCTAATTTTAATTTTACTGTTGCGATAATGGGCTATCACACCTTGGAAAATGACCCTATTTGTCTTTAAAACAGCTACCATCGCTGCTGCTACTTCTGTATCTCTAGTTTCCATTGTTCCAAGCGACAGAGGGACACTGAGACGGCCACCATTTTCTGATTCACCAGTTTGTTTTTTTCTTTCTCCTATCATTGCGGTCTGGAGGCCATAAACCTGCCGATTATCCATTGAAAACTGGCGTTCCAATTGCATGAGGTATAGTGAAGCAGGAACAACTGTGCCGACATGCAAAGTTTAAAAAGAACCCATTTCTATAACAAAATAAGGAGGTTGGGATCCCGAGCTAGGCAGGCACACATCCTACACCTCCATAACATCCCCTCTAAGGCATATAAGATTGGTTCCTTTTTGAATTTTTAGTTATTGTATTATTGATGTAAAAAGCAAGTGGTACGTGATGGGGATGAGAAGCTGATGTGAACCAGCTAGGTAGGAGAGGGACCTCGGGCTGATAGTGTCTGATGATCTCCAGGTAGTGGAACCAGGTGCTAAGGTGGCAGTCAGAGCCAGAGGGATGCTGGATTGCATAGGGAGGGGCCATAACCAGGAGAAAAAGGAGGCCAGTATTCAGCCACTATATCCAGCTGAGCAAGTTATCCAGATAAACTTATCCGGCTAATTTGGCTGAGATATTTAGCGATGCGGCTGAACTGCTGAATATTCTCAGCTGTCTTATAGTTAGCTGGAGAAGTTTATTTGGCTAAATGTAGGACAGCCAAATAGCTGACCTAGACTTATCTGGCTAACTAAGGTGAATAAGACTGAAAATCGGCACCTAGCTGGATAAGTAGCTCTGCCTCGGAAAGTCCCCATTCCTGCCTCTCACTTACCTGGCTAACTCTTTAGCCAGTTAGACAAAGGTAAGTGGCAGCTGGTCAGTGCGGCTGAAGTAGCCATATAGCACCACTTAGCCAGCTAAGTCAGAACTTCACCAGCTAAGTGGCAATGAATATCGAACTCAGGAAGCTCTACCCAAAAGTAAGGGGCCTACCTGTTTGGGATGTGTGTCCACGGTTTGTGCATATGCACGGATCAAAAAAACCCAAAAAAACCCTACCCCTTTCAGAGTCGTTGTGTTCCTCCTGATATATGCTGAAATTTTGCTATGGCTAGGACACCAAGCAAAAACCTTATTTATTTAAAATTAATTTATATACCACATTTTCAATAAAAAAAAATAATTGGTCAAAACAGTTTACAATAAAATGATAATACAAGCATAAATAAAAGAAATAGTACGTACAAAAATAGCAAAGTTAAATAAATTGTGGAGTAAAATAAATTAAAATTGGGTTAAAATAAAATAGAACAAAAAGGGGGGGAGAAGAAAAACATATCTGTGCAAATGTGATTGGTGTAAGGTTAAGTATGTTATGTATCAGATATGTTGAGAGATAAGTTTTTAGTGATTTTTTTTGAATACTTTTGGATCGGAACTTTAACGAAGTGAGTCCGGTAAGGTGTTCCATTATAAAGGACAGGCGACGGAAAAGGCTCTTTTTCTAGTCATATCACGTCTAGCCAATCGAACCAAAGGTATGTCAAGGAGATTTTTGTTTAGAGATCTCAAGTGCCTTGTTGGTTTATAAATTCGGAGAATGGAGTATAGCCAGAGCGATGAAGGATTGAGTAAAAGTGAGTGAATAATAGAGTATTTTGTATTGAATTTTAAATTTAATTGGGAGCCAGTGAAGAGAGAACAAGACTGGTGTGATGTGGGTTTTTTAAAGGTGAACCTGATAAGATATGAGCGGCTGAATTTTGTATTAATTGTGGAGGTCAAATAGCAATATCCAGGAAGCGAAGGTATAAGGCGTTACAATAGTCAATACCAGAAAAAGTTAGGGATTGTTATACTGTACGAAAATCACAGAAGAATAGAAGGGGGACATAAATGTTTAAGCATTTGCAGTTTAAAAAAAGAATTCTTAAATGTTGCGGAAATATGTTTTGATAGTGAGATGTCTGAATTTATCATCAGCATATATTTTGAATTGGATGTCGTGCACGAAGAGTAGGTGACAAAGGGGGCGTAAGTAAATGTTAAAGAGAATGGGGGTTAGAAAGGAACCTTGAGGAACGCTGGAAGAAACTGTATATTGTTTGGAAGAATGCATACCAATGTTAATTTGTTGTGTACGATTGGCTAGGTAAGATTGGAACCAGTCAAGAACAGTTAAATTAATTCCTATGGATTGTAAACTTAATGATAAAATTTGGTGATCCAAAGTATTGAAGGCAGCGGAAATGTCTAAAAAGACTAAGATGAAGTGTGTATTTGAGTCAAAACCGCGTAAAAATGTATCGAAGGAAGATAGCAGTAGTGTTTCAGTAGAGTGACCTTGGCGAAAGCCGTGTTGATTGGGATGAAGGATATCATGATCAAAAAGGAAATCTGTCAGCTGATGCAGCACAATGGATTCTATGAGTTTGGCAAGAGAAGTGATTGGTCTTAAATCATTGAGATCCGCAAAGTTTTGGATTGTTCTTCAATATTGGAAGAATTGAAGTCTGTTTTAAGATATCAGGAAAGGATCCAGATTCTAGGGATAAATTAACCAGTTTACATAAATGATCAGTAGCAACTTCCCCAATTGATTCTAAAAGGAGGCCAGAACAGGGTTTAATGGGAACTGGAGATTTTCTGCTTTTTTAAAACTGATTGCAGTGTAATTGATGAGACTGGGGAAAAAGTAGACCAGTTGCGATCAGGCAGGGGGTTTGAAGATTTTGGGAAAGGAAGATGAGAGGATTCCTTCGTTATCATATCAATTTTATTTTTAAAATGATCGACAGTCTTATTGAAGAACAGTTGGTCAATAGATTTGTCAAGGTTTTGATGAGTTGTCGTCAAGGATTTGAATATGTTGAAAAGTATGGCAGGGTTTCCATTAGCAGATGAAATTTTGTTTGCATAGTATGATTTTTTTTTAGCAATGGTGATTTCTTTTTTATTAGATGGAGAGTGCAACAGTATTTGTTCCTTGAGTCAGAAGTCTAGATTTACACCATAGACGCTCTTTTTGTCGTAACAAGGTCTTTAGTGAGCAGAGCGACTTAGAATACCGGGGGGCACTTGGTTTGGATTTCACTGAAAAGATTTTTATCGGAGCCACAGAATGTAGAGTTTTTATAATAGCGAAGTTCCAGGCGAAAACTGAGTCATTGACACATTTAGATGGAGATAATGGCATATTAGGGATGAAAGCTTCCATGAAAACTTCAGCTGAAACATGTTTTCTTTTTTTCACCTGAGAATGGTGGTTTGAGGAGGCAGCATGGTTAGCTAAATTCAGAGTGAAATAGATGAGATAATGATCCGACCATGGTATTGGATTAATGTGAGTTTTGTCAGAAGATATTGAGGCAAAGAGAGAGTTATAACCCCCCCCCCCCCCCCAAGGTCTAAAGAATGGCCCCAGATATGTGTAGGATCTTTAAATATCTGCTACCATCCTAAACCAGCCATGGCATGTAAAAAAGAAACTGCGGCTGGTGGTGGTGGAGAAAGATTGATGTGTAAATTGAAATCACCAACTAAAACTGTTTGTGATAGATGTAATGGTAATGTGAATATTAATTCAAGCAGACCAGATGAATCTGAGTGTAAAAGACCAGGGAGACAATATATGATGCCTATATTTAACGCAGAGGTGGTGATGGGTAGAATTTCATAGGGATAGATAGATGGCAGTTCTTTCTTTATTGGGGAAAGGGAAGATTTTACAATCGCTAGGAGGCCGCCTTCTCTACAATTCGGTCTAGGTTTAGAGAAGGCGGTATAATCTTTTGGACAGATTATTTATTGTCACATTATCAGATTCAGTGAGCCATGACTCTGTAATTAAAAAAAACAGTCCGGGTTTTTTTTTTTTTTTACTGTCGATCAGATCAAAAATAACTGGTGTTTTTTTCCTTACTGATTGGGCATTGCAGTAAAGAATAGATACAGTAGAGAAAATAATGGTATCTGCAGTTATAGTTGGCATTATACAAGCCAGTGAACCTCTGTGATGGTTTTTAGAGGGATAATGGGTCTTGTAAGATTGTGCAGCAGAAGGACCATATTTACCGTTTCCAAGAACAGTGGCGATTTCCATGATTGAAAAGAGAAGAGAGTGGGAGATAGCAATCTAAAATGCTGAGGCTAAAAGTTAGTGACAGAAGGAAAAACTCAGGAGTGAACAAAAGGGGTGTGCCCCTTTGTCAGGCTCCTTCATCGCTGCGGGTCCTAAGAGCCATCGCCCTGATGATGTCAGCAGCACGGAGCTTGCCCGGCTCCGAGGCGCAGGAACGGTGGTGAAGGGAAGGCAAGTGTCCAGGCAGGATGGTAGTACAGCAACAGAAGTGCTCTCTCTAGGTGTTGGGGAGAGCAAGTGGAGGCATAGCAATCTCATTAGCTTTCTTTTCCTTTGGAAAGGAGGCAAAAAAAAAAAAGAGGTGATAATGCCTCTGTATAGATCAGCAGTGAGACCTCAGCTAGAATATGGTGTCCAGTTCTGGAGGCTGTCTCTCCACAGCCTGGAAGCAGTCCAGAGAAAGGCCACCAGCATGGTGCAAGGTCTGCAGTTAAAAATCATATGGTATGAGACGTATAACTAGTAGGGCCATCAACATGCATTTGCATGTTGCGGGCGTTATTAGTTTTGGGGGAGGGGAGGGGGGTTGGAAGCGCGTTTTCGACGCGCTATTACCCCTTATTGAATAAGGGGTAAAGTTAGCACGTTGAAAATGTTGATGGCCCTATTAGTTATTCCCGCGCAATTCACTAAGTAAAATGTGCAGCCAAGCCGCACATTTTACTTTCAGAAATTAATGCCTACCCAAAGGTAGGCATTAATTTCTGTTGGCACCGGGAAAGTGTACAGAAAAGCAGTAAAAACTGCTTTTCTGTACACCCTCTGACTTAATATCATGGCGATATTAAGTCAGAGATCCCAAAAGTAAAAAATAATTAAAAATTTAAAATCGGCTCGCGGGTTGAAAACCGGATGCTCAATTTTGCCGGCGTCCGGTTTCCAAACCCGTGGCTGTCAGCAGGTTTGAGAACCGACGCCGGCAAACTTGAGCGTCGGCTGTCAAACCCGCTGACAGCCGCCGCTCCTATGAAAAAGGAGGCGCTAGGGACGAGCTAGTGTCCCTAGCCCCTCCTTTTACCACGGGCCCTTATTAGCATATTTTTATTTACTGGATCGCGCGCACAGGACACTGGCCTGTGCGTGCACCGGGAGAGCGGGCACTCGCACGCTCTCCTGGGTTTCTTTCTGTATCGGCCTGACAGAGAGCTAAAGTTCATCCTAAGGGACAATAATCAGACTTATCCAACAGGCAGATCTCCGAGGAAAATTTCTAAATGTCTTTGATCTGAAAAATAAAGCAGTGGGTTGTTTTTTTTTTTTCTGTAAATGATTTGATTGTGGACATTTTGTTGTTGCTTGCCTAGAGCTGCTGAAAGAGCGGGATACCAGGTTAAAAAAAAAAAATCCTTTGCATGAGAATTTTTGGAAAAATTCAACCCCAATAGATTTTGCTTGTTGGTGTAACTGAGTCGTGCATAAACCATTGGGAAATACTCTTACATTTTTTACCTGTTTTCAATGTCCTGTCTCTGTTGAGGCTGTAAGTTGGATGAAACCAGCGGCATTGCACAAGAAGCGTTTTCTTCCTGCAAGTGTTCCAGAGTAGCTGAGACATCAAGACTGTCGGTTGTTACTAAGGTGTCTATTACCAGGGATGTGCTTTTGTTTGCAAATGACATGAAAATATCAACAATTTTCAGTCGTCGTTTAGAGCCGGCCAGCGTGTAGAAGACTGGTCTTGGAGCCAAGATGTATTGAGCCAAACATGAGTGGGCCAAGTGAAGCCGAGAGAACTGATTCTGCATGAGCTGGTTAATTCCAGATATTTACTTATTTACTTGCATTTGTATTCTGCCTTTCAGACAGCAACACCAAACTCAGGAACATAAAATCATAGCTAGTCATCAAGAAATATTAGCATAAAACTAATCAGCAGACAGACCTAAAAACATGTCAGGTAAGGCATATCTGGGATGATTGCCATCAGGTTAATATTGAACAGGGTGGGTTGGTTTGTCTCCAGAGTTTGATTTGCTTAGGGGCATATTTGGTCTTTTGTGTTCAAGACTCTCTGCCTGCTTTTCAGCTGTCGGTGAAGAAATCTAAGATTATTCAAGCTCTGGTTATTTGGAATTTGTATGTCGGAGATATTGTTACTGAGCAAGGGTGTACATTTAAATTCTGTCACAGAAAATCCATCTTTGAGAATTTATGAATGTCAGTTGGGGGGGTGGGGGGTGGGAATGAATTTCCTAGCTTGTGTTACACCTGATCAAGATATTAGGAATGAAAAGTTGGAAAAGCCAGTGGGAAGAGAATGCGAGCATTAAATATACTGTGTGGATGAGCATGAACCACCGCTCCCATTGACCATGCTGCAAAAAAAAGTAAATGCCCACAAGCAGGAGGCTGCAGAAGGCGGCCCTGCCTTGTGACAGATACCCAGGTGTTGCTGTGGAAAAAAGAACGCCTGCCCCTTACCAAAGGGAAGACCGTCCCGGGGACACGCGGGGGCCCATGCCTTCACCTTATCCAACCCGTATTGGCTTTGGCAGTTAACAGGATGCAGTTTCTTAGTACATAAATGATTCAGTTGTAATGTTTCTGTGCTCAGCACTGTAACTTGTTGTGCTCAAGATAAAAAGCCGAGTAAGGAATGCTGAATTTTGGTAGGCCATGTCAGCTTTATTCTAGTGCTGCATGCCTGATACAGTGCATTCCTGATACAGTGCATGCCTGATACAGTGCATTCCTGATACAGTGCATGCCTGATACAGTGCATTCCTGATACAGTGCATTCCTGATACAGTGCATTCCTGATACAGTGTTCCTGATACAGTGCATGCCTGATACAGTGCATTCCTGATACAGTGCATTCCTGATACAGTGTTCCTGATACAGTGCATGCCTGATACAGTGCATTCCTGATACAGTGCATTCCTGATACAGTGTTCCTGATACAGTGCATGCCTGATACAGTGCATTCCTGATACAGTGCATTCCTGATACAGTGTTCCTGATACAGTGCATGCCTGATACAGTGCATGCCTGATACAGTGCATTCCTGATACAGTGCATTCCTGATACAGTGTTCCTGATACAGTGTTGCTTGGATGCTTCTGTTCTGCATCTTTTCTTTCTGTAATAGTTAAAATACAGAAATACGATTTTTTTTTTGAGGGAGGGGGAACTCCACAGATTATATAAAAAAAAATCCCGACGTAAAATGTGTTTAACCTGATTGCACGTTTTCTTCCACTGGCCCGAGTGGATGGGCTGCTCTTAAAGAACGTGAGAAGCGCAGGGTGCTGGGTTAGAGCAAGGTGCATCGAGCCCAGCATCCTGTCTCGTGACAGCGGGCCGATCCAGGTCACAAGCAGCCGGCTGATCCCATAAAGTAGATCTAATTCCTGTTACTCGCTCCCGTGAGAACAGCTGTGCTGAGTGGCTTGCTCCGCACTCTTGAGTCTCTCGGAGCCGTACTCGTCTGCACACGCTAGAGCGCTGGCTGGCACACTGCGCCCCTGCTGGGGGGGGGGGGGGGAGGAGGTGAGTGTACACCCCGAGGACTTCACGTTTGCCAGCTCTGATCCTCAGCCCCTTGCTCTGTGTGTGTGTGTGTGGTTTTCTAGACATAGTGAACAAACAAGACTGCAAATATGGTGACAATTGCACCTTCGGGTACTACCAGGAAGAGATTGACGTGTGGACGGAAGAGCGGAGGGGGACACTGAACCGCGACCTCCTCTTCAACCCACTGGCCGGCATGAAGGGCAGCAGCCTGACCGTCAGCAAGCTCCTTCATGATCACCAAGGCATCTTCATGTTCCTGTGTGAGGTAGGAGGGGGGAGGGGAAGGGTCCTGTTTGGTGGCTCGCTGGCGGTGCTGCTTGTGCTACCTTGTGGGATCCCTGGCCGCAGTGCGGATTACTGTAGGTTGTGGCGGGAAGCTGCAGGGCGACGCTTGCAGTGGTCTGCTAGAAGCTGTTACCCGCCGACCCAGCCAAGAAAGGCCCGAGATGAGAGCTGTGTACCGAGGCTTATTGGAGGACTAGGGCAGGGGACAGTAAAGAGAGTTGGAGCTGTACGGTTTGGTGCCTTTTTCCCTGTGCTATTCCAAGGTAGTGCTCAGAGATGGCAGCAACTTTGCTGAGGACAGCACAGAACTAGTGAAAAGTTTTTTGGTTTTTTTTTTCCCCATGTCCCTTGAAAGGAGGAGAATCCCCAGCTCTCGTTGTTCGAGAATGCCGCTGACCTCACTGTTCACATCCTGGGTCAGGAAGCGGCATCACAGAGCAGCTTTTTCCATCTGACGTGCTCGGGGAAAGGGTAGCCCAGCTCGTGTCTTTTGAAGCAAAAGGAGCAGGCTGTTAGAGGCCCTGTATTCCCTGAAGCTGCCGACGGGGGAAGAGGACGTTATCTTAAGGGTGGTTTTATTTTATAGACTCTGTACACAACTTCATTCGTCGTAATTCTTTCCAGCAGTTGCCACTATGACGTCCTTCCCGGTGGATAGTGAGGTCAGACAGAATGAATGTTTGTGTGTATATACAATGCTGAGAAAAAATGTTTGTGACCTCCAATGACGATAATGGGAAATGGCAGGATCCCAAGCTGCTAATGCTGAAGGATAAGCACTGGCTTTTTCTCCAAGTCTACCTGCTTAATAACAGTTTATGGACTTTTCCTCCAGGAGTTTGTCCAAATGTGTTTTGTTTTGGGTTGTTTTTTTTTAAAACCCAGCAATGCTAACTGCCTTTACCACATCCTGACAAACTCCTCTCTCTACTGATACTCGAGAT
This sequence comes from Rhinatrema bivittatum, assembly GCF_901001135.1. Lineage (NCBI taxonomy): Eukaryota > Metazoa > Chordata > Amphibia > Gymnophiona > Rhinatrematidae > Rhinatrema > Rhinatrema bivittatum. The sequence continues at coordinate 424,701,312 of NC_042616.1, forward strand.
CTTTTTCTCTTGAAATTAAAAAAAAAAAAAAGTACAGGCACAAGCAAGTTTAAAAAATGACTTAATTTTTATAACATGAAATAAAGGATGGAAATTTTTGCCAGGGTGCTTCAGAAGTTTTGCTGGAAAATCTACCCCTGAGCTGCTGCAGGAAACTGTGGGGTTGTGCCTTGGACTGACTACTCCCTGTGATCTTTTTTTTGGAGGTGGAGGGAGGGGGCTCAGAGCAGCAACAGTGCCTTAGGGATGGCAGAATACTAAATCCATCACTGCTAATCATGCAAAGAAGCCCTCAGGTGTCACAGCGTTGAAGCATTTCTGTATGGAAGAATGGGCCAGAATGCATCGGGGTGATGCGAGAGACTGATGAGCTGGAGAAGGCACCACCAGTTGTTGAATGAAGGTTCATATACTTTTTCACCCAAGGATACTTTATCGTTGAATCGTTTTGTTGAATAAATAGTTAACATATATCCTTTTTGTCTGAATTATTTCTTCAGCGGAGGTAAGTTTCTTTCTTATCGGGGTTTAGATTAGGATCTAATCATAGGGAGTTCACAAACATTTTCTCAGCACTGAATATATAAACATAGATCATTAAGTTAAAAGTCCCTAAAAATGACTTTTCCTTCCTTCCCTGTAAACTAGCACCCAGGCTTTGTATGTAGCTGATTTTTTTTTCACTCTTCTTTTTCAGATCTGTTTTGACAGCAAGCCCAGAATAATCAGCAAAAGAAACAAGGAGAACAATGTGGTCTGTGCCAACCTCGTAACCCAGCACAGCTTTGAAAACCACAAGTGAGTGTGCGGGAAGTGCTGGGGGACAGGCAAGTGGGAGCCTAGTTTAGCTTCTTGATTAGAAACAAATTCGAGGAGGAGCTGAAACGCCCATGAGGTTAGACACCTACAGTCCCTCCAGCGACTGCAAGGTGCCACCACTGCTGCAAGGGTGGCATGCTTTCCAGCAGAAGATGATCAGTCCGTGCTCATGCCCGTGCACCTAGGAAGTGGCTGAAATGCCCTGACAGGCAATGAGATATTTTTGGAATAAAGGCGGTATAAGTCCATGGAACGGTACTTATACCGCCTGTGTTGATGTGAGAAAACCGCCGTCATGTCATCTGATCACATCTTTGGACTTCAGCATCAATAATACTCCCTTTTCCATAATCTCAGGGCTACTGGGTTTGCATGCATCAAATGATATGAAAAGAAACTGAACCTAAAATGTAGTGTGTAGTATTTCGGAAGCTTGCATGGCTGCACCACTACTCACATTCTATCAGTTAATGCATTTGCTGTATTTCCTGATTTCTTCCTTACTGTTTGCCTGAATTTTTGGGAGCAGCAGGGTTTGAAAGAGGATCACAGGTAGATATGGGATTGGTTCATGCAGTATTTGTGTGATGTCATTTGTGACATCTTAATTAGAATGGACCAATTGTACTCGCTTACATGTAAATTTTGAAAGGGGCACGCGTGCGCCCATAAATGTGCATATTGGACACGCGAACAAAGATACGCTCAGTTTTATATCGTGCATGCCAAGTACACATGTATCATTTAAAATATCCTTGCTGCACATATATGTGCAGCCTTTACGCATGTGCTCTCACAAGTGACCATATTAAGGGGGAGGGAGAGAAAGAGAGCCTGAGCCTCTGTTAGAGAGACAGTCTCTCTCTGTAAGAGGGGCACTTTCAACCCAGGGTGGGTTTGGGGGGCAGGGCAGTGTTACAAGGGTCTACAGACCCTTGTGCCCTAGGCAGACCAATATAACACCGCTCCCCCCTCCCCCCCAACCCACCCTGAGTTGAAAGTGCCTGTGTTACAATGGGAGAGGTATAGACTGTCAGATTGTCAGAGTCTCTCTCTCCCCCCCCCCCCCTCCCCTCCCCCGATGTTCAGGATCCCTGTGGCTCAAACTCTTGCAGAATTCCGGGCTTACGCGTGTAAGTCTTGGCCCCACCCTGGAATGCCCAGGCCCCATCCCCTTTCTGCTTCCTTATTCTTGACCTGGTTTCTAAAAAATTTGCGTTGCTCGCGCGCAGCCCCCTTACGCGTGTATGGGGACGTTTTTTTCTCGATCAACGCTGTTAAAATCTACTTGTTGGTGTGTGGGAGAGAGTTTGCTCCCGATTTAGGGATGCAGAAGATTCACAAAGGAGATGCTGCAAGAATTACAAAATTAGCAGCTTGACAGTGATTTGTACAAGGTGTATTTAAATGAGGGTCCTAAGTACTTCCAAGAAGTACCTGCATGATACTTGACACCTGTAGTGTTCTTTTTATTTTGGGGGGTGGGGGGCAGCGTTCCAGCAGTTTTCCTCCTGCTCCTTTTGGTCTTCCATTGCAGTCAGACCCAGGGCTGGGATCTGGCACTATGGATCTTAACACCGTTCTCTCTTCAGAGTAGGTTTCATTTACCATCACACGTTGCCTTCTATCTGTCAACCAGTTTGCAATCCACTCCAACACCTTGGCACACACTCCCAAGCATCTCATTTTATTCATAAGCCTCCTGTGCAGGACCGTATCAAATGCTTTGCTGAAATCCAAGTAAATCACATCAAGCTCACCCTCGATCCAATTCTTTAGTCAACCAATCAAAAAAAATCAATCAGATTTGTCTGACAGGACCTTTCCCTGGGGAATCCATGCTGCTTCGGGTTGAGCAACTCATTGGATTATAGATAGTTCACTATCCTTTCCTTCAGCAGAGTCTCCATTAATTGCAGAAATCTGTATATTTTAAAACGGCACTTCTCAACCAGTGTGTCGCCAAAAACTGGCAGGTGTGTCGCATCTCCCGGTGTCCCACTGCCCCGTTGTACTTTCCTGCTCCCTTTTTCCAGCCCCCGCAGGGCCAATTGGAAGCTTCCTTTCTTATTTATTTATTTTATTTATTTATTTAAGGTTTTTCTATACCGGCATTCATGGTAAGATCATATCATGCCGGTTTACATATAACAGGGGGTGCAAAAACTGTTCTTTTAACAAGTGCGAAGGAAGCAAATGTTACAATAAAACAAGGTTGTAGAACTGGGGGAGGAAGGAGATAAGGATAGCAGCGTAAAAAATTTACAGAGGTAACTTAACCCCACTTCTTAACCCCACTGCCCAATGGGAAGTCTCCTTCTGCCTGCCCCCACGCAGGCCAATCAGAAGCCTCCTCCCTTCTACCTGCCAGTGGGAGTAGGAAGAAGGGAGGAAGCCTTTGATTGGCCGATGAGACAGGCATCACATAGCCTGGGGGTGGGAAGAATGGCAGTGTCGAACCCCAACGAAGCAAGGCCGCCATGGGAGCTCATCCCCGTGGCGGCAAAGAGGAAAACCCAACCCCAACCAAGCAAGGCCGCTACGGGAGCCCATCCCCGTGGCGGCGAATCGGAAACCCGACCCCGACTGAGGCCACCACGGGAGCCCATCCCCATGGTGGCGAAAAAAGAAGGGCCCCCCCCGGAGTAAATCTGCGGCGGAACTGGAGCCCATCCCTGCAGTGAAGGAAGAAGCAGCTTTTGGTGAGAGTTTGTGTGTCTGCGTGTGAATGGGTGCATGGGTGAGAGCTTGTGTCTGTGGGTGTGAATGCATGCATGGGTGAGAGCTTGTGTCTGTGGGTGCCTGCATGAGAGCTTATGTGTTGTGAATGGATGCCAGGGTGAGAGCTGGTGTGTGTGGGTGTGAATGGAAGCCTTGGTGAGAGCTTGTGGGTGTGAATCGGTGCCTTGGTGAGAACTGGTGTGAAAGGGTGCAAGAGCATTTGTGTGTGATTGAGCGCTTGTATATAAGAGAGCATGAGTGTGATTGAGAGAGAGGCTGGTCAGGAAGATGACTAGTGTGCATATGTGAGAGAGAGACTGGTCGTGGGGTCTAATTGGGGGGTGTGTGTGTGTATGTGTGAGTGACTGGTTGTGGGCGCTAAGGAAGAGGACTGTGAGGACAGAGCTTCAGCAGTCCTTGCTGCTTCTGGTGAGTGCTATTAGCCTGGAAGGGAAAGGAGTAGGAGAGTTGCTGGAGAGGGTAAGTAAAGGTGGCTTTTGAAATTTATTTTTCTTGATTGACTGCCATTTTAATTATTGGGTATTATGTGATGTCTACTGTTTTGAAACATTTTATTGAGATTTGGGCATGTTTTAATAATTTTTATGAGTTTTTAATTGTTGGATATTATTCTGTTCAGCAGCTGTTTTGTAACATTTTTAGTATAGTTTTACAATTATTTTTGTGTGGGGCTCTATAGCAGCTTGGCTTATTCTGTTTTCCCAATTGGAAATGTATTAGTGTTTAGGGCCTGGTTTAATAGTTGTATTTCTTAGATAGGATTGTTACTGTTTGAGTGTGTTCAATAATACAGGTGTAACTTTGTGTGGGTTAGTTTGTATGCATTACTGCAAATCCTGAGAGTCTGTTAGGTGCTATATTTCTCTTTCCATTTCTCCAGGTTCGCACTGCATGCAGAGTGGCTTTTTTGGTTTTCCATTCCAGTTTCTGTCTCCATATTTATAATTTGTGGTTTTTCTGTACTTGAAGGTCAGTTCTGGGTATGTGACCGAGGTGAGGTATTTTACTAGCATGTAGGCATTTGTATCAGTCTTTTTTGTTGTGTTTTCTCAATAGGATATGCATTAGTGGTAAATTACTGTCTTTTCATAAGGAAGGCTATTTTGCCTGGTAGTAAAGGGAGTTTGTTTTGCTTTTTTGAGATGTCATCAGAACCAGAATATCTTTTTTGTATGGCGAGTTGTACAGGGTAATGCCCTAGTTCTGCTCTGCACTCATTGCTGGGGTTGAGGGGATTCCTGTGGATGCAGAGTGCATGTTTACATATAGCCCCGTGATGGTCACGTTCTGTGTGTCACGCATGTGAGAACCATCTGTCAGGTGTGTCCTGGCCAAGAAAAGGTTGAGAACCACTGTTTTAAAATATGTGCGCATAAGTGAAATTATTAGTTTTACTCCACCAGTTCACCCAGTCCTTCCCCAGGTCATTGAAACCCTCCTGGATCTTCAATCTGAATTCCCTTCAGTTCACCCAGATCATTCACTCAGCCAATAGCACACGACACGATAAACACCTTATGCAAGATAATTAGTAGGTGTAAAATTATGCAAGTAAGTTGGCAAATCTACATGCGTGTCTTTTAAAATAGCAACTTATGAGTATAAATGTTGGCCCTGCCCTGAAATGCCCCCTTTTTACACATGTATATGGATGCACAAAAGCAAAGTACGCACATATATTTGAGGTTTTTAAAATAGCACATATGCAAGTAAATGCTACTTATATGCATATATGTTCATTTTTATGCGCACAAGTGTTTGAAAATTCACCCTTTAGCGTCAAGAGTATAGGATAGAAGAACTGACTGAAATAATCATAACTCTTTCAGATTGGAAATAGGTGCTTCCTGGTTCTTCATTAAGGCGTTAGGTCACATAATTTCAACAGTTCATGTTACCTCTTTTCAATGGTACAATATGAAATGGGCTCAGCCACTTTCTCACAAAGTAAATCATCCAAAGCTCTGATCCATTCTCTGGCATGGTAGAGAGATCCTGCAAATCTGTTGAAGGGTCACTTATTTCACCAACCTCAGTTTCAAATCACAGTAGCTACAGTTGCCTTCAAAGATGGAAAGCCCATCTGGCCCAAAAATAAGGAAAAGCCTGTCGGGGCACTTCGCAGCTTGCGAAGATAGATGTATCACGATACTACGCCAAACATAATCCTAAACACAACCCTTTTCCTTATCGCAGGCATTATCCATGCGAAATTTATAGCATTTTGATGAATCTAGGCCAAAGTTCATTCTGAAGAGAGAGGCTTTACTAGTGATGTGCCACAGAGAATGTTCCTTGGACTGTTCTTTCAACATTTTCATGAGAGAGAGTGTGAAGGACTATTGGGAAAGGTTTTGACTTTTTGCGGATGATGCCAAAATCTGCAGTAGGGTTGACACCCAGGAACATGTGGAAACTATGAGGGATCTAGCAAAGGTTGAGGTATTATCTATTTATATATTTATACATTAGCAAGAATGACTGAAGGCAGAATTAAAAACAAAGTGCTGTTGAGATGTTTATAGTTGGGAAAAGCATAGGGAATCCAATATATATAACTTCAAGTCCTTATTCGGAAGAAAAGGAGTTAGAATAGGGGGAATGGGGTCTCTGCAGGGTAGGTCTATGCCTTAGCTTTATTTTTCTGAAAGTAGAGTAGCAAGGCTCAAGTCATGGGGTAGAGGTATCTTGTTCTAAATTTGTGGTGCTGAAAGCACAACGTCTACTGGATCACAATCTAGTAGAAGCCAGAGAAGGACTGGAGATCTCTTGTGAGGTGTATAGGAAGAAAGAAGTTGAGAGAAATACTTGGGTGCTTGCTTATTCATGCACTTGTATATGAAGCAGAGAGTTTTCAAATGTTATCCTGCATTTGGCAGGGAGCCAGTGCAGTTTGTGGAGTACAAGTTTAATGTGGTCAATTGACTCTTAATTCTAGTGGAAAGGAGATGGAGACACTTTACATTTTATTGCATGAGACCATTATATAGGGAGTTGAAGTAGTCAGCTCAGCTGATGAGCACTGCATGGATTGCAGTTGTGAGACTCTGTCAAGGTAGTTGCGCAGCTGGCAGATACATAAAAAAAAGTCCTTACCTCCTTTATAATGTGAAATTCCATGGTAGGATTTTGGTTGAGCTGAACTCCTAGGCCCAGTACTGTCTCCTTAGGCTGTATCAGGGTACCTGACTGGAAAGGCAACAATCATAGGGGATGACCTTGTCAGCTGAGCCAGAGGAGTTCTGATTTGGAGGGGTTTAGCTTGAGTTTACATTCAATAAGCCATTGGGCTACTGCTGTCAAAACAATTGAGGTTTGCAATTGATGCAATTTGGTTGGGCCCCATTTTGATGTACATTTGGATGTCATCAGCAAATAGGTAAAAAAAAACAAAAAACACCACAGTGTTCTCCCAGAAATTTTTTTTTCTAAATATACTACTGGTCATCCACCGGATTGTAACTCTAATTCAAAAGTAATGGAGGAAAAAGACCTCAGAATAATAGCAAGTGCCTTTCACTTTGAGGCCTCGCTCTATTTCAATCATAGGTCAAAAAAGCCTCCAACCAACCTTTATGTGCACTCATTTATATCAATATCATTTGAATTTTGTTTTATAAAAGTCTTTTTCAAAAAAACACATTTTCTACAAAAACAAGAGCAGTGTATGTGAACAAATGAGCTTTCTTAAAAAATACTTCAGCTTTCCACACATAACATAACAGCAAAAAATAATGATCAACTTGAAATTTGAAAAAATCACTTAGCTGAATCGAAGTTCTCTTCAAAAAAAACCACTTCAATATTACTCTCAATTCCTCTCAGTTCCTGTGAATAAAATGCTGATGTTGGCCAGCGTTTCCCCAATAGTCTTCATCAGGGCATTATAATCTCAAAGAGAAATTCCAAACGTCATCTGAAAAATGCAACAACAATCAAAAAAATACATATTGCCAAAAGTACAATCCATCACACTGCTAAAAATCCTCTTCGTACTCACTGTTAACGAACGCATCCAGCAATTTTTTTTCCTTATACCGGAGCTCACAGCTCTCACATCTTTTGCAGACAAAAATGCTGGCGCATGAGCATTGCCTTTCAACCCTGCCCGACTGAGAGCATGCTCACAGGGATAAAATCCAATCAACTTGTTTTTATTTATATATTATTTATTTAATTAATACTATTCTTATTAATCTTATCCCATCTTGGGAATCAATTGCACATTCTGAAAATTACTTTTATTAATTAGAGATTTTTATCTATTTTAATTGAAAAAACTAACAGTACTGTACATTATTAAAACTCCCAAAAATTACTGGAAGTGCAAGAATAATGTCTAAAAAAAATCAATGAAGGAGAATATCTTTGTATGGATCCATAGCCTCATGCCTGATGAGTCATAAATGTACTGAACCTCTAAAACATTCCAACTTTCAAAGAGTCCCTTAAATGAAAACATATTTATAGCTCATTAATGTGCAGCTATATATATATATATATATATATATATATATATATATATATATATATATAATGTGAAACCTCTTCAAGTTCACAATAATCTGGCCCCTCAACTTCCAACCTCAGCAGCTTCATCACTTCATGTACCAAGTACCTCAATCCTGGATACCTTCGAACCTGCATCCTCACTTGAGATTGAAAACATACTAAAGAAACTCAAACCGTCTTCACACCCTCTTGACGCAATGCCGGCAAATCTTCTCATAGCAAGTGCCAAAGTCATTGCTAAACCAATATCTCAAATTATCAATGCTTCACTTACTCAAGGCCTAGTACCAACCCCACTCAAACTTGCCACGCTGAAACCACTTCTAAAAAAGCCAAATCTCTCACCGGAAAACCTAGCCAACTATCGGCCAATTGCAAATCTCCCTCTCATAGCAAAAATCCTTGAAAGAATCGTAAACCATCAACTCTGCGAATTCATAGACAAAAACCAAATTCTAGCTACAACTCAATTCGGCTTCCGAAAATCCAGAAGTACAGAATCACTTTTAATTTCGCTAAATGATAACATTCTCCTCAACCTGGAGAAAAAACAACCGTGCCTCTTAATACTCCTTGATCTTTCAGCGGCATTTGACACGGTAAACCATGAGATGCTCTTAAACCGTCTAGCAGAAATTGGAATCAAAAACACCGCTTTCAATTGGTTTAAATCATTCCTACAACCCTTGGAGTACCTCAAGGATCCTCCTTATCTCTGACCTTATTCAACATTTACCTGCTCCCCCTCTGTAACCTACTATCTAAACTGAATCTAAAACACTACCTATATGCGGACGATATACAAATTCTCATCCCAATAACTAAATCACTGCAAGAAACCCTCCAGTACTGGAATTCATGCTTCACTTCCATTTCCAAGCTGCTTGCGGATCTCTGCCTAATTCTCAATGCCAACAAAACTGAATTCCTCCTCATCACTCAAGAAGGCAAATACCAGCTCTCCAACGCACATCCTGTGGCAACAACTACTCTATCGCCCATGGTAAAAAACCTAGGAGTTATCATGGACAACCAACTGAACTTCAAAAGCTTCATCAACAACACCGTGAAAGATTGTTTCTATAAACTCCAAGTCTTAAAACGTCTCAGACCTTTACTCCACCCTCATGACTTCAGATCTGTGTTGCAAGCAATCATATTCTCAAAAATGGATTACTGCAACTCTCTGTTACTTGGCCTCCCAGCTATTTCCCTCAAACCTCTACAAATGCTGCAAAATGCCACTGCCAGGATTCTAACCAAAACAAAAAAAGGGACCACATTACTCCAATCTTAAAGAATCTCCACTGGCTCCCCATAAAACAAAGAATCCTCTACAAATCCCTCTCGACCATCCACAAAGCCATCTACAAAACCACACACCTAGACCTCACAATCCCATTACAGCTGCATTCATCCTCTCGTCCACGAAGATCTGCACAAAAAGGCTCTCTAAAAACACTTCCATTAAAGACATCTTCAAACAAAAGAGCACTCTCCGCAGCAGGCCCTATCCTATGGAACTCTCTCCCTCCGAACCTTAGGCTAGATCAATGTCCAATAAACTTCAAAAAAAGACTCAAGACCTGGCCTTTCTCCCAAGCCTTTGTATGAATGGATCTATATCTCCACTATCACCGCAGGATCATCTCATCAGATACCCAACTGCCTAATTAACTAATCAACCAAGAACTCAGATACACCAAATCCCCCCAACGACGGCTGACACATTACAGGACTAACACTCGATAAGCAAACCGCTATTTATGTTAGACTCATACTCATTGTTGAAAATGTCATATAATAATCTAATGTTTAATGTTTGGAAGTTATATATATTTATATTTATCTTAACCATTCCCAGTTCATATTCCTGTTCTCTGTAAGACATACATATGTTTTGTCATCCCAAAGTTACTTGTAAACCGAAGTGATTAGCAATATTGTTGCTAGAACTGCGGTATATAAAAAATGTTTAAATAAATAAATAAATAAATAAATAAATAAATATGTTGCACAACCCTTATTAGCTGCTGCAGCCAATGCTACCAAACAGAGTTACAAAAAAATCACTTCATTCAATTACTGTGATTAGTCCATCAGGTGCCATGCTCACACAAGGCAATGCTTACAAAAAGGAGCAATGTTTACAAAAAAGAACTTAATTCCAAAGCTGTGTTCAGACTGTAAAGTGCCAGGCTGTTGAGGCAATAGATCCAATGCTGTTCCAGTTACACTAACCACTTACCATAATCACTTCCTCTGACCTGCTGATGCACATGATCAGTGATGAAACACTTAAGCTTAGAAAAGTCATGATGCTGTTGCATGCAATATAAAACAATAAGGGCTTCCATCTTGCATCTTTTCAGATAACTCTTGTGCTCTAACATCCTCACTCGAAAATGTCTAATAGTTTTGCCAATATATAACAATGGGCAGGGACATAAAATTACATATACCACAAAGGTGGAACAACATGTGGTATGTTTATATAGATAAACAACATGTTGATCATATGGATTGTGGAACTCCGTGATTTGAAATGTAACATCACAAATAGAGCAATTGCCACATTTGAATTATCCCCTACACAATGTTCATATCTGATGATGATCCAATTGTTGTTAAAAAAAAAAAAAAAAAGGGACATAGATAGTCCCTAAGATTTTTCGAACAAGTGTAGGAGACACGAATGGTGTGCTCCCTGAAACAAGGGTGTACACTTAATATGTGTTGGTGTTTCCGAATAATCTTCATAATCCTTGGCATAGCCGTGAAAATGGAGTTACAAAAGTTAATGTCTGTTCCTCCTCACCTGTGGATTTCACCCTAGATGATGATAAATCCTGGCTGGAAAAAAGCGCTCACTTATAGGCCTGTTTAATACACCTATAAGGATAGCCCCTTTGTAATAATTTGGCCAATTCCTTGAAATTAATTTTGAAGTCACTTTCCTCTGTGCAGTTTCTGCGTATTTGTAAGGACTGAGAAAAAGGAAGGCTTCTTTTTCAAGTGGAGAGGATGGAAACTTGAATACTGTAAAAAAGTGTTACGATCTGTCCCTGCTTAATTTTTGATCACCATCACATCGAGAAAAGAGATCTTAAACCAATCAAAATTCATCGAAAACTGCAGATGATCCTCACATGTGTTTAACCACTTTGAAAAGGTAAAAGATCGCATTCAGTTCCAGACGAAATCATTAAAATGTTATCGATTAATCTCTTCCACATCCTAATGTTGTCTCCAAATGGTGAATGTTCCACCCATTCCCTTTCAAATTTGTCCAAATATAAATTGGCAAGCGAAGGGGCCATTGTGCCACCCATCACTGTCCCCGAAATTTGTTCATAAAAAACATCTTCAAAGACAAAAAAAATTTTTGTTAACTCTAATCTAGTAAGTTTTATGATGAAGCTGGTGGGGACCTGATGTGGACATGTTCTGTTCTCCAGTACTTCATGCATGACTAATAGTGATTCTTCCTGAGGGATCGATGTATTCAAGGATTTTATATCCAGAGTCACTAAATAATAGTCAGTACAGTCATAAGCAATTTGTTCCAAAATATTGATGAAGTGGGTGGTATCTTTTATATAAGAACCAATCCTAGTGACCATTGGCTTCAAAAAAGTATCAGCATAGATTGAAAGTCTCTCCAAAACCGAATCATTAGCAGAGATGATGGGTCTTCCCTGTGGTTTTTTCCAAATCTTTGTGTACTTTCTGTAATGGTAAGGAAGCCCTGTTCTAGAGCTGCCTATCACCAATAGTTTTTCATAGAAAAGGTGAAGGATCAGTCTCAAGCTCTGTAAGTGGTGCAATCCTTAAGTTGTTCTAGGATGTGTGAGACGTAAGTTTTCTTATCCTGAATCACAATTGAACCACCCTTGTCAGCACTGTTAATCACAATGGAGCTATCAGACTTGAGTGTGCTCAAAGCTTTTGTCTCAGCTGCACCCATCTTGTCCTGTTTTATCCAAACCTGAAACATTGTGGATGATCAACATTTTTTAGGACTAATTGTTTGTACTTGTCTAGAATACTGTCTAAAGGACCAGGAGGACACCACCTTGATTTATCCTGTACTCGTGAAAAAGACGGACAGGAAACTGGATGAAATATAATTTCAAAGAGTGCGTGTATAAGTCTCTCAAAATCCACATGGAACTGAAAAGAATCAAGAGGGACCGAGGGGACAAACGATAAACCTCTAGACAAAACTGTTTCTTCTTCAGTCGTCAAGGCATATTGTGATAAATTTATAACTACTGACGCCAGTCATGGCGTGGCGATGAGCAAGTTCACATTTTGACATCGTTCCTTGGTTGTAATTGTCCCGCCGATCTTTCCAGTGACCTCTTTGCAATTGATTCCCAATATGGGAGAAGATTAATAAGAAATTCTTCTAATTATGAAACAAGAGTGAGATCAGGGGGTGATAATGTCTTATGATCTTAATTTGGCCAAACAGGTGGATAAGGTGATGGCAAAAGTCAGAAAGATGCTTGGGTGCAAAGGGAAAGGAATGACTAGTAGAAAGGAGGAGGTAATATTGCCCCTCTGTAAGTCCCTGTTGAGACCTCATTTGGAATACTGTGTGCAAATCCTAAGAACACACCTTCAATACCTTTTAAGCCTATCTGACTCAGGATTAAAAACTAAATTGGTCAGAGTTCATCTTATATATTTAACAAATTTATATACCGCATTATCAGTAAAAATAAAATGTGGTTTACAAATAAACATTCATAATCAGCATAACAAAAATACAATAAATAAAAAATGAAAACAATAAACAACAACAGAGACATATAATAGATTAAGCTAGCTGTTGACTCACCAAAAATCATACCTTTGTGCTATAGGAACGTACCACCAGAACTCAGGAGGAATTCCAATCTCCCAGCAACCCTCAGTTGCCAGATTCATGAAAGGTCTAACTCAGGGGTCAGGAACCTTTTTGGCTGAGAGAGCCATAAACGCCACATATTTTAAAATGTAATTCCATGAGAGCCATACAATATGTTTAAAACTAAATACAAGTAAATGTGTGCATTTTATGTAAGATCACACTTTTAAAGTACAATAAGTCTCTGAAAATATTACACCAGGCCTTAAGACACCAATACATCTCCTATTAGGAAAACGGACCAAGTCAGGCTGCTATAGAGTCCTACACAGAAACTACACGCCAGCAGAAAACCTCACCTGAATCACGTGCTGTCCCTCACCTAACATAGAATAAAGAGACCAAAACGCATAACAAGAAGCATGCAGACAAAAACTGAATTGGAAACTGCAACAAGCCAGAGTCTCTGTATGCAGTGTAACAAAGGAAAAAAGAAACATCACACATCCTTATAAAACAAATCAAGAAATATAAAATCATCAGCAGTAAAACTGTACTAACAAAAAGAACATATTTCGAAACAGCTGATGAGTGGAATATCCAATAATTAAAAACTCATATAAAACATTTCCAGATACCAACAAAATATTTCAAAATAGCAGACACAAAGATCCAGTAATGAAAAATAATAAGGATACAAAAATTTTTTTGCTCTGCATACCTGGGAACGTTTGATATCCAGGTGTCCTGAGATTGTTCTGAATTAGCAGGAGGTGGGGTGGTTTGCTTGGAACTTTCTCCTCTCTGTCACATACCAGCGCTCTCTCTCACACTGGCTCTCAATGACACACCTATACACACATGCTCTCAGTCACTCACATATACAAATGTTTTTTCTCTCTCACTTATATAGGCTCTTAATTACACATTTACACACATGGGGGTAGATTTTAAAAGAAGCGCGATCAGCCTACTTTTGCTTGCGCATCAGACTCAAGCAAAAGTACGCTGGATTTTAGTAGATACGCGCGGAGCCGCGCGTATCCACTAAAATCCTGGATCGGCGCGCGCAAGGCTATCGATTTTGTATAGCCTGCGCGCGCCGAGCCGCGCTGCCTCCCCCCGTTCCCTCCAAGGCCGCTCCGAAATCGGAGCGGCCTCGGAGGGAACTTTCCTTTGCCCTCCCCTCACCTTACCCTCCCTTCCCCTACCTACCCACCCACCCGGCCCTGTCTACACCCCCCCCTTACCTTTGTCGGGGGATTTACGCCTCCCGGAGGGAGACGTAAATCCCCGCGCGCCAGCGGGCCTGCTGCGCGCCGGGCCGCGACCTGGGGGCGGGTACGGAGGGCGCGGCCACGCCCCCGGGCCGTAGCCACGCCCCGTACCCGCCCCCAAAACGCTGCCGACACGCCCCCGGAATGCCGCGACGACCGGGCCCGCCCCCCGACACGCCCCCCTCCGAGAACCCCGGGACTTACGCGAGTCCCGGGGCTCTGCGCGCGCCGGGAGGCCTATGTAAAATAGGCTTCCCGGCGCGCAGGGCCCTGCTCGCCTAAATCCGCCCGGTTTTGGGCGGATTTAGGCGAGCAGGGCTCTGAAAATCTACCCCATGCTGTCTATCTTTTCACGCTTACACACACACAGGCTTTCAATCACATAAATACATGCTGTCTTTTTCTCTCACACACAGACTCTCATTCACATGCTTACAAACATGTCCTCTCTTTCTCTCATTTACACACAGGCTCTCAATCACATACTCACATGCTCCCTCACCTAAATCAGCTCTCAATCACACACAGACACACATGGTCTCTCTCTCTCATTTAAACACAGGCTCTCAATCACATACTCACATGCTCCATCACCTAAACCAGCTGTCAATCAGACACAGACACACATGATCTCTCTCTTACTTATACACACAGGCTCTTAATCATACATACACATGATCTCTCTCACACACAAAGGATCTCAATCATACACACATACTCTTTCAAACAAACAGGTTTTCAATTACAAACTTACACATACAGGTTCCCAATGGTAAACTTACATTCATGCTCTCTCTCTCACAGGCAGGATCTCAATCACAGACATACTCTCTTTCACATATACAGGCTCTCAATCATTCACATACATGCAATCTCTCACTCACACACACAGGATCTCAATCACACATGCTTGCTCGCTCATTCACTCTCTCTCTCCCCCCCCCCCCCGGGAACTCGCGGCAGCAGCAGCCACCTCCCAACGCTACCCTCCTTCATTTTCAGCCCTCGCGGAGGCGAAGGCGGAGTCCCATCGGCCGCGGTTGAAGATTTTCATTTTCCTCCGAGCCGCGCTGCAGTCTTCTTCCCGCGCAGGCACCCGATGCTCTCCACTTCCTCTTCCGGGCCGCGGGAAGAAGAGAGCACGGCGTGCTCTCTTCTTCCCGCGGCCCGGAAGAGGAAGTGGAGAGCATCGGGTGCCTGCGCGGGAAGACCCGTGCAGGCACCAGATGACTCCAGCGCTGGCACCCGGCTGACACCCGATGACTCCCGCGCAGGCACCCGGATGACTCCAGTCGGCGTGCTCTCTTCTCCTCCCCCCCGCGGCCCGGAAGAGGAAGTGGTGAGCATCGGGTGCCTGCGCGGAAGAAGAGACCACGCTAGTGTGGTCTCTTCTTCCCGCGCAGGCACCCGATGCTCTCCACTTCCTCTTCCGGGCCGCGGGGGGGGGGGGGGGGGGGAGGAGAAGAGAGCACGCCGGTGCCGCTGACTCCAGCTGTCCTGCCGCGTTCCGCCCGGGCTGACAGCATTTTAAGCCCGGGCGACGGAGGACCGGGGAGCAGCTGGGTCAGCGGGGAACCGCGAAGTATGGCGACACGTGTCTGCGAGCCAGATGCAGCCCTCAAAAGAGCCATATCTGGCTCGCGAGCCATGGGTTCCCGACCCCTGGTCTAACTGATCTTAAACATCCATTTAAAGATCTTCCTACTACTTGGGATCTAAATATAGTTCTGGCTCAGTTCGTGAAATCACCATTTGAGCTTCCAGCAACAGCAGACTTAAAATTCCTTTCTTGGAAGATTTTGGTTTTCATCTTAGTAACTTCTACTTGGAGAGTAAGCAGGTTGCATGCAGCAGTCTCATACTCACTGTATACCCAAATTTTCCAAACAGAGTAGTTATGAAAACTCATTCCAAATTTCTACCAAAAGTGGTCTCTCCATTTCACTTCAATCAATCCATCGTGTTGCCAGTTAGGGCATGCATTGAACTTCAGAAGAGCTTTATTTTTCTATTTGGAGAGAACAGTGACTTCCCAACTATTTCTCTCTTTCATCTTGGGTAAACAGGGTATTCAGTTACAAAAGAACTCTCTACTGTGTGGATTTCTGATTGCATTTCTTATTGTTATAATCAATGAGGACAACAGCTTCAAAATAAGGTAAAAGCCCACCAAGTCAGAGCTATGACAGCTTCCTTAACCCCTATTCGCTCTGCTTTCATAGAAGAAATCTGCAAAGCTGCTATCTAGTCTTCTATCCATACTTTTACTGCTCTTTACTAGCTTGAAAATGCTTCTTGCCAAGATAGCAGTTTTGGCCAAGCCATTCTCCAAAGTTTAACTAATTCCTTCAACTCTCCCTGCAGCCTCTATCAAATTACGAGTTGCATGTTCCACTGCTGGTATAAAAACATAACAGATACATGTATTCCTCCATTTGGGAGTCCCCATTTGTGTGGCTGATTACTGTCCTGCTTGTTCATGGAGAAAGCAAAGTTGCTTGCCTGTAACAGGTGTTTTTCCGCAGACAGCAGGACAAATCAGCCACACAGTTCCATTCTCTTCCTCTGAGAGTTGAAGGTTAGCTTGCCTCAAAGTCTGAAGAGACTCAAAACCTTCTCACTCTTTCTGAACTCTGAGAGAGCTTTTCTGTCTCGGCGCTGTCAAATGACATTGCTCGCCTGTGTGGCTGATTTGTCCTGCTGTCTGTGGAGAGCACTTGTTACGGGTAAGTAACTTTGCTTTTCTGTGCCATCGCTGGCTCTTGACGCAGACCCCTGCAGTGGTGCTTCTGCTCGTTCAGGGGTGAGAGAGTGTAGGGGGGGGATTGCTTTTAGTTTCCTTGTTTTGATCAACATCATATTAAGAATTTGCGCAATAGAAAGCAGAGTAAAGATATATTAAGTACTTCTCTGGCTGTTGGCTACACAGGTGCCTGGTTCACATCCTGCGCTCTAGCACGGTGAAGTACAGTAAGATCCGTTCGTTCAAGAAGCACTACCAGTTTGACATGTGCCGGCACGAGGTGCGCTACGGATGCCTGCTGGAGGACAGCTGCCTGTTTGCCCACAGCTTCATGGAGCTCAAGGTCTGGTTGCTGCAGCAGCACTCAGGTACAGCTCCTCCTGTCCGTCCGTCCGTCCCCCCCCATCCATCCTTCCCACTGTCTTCTGAAGAGCGCGGTGCTCCTGCTCCGCTCGCAGCCTGGGGCACCTGGGGAGGGCTTCAGGGTGATGAGATACAGGGCATGAGCGCCCAGACAGGTCTGTGCGAGAGGAGATGGCGTCTGCAGCCCTGGAAGCAGTGAAGTAGAAAACCCAGTGCTCAGGCCGTACAACTCTCAAGCACTGGCCCTGCTGTCGGACATGACCCGGCTCTTGTTTTGTTTTTTTTTTTTCCCCCCTAGGGATGACCCACGAGGGCATTCTGCAGGAAGCCAAGAAATACTGGCAAGCACTGGAAGTGAGCGCCAACCGAGCCTCTCGCAACAAAGTGAGTCCCAGAGGTCCCTGTGTTTGTGCCTGCATCCAAGTGTGTATCTGTGTGTGTGTGTGTGAGACTGTCTGTATCTATAGGGGGGGGGCGGAGGGGGGTTTTGACCGTTTGTTCTGCTTTCTGCAGCTGGTTTTCCTTGATTCATTGGGTGCACAGCAATCCAGATAAAGCTAGAAGCTTTCTTTATAGCCGAACTCTCTTAGCTGCCTAATCCTACCAGACATCTTATCAGCCAGGTCTTAAGGGTTACTGAAAGAGGGGCATTGAAACATGCTTGAGCGTTATTTTATTAAAGAAATTCTGCTTGGCAGGGCCGGACAAGACAGTGCAGCACTGCAGCATTTCAGGCAAGGGCAGGAGAAGTATCTGTCTGTCTGGCCCCAAACCCTTCCCCCACTCACACTTTTTAGGGTCATGGATGAAAGGGAGGGAAGACATCTATGGGACTAAAGGGAAGGATCCTGTGATGCCAAATGAAGCCCCCGCTAAGGTCACTGCTATGCTTGGTCACTTCAAATGGAATTCCTTCAGAGCCCTGGGGTTGGTAGTTCCCGGCTGGATGTGGAGATGAGAGATGGGTCTTAAGGCAGATGATTCTAACTGATGTTCTTTGGTGCCTTGGATCCTGAGCTCCCGTGGCTTCGGGCTTCTCTGTTGCTGGGCAGTACCTCGCCAGTTACAGCTCCGTGTGTCACTGGCTCGGTCCCCATTCTGTCCATGGAACTGGGTAGCGATGGGGGCATTTGAAGCAATGGTCCTGGTCCCGGGGGGGGGGGGGGGGGAATGCTCCTCTGCCTGTCTCACACCCAGTATGGGAGGGGCGGAAGCATGCGGCAGCCTGGAAAAGCACGGCTGCTTCGAAATGCCGGCACGGAAAAGTCTGATTGATAGCGGGGAAGCCCAGCGGCGCTCCGGTACGTCAGCGCTGCGGGTGGAGCATTAATCGCACAGACCTGTGGTGCCAGGTACTCTGTACTGCACTAGCATGAGGAAGGTTGAGGAGGAGAGAGCAGGAGGCTGCTGTGGCGCGGTGTTGCTGACCTGAGATACGCAGGTAGAAATGTGCCACAGCCTGTGGAGAGTAGGGGGAATAATGGAGAGAAGCCCGCGTTTGCTTAGGTCGCTGAACCCCACTCCACCCTAAAGACGCTCTGCCCTCATAAAGGGGATGTAGGGGCTTATGTATACTGAAAGGCTGTTCAAACTGAGGTTATTTGCACTAGAATTAAGTCATTTTAAGAGGAGATTAGTTACATTCTGCAGTCTCAGCACTGGAGTCTCCATAATTTGAGTGTCATGGGTGGAGAGAGGAAGGCTTTATAGTGATGGAATACAAACATGTAAGGCACAGAGAGGGTACTCCCTAAGCTCCCTCAGGGTGTTTTGATGCGCAGCAGAGAGATTCACCCTTGAAGAGTGGCTTAGGGTCCCTTCCCTGTCCGTCCCCCCCCCCCCCGTCCCCCCCCCACCTCTGTCACCAAAGAAAGGGCCAAATCATTCAACCTCCTCCTTGTCCCCCTGGCCCCACGAGTCTCTCTCACTCTCCCCCCATCCTAGCCTCATCAGCAATGTTCCCTATCATTTTTTATGGGCTGTGTGTTCAAGAAAGTGCAGTGTTCTCTGCAACATCATTCTGTTTTCTTGTGTAGGCTGTTCACCTGTATGCACGTCTTCCATGACCCATATGCACATGCAGAGCTTACAGAGAGCATTGCCCACCAGTGTCCTCCTCTTCTGTTTCTCTCCCTCTCTCGCCCTGGCCCACCAGTCTCTCTCTCGCTCGTTTCATCCACGTTGGTCCCACTAGTCTCTCTCTCTTATCTCTCTCGCACTGTGTCACTGCAAATGTCACTTGCTCTCTCTTTCCCACCCTGGCTCCACCAGACTCGATCTCTCTCATCCTGGCCCCACCGGTCTCTCTCCCACCCTTTCACTACTAATGTCTCTCTCTTGCCCCACCAGTCTCTGTCTCTCAAAACCCCATCTCTCTTGACCCTTCTTCTCCCCCCTTTATTCTTCTTACCATGTCTCCACCAGTTCTCCTCTGGGCTGATGAAGTGCTGCCTCCTTCTGCCCTTGCAGGCTGCTGACCCTGCCTTTCCCTCTGCTGACACCATCTCCTACCTCCCTTAGGTCCCACTGACACGAGCTAAACAAAATAATTAATATAGAGAGGCAGGAAATGCAGGATGCCTTCCTTCCCCCTATTCCCAGCATCTTCCCTGCTACTTCTTTTTCCCCCTCACCCAGCATCCTCACCCCGACCTCTGTATGTTGAAAACACTCTTTCTCTCCCTCTCGTGCACTTCTCCTTTCCCATGCTGGGGGCACCATCTTTCTTCTACTGGGCAGCTGAACCAGTGCTTCTGCCCCTGTTTTGCAGGGCCTGTGAGTTTTGCATGCACTCGCGATACTAGCGCTGGTAGGGAGGAGTTACAGCAGTGATGGCACAGCTCCTCCCGCTGTCTCACCAAGACCTGCACAGCCCCAGGTATAAAGTTTGTGGCTGTGCACATGCATACCTTGGAAAAAAACACTCTTCGACTGCCCGCGGAGTTCAAAGAGCTTCAGTTTTTCTTTCAGGGAGCCTCATGTGGCTCGCAGGATACCAGTTGGCCATTCCTAATCTAGCTTACATGATGCAGACCTTAACCTCACCGCAGGAATTAGGAATCGCAGGTTCCCTGTACGTACCCAGATCAGTCCAGACTCCTGGGTTTTGCCTCCCTGCCAGCAGATGGAGACAAAGAAAGTTTTACTGACACTGTACCTAACCCAGTGTGCCTCCTGCAGTCCCTCAGGAGTTCTCTGTCTCCAGACTGGATCTCTGTCTCCAGACTGGATCTTTCACCTGTGGGGAACCCCGGATGTGAATCTCTTTGCCTTCCCTTGCAACAGCAAAGTCAGCCACTTCTGCTTCCTGTACAGGAGCGACAGGAAGCCAGCCTCAGACGCCTTTGCCCGCTACTGCGGTAAGGATCTTCTGAATGCATATCCTCCGCTTCCATGTCGGGAAAGATCTTAAAGTTTCATTCCACAAGTTAAGTGAGTTGGTTACTCTGGGACAGAAAGTGTACTTCTAGCTAACCTGCTCTTTATGGATATTCAACAAGCAATGATTGTGGTGTTACAGAGTTAAAAAGTTGAACCAAATTAGAATTAACCTATGTAGGTAGTTCTAGGTTGAACTTGTGGCAGTCCCACGCACATTTACATGATGATTTCCTCTCATCAGTTAATAAATTGCTACCAAGACTTTTTGTGTTTTGTTTGACAATGTATTCAGTCTTGGAATTTGTGATTGCAAACAGTGGGCTTTTTGCTATCCCATTGATACTCATCCTTCCATCATGCCTCTGAGATGCCAATTTAAGTATATCTCATCATTCACTGCAATACACTCTTAATTCTCCCATTTTACTTCTTAGACTTCTGGCATTGGCATATAGACATTTCAAAGTGCATTTTTTTGTTTGTATTAACAACCTGTTTTTCAGTTGATAGGGATAATTTGGAATCTTTTAGCTCAGGTGATTCTTTACTTTATAGGTACATGGACTACTTTTGTTTTTATTGGACCCTCTAATGCTTAATTAGTATCCTTTGAAGATACCTCCCTCTGAACCATGCGCTGCTGAGCATCTGTTGGCTTTCCCCTTTGTTCTAGTTTAAAAGCTGCTCTATTTCCTTTGTAAAGATTAGCGCCAGCAGCCTGGTTCCACCCTGGTTAAGGTGGAGCTCACCCCTTCATAAAAGACTCCCCCTTCCTCAAAAGGTTCCCCAGTTCCTTACAGAACTGAATCCCTCTTCCTTGCACCATCGTCTCATCCATGAATTGAGACTCCGGAGCTCTGCCTGCCTCTGGAGACCTGCGTATGGAATAAAGAGTATTTCAGAGAATGCTACCCTGGAGGTTCTGGATTTCAGCTTTTTACCTAAGATCCTAAATTTGTTTTCCAGAACCTCCCTCCCATATTTTCCTATATCATTGATGCCCACAAGTACCACCTCAGCTGGCTCCTGCTTGCACTGTTTAAAATCTTTATGTAGGTAATGCGTGAGGTCCGCCACCTTCGCATCAGGCAGGCATGTTACCAGGCGATTCTCACATCCACAACCACCCAGCTAGCTACATTCCTAATAAATCACCAATTGTGACAGGCGACCTAACCCTTCCTTCCTGGACAGTAGCACTGGGAGACACGTCCTTGGTGGAGAGGGGACAATACATCATCTGGAGAGTAGGTCCTTGCTACAGAATCACTTCCTGCTGCAGTGTGTTGATCCACAGGAAAAGGACAAAGCAATAATACTGTTCAAATAATTTTGTTCACCAAACAAGGGATTGGAGAATGACCACAGGTAGTCGGAGGGGATGCTTATTGTAGTGTTGTAGATGCCACACCTTTTACAAAAACATGCGTTTGCATGGAACTAACAACCTAAAAGTGGAATATATTTGAGGCCGGATGGGGATGTACATGCATCTCTCAAACTAGTCCTGGAGTACCCCCCTAGACAGTCAGATTTTAGGATATTCATAGTGAAAATGCATGTCCTGCCCAATGCGTGCAGATCTATTTTATGCATATTCATTGTGGATATCCTCCAGGACCATGTTGAGAAACGTTAAGATACACCCTAGAATGTTAAGGAAATGCAGAGAAGGTCTACCCGTCAGTCTTTTGAATTCTGTGGAACTGGAAAAGGGAGAATGGTACGCCTCTTCGTAAGAGGGATTATAGGGCAGAAATAGGAAATTACAATCCAGTTAACCTCCCCTCTGTGGTGGGAAAATTAATGGAGACCACACTAAACGAAAGTGAAGTATTTTGAATCCTGTGACTTGCAAGGTCCTAAATAGCAAAGGGAGATTGTGTTAGATAGATCTTTTCAATTTCTTTGGGTGACTAGAGAATGAGATTGGAGGTGTGCCCTGGATGTGGTATCCTTAGATTTCAGCAGAGATTTTGATACTGTCCTGCATAGGAGACTAAATAAACTGACCAGTCTAGGGATGGGCCTTTTAGGTAACTCAGAGTAAGGCACCAGTTGAGTGATAGAGACAGATGAAAGACTAGTAGGAAATGGAGTTTGCGCCAAGGAAATAGGAGTTATCAGTGGATTCCCCTGGGGATCAATCTTGGGGATGGTTGTATTTGATATTTTTGTAAGCGATATTGCAGAGAGATTAATAGGATGGGTTTGTTTTTAATTTGGGCAGATAAAATGAGCCCTCAGGTTCTATGTTTGTTTGTTCACACAAATCCTCATGACACTGGAGCATTATTACTAAACATGTTGTATTTCCACACAGTTGGCTTTGAGAGAAATTATGAGAAAAACAATAACATTTTAGGAAGGAAAGGCATTGCTTCTATATTTTCCAAATCCTCATTTTGTGGTGTTTTAGTAATAACTGTATTTTGGTTCCTTGTTGTTCAGATATTGTGTTCGAAGTGCACAGAATGTGGATATATTGTGTCGCTGCCCATTTTTCCTGTTGCCTGGACAGTAAAGCATCCTCCCACAAGTTGTGTTGTTGGAAGCTACACAGAATGAAAGTTTCAGGGATAGTGACAGTTGTCCTTTCCCAGTTATCCATAATCCCTCTTAAACGGAGTATGATTTTACCAGGGGTAGGTCTTGCCAGACAAATGTGATTAATTTCTTTGACTGGGTGACCAGAAAGTTGGATCAGGAGAGAACACTAGATGTAGTGTACTTTGATTTCAAATAAGACCTTTGACACAGCTCTGCATAGGTGACTTATAAACAAGATGAACGCCCTTGGTATAGGCCCTAAATTGATTGGGTTAGAAACTGAGTGATTTGGACCCAGTGGTGTGGTAAATGGAGCTCACGCTGAGCAAGGAGGAATTACCAGTGGTGTACCCCAGGTATAAGTCCTCAGTCTGGTTCTGTTCAACATTTTCATAAACGATACCACATAAGGACTATCAAGAAATGTTTTGCCTAGATACCCTGGAAGTTGTGAAAACCTTTAGAAGGGATCTATTGAAGCTTGACGAATGGTCTGGAGTCTGGCAGCTAAGATTTAACCCTAAAAAAAAAAAAAAGCATCATGCATTTGGGTTCCAAAAACTCAAGAGCATGGTACAGTATAGGGGGTGAAGTTCTATGCACGAAACAAGAGCAGGATCTGAGGCTGACTCTATCTAATGATCTTAAGGTAGCCAAACAAGGTAAGAGCAAAAGCCAGGATGCTTGGGTGCTTAAGGCGAGGAATAGCCAGCAGGAAAAAGGAGATGATATTGCTTCTTTCTAAGTCTCTGAGAACTCATTTGGAATAGGCAGGTCTCTGTGAACAGAAAGGAGGCTCTGGAACAAGGGGGGGGGGGGGGGGGTCATGTGAGGTGAATGAAAGTGGGTAAAATCAGGAGTAATGTAAGGAAACGTTCTCCCAGTGGATACAGGAACAGGGTCCGAGTTCAGGACAAGTATAGAGGAGCTCTGAAGGGGAGGAAGGGATTGTAAAGCTAAGCTGGGCAATAAGGCCTTTATCTGCCATCATGTTCTATGTGTCTACAGTATGTTTCAATAAGAATGAAAACATCTTAGTTCCAGGTACAGAAGGATTATGGGTAAAATTTGGGTAGGTATAGATCTATGCTTTCCACCAGTGGGAAGCCCTTGTTGTGCTGAATATAGTAACCCCTGTTTGTATATGGTAAAAGACGGTTTGGTTTGAAACATTTTTATTGCAAACCCTCCCCCCCCCCCCCCCCCCCCCAAAAAAAAAATTGCTTTAGCCATGGAGTTCAGAAACCATTGATGATTTTTTTTCCCCCTTTGCTATCTTTCCTCCTTGCTCCTTCCTCTCCAGGTTCCTTCCAAAACTGCTACACCCAGCACCTTTGATCTGAACATGAAGTTTGTATGTGGGCAGTGCTGGCGGAATGGGCAGGTAGTGGAGCCAGACAAGGACCTGAAGTACTGCAGTGCCAAGGCCCGGCACAGGTAATGGGCTGGACGAAGGGCAGGCATTACAGGGCGTGCTTAATGCTCTTCAGGGTATTTTGAGTATATGGGGCTGTATCATTGATCATGTGTGTATTTAAGGTCAATCCAGAAATAAAGTATATGTACCGGGTACATACACTTTATTTCTGCTTGTGATGGAGTTTTTAATGTCCTGAAGCACAGACAAAACTCTTCATGTGAGCCAGGGATCCAGCTCCTGGTTTTACCTCAATGCCTGCCTGGTTTTACTCCCACAGCACAAATCCCTGTGTGCTGTGGGAGTAAAACCAGGACTGGATCAGCCTGTTCTGTAAAAAAAAAAAAAAAAAAAAAGGCGAATAAATAATTAAATAGTTTAAAAGAAAAAAAAAAAAACACGGAACCAATTAGTGACCTTGGTGAGAGCAGTAGCGGTGGCACCCTGGGCAGTGTCAGGAGATGGGTTTTGTGGGCCTGCGCTCTTTGGTAAAGCTCAGAAATCTGCATGAAAACAGCTCTCAACCTGTTTCATCAGCTGTAGAAGAGACGGACCCCAG
The DNA here is from genome assembly GCF_901001135.1 of Rhinatrema bivittatum. Taxonomy (NCBI): domain Eukaryota; kingdom Metazoa; phylum Chordata; class Amphibia; order Gymnophiona; family Rhinatrematidae; genus Rhinatrema; species Rhinatrema bivittatum. The sequence continues at coordinate 424,726,530 of NC_042616.1, forward strand.
TCTGGCTGGGAAAGATAAGGGTTAGAATGCTTCTTCCAGCTGGGCGCTGCTGCAGACACTGCTCATCTTTGCATCTAGTTCATGTAGCCAGTGGAATATTTAGGTATTTTTTGACTCTAGCATATGTGGGTACTGCTCCCCACCCACCCCACCCCCCCAAGCGGATAGTGTGGCAACCTTCAGGCCATATTCTGAGCTTGCATGAGTTGCTCTGGGAGATCAGCAATGGACTAAACTGGCCAAGATCTTTGCCTCTCTCTTTATAGTCCCTTGCCAGATCTCTTCTTGCATTTCTTCACCTCACATCATTGAAGTTTGAAGGATGCAGTTTTCTCTCCATTTTTAAAGCAGCTCAGTTTGTTTGATAACAATCATCTGGTAGCTGACTTGTCCTTTTCGAGTAAGCTGATTGAAAGAGCTGTAACTGAATGACAACGAAAAAGGAGAAGCAATAAAACAAGCCTAAAGAAATCCAATATATGTACAAAATATAGGGTTGTAAGCAAAAAACCCCCAGTTTTATAAAGAATGCATTTAATTTATTCCAGAAATAAGAAATAATACAATAAACAGTTCTTTTACATATATTCAATCTATTGAAAACATCACTTTATTAGAATTCAAGTTAATCAGATTAAAAAAAACTGTCATACAACCACACAAATAAAAACATAAAGGGAAAAATAATTATATGTATACAATGCAACCTGACAAAAATTTGTTTCAAGCACTTATAAAGAAAAATTGGTTCTTACCAACTAATTTTCGTTCCTGAAGTACCACAGATCAGTCCAGACAAGTGGGTTTTGCATCCCTATCAGCAGATGAAGGCAGAGAATAAAAACTTTGAGGCACTGCTACTTAACTGAGAGTGCCAAGTATTGACCTGTATCCAAGCCAAATTAGAATGAAACACAACTATCCCCTGTCCTCTCAGGGTGAACATCAAACCAAGGGTTGGAGCCCTCTGAACTAGAATCCTTCAACTCCATGGAACCAATTAAACTTGGTAATCCTGTTTAGGTTCTGAATATATCAATCACAAACAAAAGGGATCAACTTTTACTATATCAAAATCTTTCACCATCCGAAATATTTGACGTATTCTCAATGAATATTTTCAAAAAATATTTTTGAAATGTTCAGATATAAGTTTTAAGATGGAAACGGGATCGCATCAGCAAGCCTTTTGACGACGTGCCTGGTATAGCCAAGCCGTCCGGTCTTATCTATCATCTGAATAAGGTTCTGAATATATACCCATCATCTGAATAGGTTCTGAATATATACATAATGAAAATCCTCAGATTGCATCCATGCAAGCTGAATGGTCTTCGGTATTTCGTAAATAAGGGGCTGAGTCTCTGGACTGATCTGGGGTACTTCAGAAGCAAAGGTTAGCCGGTAAGAAACAATTTTCTTTTGCTGTTCGTTCATCACATCAGTCCAGACAAGTTGGATGTACCAAAGCACCCCTACATTGGGCAGAAATGCGAAAGATCTGCTCTCAACACACTTTCGCCAAAACTCAGTTCCGCCAGCTACTGAACAACCAACTGGTAATGCCGAGAGAAAGTGGGCAACGAAGATCATGTTGCCGCCCAACAGATCTCCTCTGGCAACATCAGCTGACATTCAGACCAAGAGGCTGCTTGTGTCCTAGTAGAGTGTGCTCGCAACTCCTTTGGTCCCTTTCGACCCTTGCAGAGAGAGGCTGAAAAAATAGTTCCTTTCAACAAACGAGCAACAGTACCCTTAGAAGCCTTACATCCCTTCTTTGGCCCGCCAAACAATACAAATAGATGGTCAGACCCCCGGAACCTGTTGGTGACCTTCAGATACTGCAACAGTATCCAACGAACATCCAACAAATGAAGCTCCCTTGCCTCTGGCATCTTGGACCTATTTGGAAATGCGGGAAGCTCCACTGTTTGGTTAAGGTGAAAAGAGGAAACAACCTTGGGCAGAAACAAGGGTACTCCCTCCAAGACATGGAGAATAAGGGGCCTCAACTCCTCCTTCTGAAATAACCAAATGATCCTTGGGTCATCCCCTTCATTCACCAGAGTCTCCTCTAGATTGTCCACATTATTATTCACCCCTAGATCGTTGCCCGGTGCACCTGTTCCTAGGACAACCACTGAGTCATCTCCCAGATCGTCCCCCAGGTGTTTACCATTCTCAAACGGATCCTCTGGATGTGCAAAATCCTTGGCATCTGCGTGGTCCATCTCACCTGTGGGCCGAATAAGTCCCAGGTGATGCAGCAAGGCTCTAGAGGCCCCCAAGAGGCCCACCTTGACCCTTTTCGAGGGGCACTGTGGCCTCCCCCCTCAGGGGCCACTTCGCCACCGCTCTTGCCTCTCCCCGATGCGATCGCAGTCCTGCCGCAGCAAGGCTTGCCCGCAATAGAGCCCTAACCCTCAGCTCCAGTCAAAGGACTTTTTATTTATTTATTTTTTTAATTGACAGCAAAAAAATAAGTGAATACAAAGGCTGTCATTTTCCACTGCTGCCAGTGGGCAATCTGGGGAGAAGCCCTCTGCGGGGATGAGGGAACCAGGATCCCTGGCTATCAGTCCCCTGGGAAGATGCAGGCAGAGCCAGCCAGGGATTACCAACTCCTCGGGCGCACCCGGCTCCAGCTGAGGGTTGGCCCACAAAGGTGCCTAACACCTCAGGGAGCACTAACTCCTTTCTCTCTTGCTGCTTCTTAAATTCTCCAATTTTTTTTTTTTTTTTTTTTACTCTCAGACTACAGGTTTGCACCTCTACCATCTGCTGGAGACAGAGAAATACTGAGGGACTGCAGGTGGCATTCTCGGTTATGTAGCAGTACCTGAAAGTTCCTATTCTCTGCCTCTGTCTGCTGGTAGGGATGCAAAACCCACTTGTCTGGACTTATCTGGGGTATGAACAGAAAATGAGCATGAAAAGACTCTCTTATAAACATTCATAACAAGCTTAAAGCCTGAAAACAAAAAGAGAACTTCAAATTCTTCAGCAAATTCATTAGCAAATTGTGTAAAGACACAAAAAAGATAGTCCAGCAAACTGAAGAAGATGTACTAAACTTCTAAAGAAGGATGATAGATAATGTCCCGTAAGGAAACACAATCACTATCTGGACTTCGACAAACAAAATCTCACCTTTCCAAACTCTAGACAAATACCATATTAATGATCACTAAAATGTCACGTTTCCAAATCATAAGCGAGACCATGTTGGTGAATCCCAATGCTAGCATTTCAGCACAGATGTGCCCTCTTCAGGGGAAAGAAATAATGAACATATCATGTACACATATTAGTGTAGATCAGACCTGGGTGTCTTTTTGATGACCTATTGCACATACTGGACAAAGGCAGAAACTCTGTTAACATACTGTTAGGCCTTAGTGCCACGTTTGACACAATCAGCCACGGAATCCTATTAGATCATCTGTGGTCGTACAAGGTCCAGGATATGGCTTTGTACTGGTTTAAATTATCCCTCTCAGAGTGCTCTGTGAATTTTCTTTCCGGGTCAGTAGTCATATCCTTTTGTTCTGGGCAAAAAAATTGTGGATAAAGAGGGTCTGTTTCTTATTCTGAGTGTCTATGTAGCACACCACAAATTAGTCTTTTGTAATGTTGATGCCCCAAATGTATTTTCTCAATCCTTTTTTTCTATCTTAGTTGCTGAATTGGGGCAGTTTTTGCAACATCAACTTAGCATGAGAGGTGATTTCAGTTTACCAATATGTCCCTCTTTAGATACGAAGCCTATTCATTCTAAGCTTGAAGGCGGGCTTGTTTTTTCTACAAAAGGACTTCCAGTTGATAGATATTTGGCATGCTCTTCATCCTATGGAGCTGGACTGTTTCATTTGAACGTTCACAACGCCTTCTCTAGAATAGATTATTTTTCAGTTTCTGAATCCCTGTTTCCTAAAATAATTACCGCCTCCATTGATACTTTTACTGTCTGTCACCATACCCCAGTCCTGCTTGAATTAACTTTAGGTTCCATTGGGTCTTCTGCATATTGATGGCGATTCCCATCTATGATATTTGAGGATGCTAATTTTCATGCTTTTATTTATTTATTTGTTTGTTTGTTTGTTTGTTTTTATATACCGGTGTTCGATCTGGAATATCACATCGGTTTACATTGTAACTTGGTTCTAAGAGGACAGGGCCTTCTTATTTTACATTTTAAATTCAAAGATAATTCTTACAGTAAATTAAACGGGAACAACGATATGTCCTACAGAGTGTCTTATATAGTATAACAGCATAAATAGTGTAACTTTCAATAATTAGGATATAAATACATATAAAAGATAAATGGGATGATTACGTGAATCTTAACGCTATGCCTGATGTTTCTGAGGAAGTTTTTTGGAATGGGGGGAAGACAGTTATGCGGGGGCATGTTATAGCCTATGTGGCACATAAAAATAGATCTAGAAATCTTGTGATTATATACCCAGTTGCGGTCCCTTAAGAAATATCTTATTCACTCTTCCCAAGTTCAGAAAATCGCTGAACCACTTGTTATACCAAAGGGAAGTATAACATATAGTACAATATGGGGCGGATTTTAAAAGCCCTGCTCGCGTAAATCCGCCCGGATTTACGCGAGCAGGGCCTTGCGCGCCGGCAGGCCTATGTTCCATAGGCCTGCCGGTGCGCGCAGAGCCCCGGAACTCGCGTAAGTCCCGGGGTTTTTTGAGGGGGGTGTGTCGGGGGCATGTCGGGGGCGGGGCCGATCGGCGCGGCGTTTTGGGGGCGGGATGCGGTGTTTCGGGGGCAGGCCCGGGGGCATGGTTTCGGCCCAGGGCAGTCCGGTAGCGTGGTCACGCCCTCCGGAACCGCCCCCAGGTCGTGTCTCGGCGCGCGGGGATTTACTTCTTCCTCCGGGAGGCGTAAATCCCCCGACAAAGGTGGGGGGGGGTTTAGATAGGGCCGGGGGGGTGGGTTAGATAGAGGAAGGGAGGGGAAGGTGAGGGGAGGGCGAAAGCGAGTTCCCTCCGAGGCCGCTCCGATTTCGGAGCGGCCTTGGAGGGAACGGTGGCAGGCTGCGCGGCTCGGCGCGCGCCGGCTACACGAAATCGGCAGCCTTGCGCGCGCCGATCCTGGATTTTAGCAGATACGCGCGGCTACGCGCGTATCTGCTAAAATCCAGCGTACTTTTGTTGGCGCCTGGTGTGCCAACAAAAGTACGCGAAGGCGCACTTTTTTAAAATCTACCCCTATAAGTGTTTCATGTTCAGGCAAGGAAATAAAGCTGGAAAAATGCTAGCACACTTGATAAAAAAAAAAAAAAAAAACAACCCACCAAGGCTAACAATTATATTATAGCTTTAAGAACATAAGAACATGCCATACTGGGTCAGACCAAGGGTCCATCAAGCCCAGCATCCTGTTTCCAACAGTGGCCAATCCAGGCCATAAGAACCTGGCAAGTACCCAAAAACTAAGTCTATTCCATGTTACCATTGCTAGTAATAGTGATGGCTGTTTTCTAAGTCAACTCAGTTAATAGCAAGTAATGGACTTCTCCAAGAACTTATCCAATCCTTTTTTAAACACAGCTACACTAACTGCACTAACCACATCCTCTGGCAACAAATTCCAGAGTTTAATTGTGCGTTGCGTGAAAAAGAACTTTCTCTGATTAGTTTTAAATGTGCCACACGCTAACTTCATGGAGTGCCCCCTAGTCTTTCTATTATCCGAAAGAGTAAATAACCGATTCACATCTACCCGTTCTAGACCTTTCATGATTTTAAACACCTCTATCATATCCCCTCTCAGCCGTCTCTTCTCCAAGCTGAAAAGTCCTAACCTCTTTAGTCTTTCCTCATAGGGGAGCTGTTCCATTTCCCTTATCATTTTGGTAGCCCTTTTCTGTACCTACTCCATCGCAATTATATCTTTTTTGAGATGCGGCGACCAGAATTGTACACAGTATTCAAGGTGCGGTCTCACCATGGAGCGATACAGAGGCATTATGACATTTTCCGTTTTATTCACCATTCCCTTTCTAATAATTCCCAACATTCTGTTTGCTTTTTTGACTGCCGCAGCACACTGAACCGACGATTTCAATGTGTTATCCAGTATGACACCTAGATCTCTTTCTTGGGTTGTAGCACCTAATATGGAACCTAACATTGTGTAGCTATAGCATGGGTTATTTTTCCCTATATGCATCACCTTGCACTTATCCACATTAAATTTCATCTGCCATTTGGATGCCCAATTTTCCAGTCTCACAAGGTCTTCCTGCAATTTATCACAATCTGCTTGTGATTTAACTACTCTGAACAATTTTGTATCATCTGCAAATTTGATTATCTCACTCGTCGTATTTCTTTCCAGATCATTTATAAATATATTGAAAAGTAAGGGTCCCAATACAGATCCCTGAGGCACTCCACTGCCCATTCCCTTCCACTGAGAAAATTGTCCATTTAATCCTACTCTCTGTTTCCTGTCTTTTAGCCAGTTTGTAATCCACAAAAGGACATCGCCACCTATCCCATGACTCTTTACTTTTCCTAGAAGCCTTTCATGAGGAACTTTGTCAAAAGCCTTCTGAAAATCCAAGTACACTACATCTACTGGTTCACCTTTATCCACATGTTTATTAATTCCTTCAAAAAAGTGAAGCAGATTTGTGAGGCAAGACTTGCCTTGGGTAAAGCCATGCTGACTTTATCTGATGAGTGGCAATACCCATACCTCAAAAGAAGAGGATTGCCGAGACAATGTTGGACTTTTATTGTCAACTGTATGCAGCAAGATCGGGTGTGGAGGCTACTAAGGAAAAATAATTTAAAAATCTTAGCCGCCTTCAAGTATCAGAATTGCATACACAAATGCTTGAAAAACCTGTTTCAGTATCTGAGATTCTTGCTGTTATCACTTCCTTAAAATTGGCCAAATCGCCAGGTCTGGATGGCTTTGGCGGCGAATTTTATAAGATTTTGTATGATAAGATAGAAGATCTGGTGTTTCAGATGTATAACTGCTGTCTGGATCGTGGTGAATTTAATGCTGATATGAACCATGCTTTGACTGTAGTATTCCCCAAACCTGGTAAAGACCTCTCAAAACCCGGGACCTATAGACCAGTTTCCTTAATAAATGTGGACTTAAAACATTTTAGCGTCAATTTTGGCTAACTGTCTCAATACAGTCGCTCCTCATCTAGTTGCTGATGACCAAACAGGTTTTGTTAAGAATAGGCATGGAGTTACTAACATTTGGAAGCTTTTGGAAGCTAGAAGCTCGGTGGATCACGTTAACTCACAAGGCTTAATTTTAGCCTCGATGCTGAAAAAGTGTTTGATAATGTTCATTGGGTATTGGCAAAGGTATGGTATCCCTCAACTTTTATATTATGGATTCAGTTATTATATACTCATCCCTCCACCAGTATTTTAATAAATGACAAAATGACAAATGCCTTTTTATGAAGTGTGGGACTAGGCAGGGGTGCCCTCTCTCTCCCTTGCCTGTATATTGTAATGGTGGAACCTTTGGTTATTAGCATCAGAAGTATATCAGAGATTGAAGGATTTCACTTAGGTGGTAAGAAACATAAAATATAACTCTTAGCTGATGACATGCTCTTATTTCTCAGACAGACTCAGATATCGCTTCCAAAGCTTATGACTGTGTTAGATGATTTTGGACATTTTGCAGGGTTGAAAATTAATTTTTCTAAATCGGAAGCTTTCCATTCTCGACTGCCTTATAACGTGAATGGAAAGGGGTTTTTTTCCTCAACTTGTCAATGAGCAGTATAAAATATTTGGGAATTTGGGTGCCCAGGGTCTTATCTGCTTTATATGAGCTAAATATCATCAAATTAATTCTTTCCTTTGAAGAACAGCTTTTGCTGTGGAAAGATCTTCCTCTTTCATTGTTTGGACGCTGTGCACTCCAAAATGTCTGTTACCTAATTGTTGTATAATTTACAGATGTTACCTGTTTGGCTGAGAACTAAAGATGTAACTTGTCTACATTCCATTGTGGGTGCTTTTATCTGGCAGGGTAAAATTTCTAAAATTATTATTATTTCTAATAATAAAGTTTCTAAAATTATTATTCTAAAAATGTCTATCTTTATGCGCTCAAAAAAAACCAAAAAACTATGGAGATTTGAAGCTTTCCCACTCCCGATATTATAATGCTGCTTGCCAGTTTCGCTTTTGCTGGGAATGGTGCAGAGGACAGTACAAGTCTGAAGTACCTGACTTAACTGAAAATGTTTCGTCCCAGATTTCAGCAGTCAATCTGCTTCATACCAGAGACATAGCTCTGCCTCCATCTGTCAGACGACATGTGTTGATTAGACCTGTGTTGATGGCTTGGAGGTTTCTATGTAAGTGGTGGGGTATAAATCCAAATGCTACTGAACTGATAAGAGTTTGTGGGCAATCATGAGTTTCACCCTGGGTTACAAAATTCAGTTTTCAAGTGGTGGAAGCGGTGTGGGATGTCTGTAATTCAAAACAGGGTGCTCTTATTTCGTTTGAACAATTAGTCTCCCGATACACAGTAAGATCCAGTCAATTTTATATGTACTTACAAGTCGGGCATTATGACAATGATATGATCTCTCAAGCAACAAATGTATTTTCGCAGGACTCCTCTATTAACATTATTAAAAAAAAAATCCAAGCAGTACAATAATACTTTGTCCTAGTGGCATAATCTGCGCTTTACTCTGGAGACTCCCTATTTAATTTCTGCTCTTGCCAGGAACTTGGTCCTCAGCAACTGGAGTTGTTATAACTGAGAAACAAATGACTCGTCATTTCGACATGGGTTTTAGAAGAACTGTTGATGCCAAACTTCAGGAAATGCAGTTCAGGTTGCTGCGTATGAAATATATAGATGCGACCCAGGCATGTAAAATGAATCTCATAGAGTCAGATATGTGTATTAAATGTCACATACATAGAAGCTCTTTTTTTGCACATCTTTCTTCTTTGTCCTGTACTCTTTCCCTCCTGGGATTATAGTGTTCAAAATGATTGAGAGGATAACTCATTGTAAACTGCCTTTTTCTGGTGACTCTTTGCTCCTGGTTTCTCTGCGGGCTTTCCCGGTATCTCTAAATATCAGGCTGAATATGTTCTAATCCAGATTTTATTGGCCAAAGCGTGTATATTAAAGCTTTTAGTCCTGGTTCGATGTGGTATCAAAAACTGGTAGAGCGCTTTGATGCCATACACTTTCATAAAAAGGTTCATAAGGATTACATTCAGTTATGGATAGATACTTTTTAAGTTGTTTCCTCAAAAACTGCAACATTCATTAGATTTGAGTGGATTCTCTGATATATGGTAAGTCTTTTCGTTGTGGGCCCATATGGGCTTGTGGTATTTATGGGAAGGTGTTTCTGGTCTCTACAATTTTCTTTAGTCCTTGTATGATCATCAAGGTCTACTGCAAAATATTTCCTCATGAATGGATGGTATAAATGTGTGAGTCTTTGGGTGTGAATGTTATGGATATAGTGGCTGGGGATAAAATGTAAAAAAGTGTAAAAATGACCCTGTTAGAGATTATTTTATTTTATGAATTGCAGCATTTGATCTTTTTGTACAATCTTCTGTTTCAATACGGTGTTTTTGACATATATTACAATTATCTGTACATTGTCGCATTTCTATGTGAAGAAATAAAAAGTTTTAAAAAAAAAATACCCATGATTGTGGTACTTTCAGAAAGCTACTAAAAAGTGCAATTTTTCTCTCTGCTTTTCCCTCATGTTTGGTCTATTGCTGAAGTACCTAGTTCATGAAACTTGGGGATGTATTAAAAGATGCAATCTTAGTTTGTCTGTCCTTGGGTTGCTACTGAAGGGTTGAGACTGTTGTCGTAAGTTGATCTGTATGCTTTTGCTTTTATTGACTTATCTCTAGGTCGGTCTGTCTGCGTTGTTATTATGAAGTCAATATTCAGACATAGCCAGCTAAGTAAGGTAGCCTGGTAAAGCTTATCTGGATAACTTACTTGGAATATTCAGCTGCACATCTATGCTGCTGAATATCTCCAGTGAAGTCACTAGTTAGCCAGATAAGTCTTATCCAGCTAACTTCAGACCTGCTATTGATCAGGTTTAACTTATCTGGGTAACTTTACTGGACAAGTCAGAATATCAGCACTTATCCAGCTAAAATAACCATATAAATAGCTCCTCCCCAATCCACCCACATTCTGCCCACAAGTTATCCAGCTAACTACTTAGCTGGATAAGTACTTATCTAGCTAAGTGGCGACTGCTGATTGCAGCTGGATAAGTCCTTACTTTTCTGGCTACATAGCCTGAATATCAGCCTCAGTATTTCAATTTATATTTTGTGTGGTGATTGTACTGTTTTGTGTCTTACATTTATTTTACTTATGGACCGCTGTATGCCGCTATGAGTACTTTTCTGGTATAGCGACTAGACTGAAACAATAGATAAATGAAGGAGCTATCATCCATAGCCATCAGTATTTTCACATACTGATCAAATAGTGCAGCGCCCTCTTGAGGCCAAGAGCAGGATAAAGCATCTGGGCAGCTAATTCCATGGTCATCCTTTCGTCGGCCACTAGGAGTTGCTGTAGGAACAGTGTTTGCAGTCAATCTTGTCTCAAAGCTTAACCCAAGCAACAGGAGCTTAAGCTGAAATCTAGGCCAGGACCCACACTTCTCAGGACTTCCTGTCATTTTTTCAGAGCTTTTCTCCATGCCCCTGGTCTCCCAAAGGAACAGCTAAGCAGGTTGGAGTCAGGATGGAGTCCTCCGTGGAGGTCACAACCATCCTCATTAAATACTTTCCCTCTTTTTTTTTTTTTTTCCATTTTTGCATCCGTTCACAGCTGGACAAAGGAGCGACGAGTGCTACTGGTGATGTCTAAGGAGAAGAAGAAATGGGTTTCGGTGCGCCCCCTGCCGGCTATCCGCTCCTTCCTGCAGCACTATGATGTGAGCATTCACGAGGGGGGGGAGGGGCAATACATTTGCACTTGTTATTTCTGGGAATGGTGACTTGAGGGTAAAACAGCGCATGTGCAGTTGAAAACGCCAACGTATGTACACTGTTTACCTCCATGACCTTAAAAGACATACCTGGGAATGCCTCGTTTTTGATTTGGCTAAAAGTGCGCCTACAGCAGGAGCCAAGGTGTACTTTTAGCTGCTGTGAGGGGGACATTTTTAACTAGGGCAAATACCTATTTACCCAGCCCTTTGAGACTTGGTCCTCCCCATTGCCTGGCTTTTGTCGTATGTATGTTTACTGAATTTAGTACTTGTGAAAAATGCTGAACCGCCAGTTCCGGAAACTCGGGTTCTCCATTTATCCCCAGAACATGTAACGTTATCTGCAGGGGTGTGAGCTTCCCCGCAAGGCCCCCACCAGTGTCCCGACCCTGCTCTGGAAGGGAGACCTCCAGTCTCCAAGCCTGTATGCAGTCTTTGCCCTCCTCAGCTAAGACTGCCAGCAAGGGTGACCCATTCAAATTGGGATGCTGACTGCTGGGAACTAGATGGAGACTTTTTTTTTTTCCCCCTAATGAAGAAGGCTGGGTTTTAGGCCATGGTGTGCCGACACTTGTTTATGCCCATGCTGCGGCAGCAAAGATTTGCACCCTGAAGCTACTATGACTCAGCAACATCATCAGGCACTGACTCGGCAAGCTGGACCAAGTCTCTATGCTGCTGCAGCAGCCATTATTTTACAGCACAGCTGTAAAATAATGGCTGCCACCATCAGATTCCCATTTCAGTAACCTTACAAATATCCCTTTTACATGTGAAGTCCTGGGAGGGGAAGGGTAAGCATGGGTTGTGGAAGGTGAATGTGCAAGCTCTGTGGCCTGGTGGTTCAGCATTGCAGGTGGGGGTTTGCCTTTATATCTGCGAGCAGTGTGGGGAGTTAAGAGAGAAAGTGAATCTTTGGATCGAGGTGGAAAGCCAGTAATCATTTTTCGACTGTACCTCTGTGACTGTGCTAGACAAGTCCAATGAGCCACAGAAGAGTGCGTTTCATGTGCTGGGTTTTGCCTCAGTAACCAGATCTGTCTGTTCTGTCCCCTGGCAGCTGTGTATCCATGCCCAGAACAACAGGAAATGCCAGTATGTGGGCAACTGCACCTTCGCTCACAGCCCCGAGGAGAGAGACATGTGGACCTTCATGAAAGAGAGTAAATGTATGTGCCGGTGTAGTTAAGTCCTCTCCTCCATCACCTTTTCCTCTCTTGTTTTTCTACCAATCTCGGCTTCTGTTTTTAGGGCGCTACATGCACTACTCTGTATGCCCTTTCTTCCCCCCCCCCAAAACGATAAGAAAACCACCCGAAAACTTTGTGGGGTTTTCCTATCGCTTTCGGGGACACCCCCCCCCCCCCCCCGATACTTGACGGATTTGAAAATATCATACGATATTTTCATCCGTCAGAAAAATGATTCACATCTCTAACTGCTATTAATTGCATCAGTGGCATGGGATCTTCTTAGTGTTTGGGTAATTGCCAGGTTCTTGTGGCCTGGTTTTGGCCTCTGTTGGAAACAGGATGCTGGGCTTGATGGACCCTTGGTCTGACTCAGCATGGCAATTTCTTATGTTCTTACCATTGCACCTCATTCCCAACCTGCAGCACCTACTGCTATTCCAGTACTGAGACCCCCAGTCTGCTAATACAACTTGCAAGTCTGGGTAACATTTAAAAATCTAGAGGCACTTAGTAAGCCACAACATTTCCACGTGGCTTGGGCTAACAGTCCTCTGGTTCTTGGCATGTGTAAAGCCATCCGGGCTTGTGCATGTGATGGAGCCTTGGTGACTAGTGATGGACCATGAAGCTCTGACGAATCTTCTTCCTGTCGTCTGTACACAGTGCTGGACATACAGCAGATCTATGACATGTGGCTGAAGAAGCACACCCCAGGGAGGCCTGGAGAGGGGACGCCAGTGGCCCCCCGGGAAGGAGAGAAGCAGATCCAGATGCCCACAGACTATGCAGACGTTATGGTAACTATGTTATCTTCTCACTTCCTCCGTGGGTCTCCCTTCTGCCTATTATCAGGTTTTAACACTCGCCACTAGGCATCATTTTAAGACTTTGGTAGAGATGCCCCGGTCCCTAACTCTATTAGATGTTTAATCTACCACCCTCACCTCTGCCTCCCTATCATTGTAATACTTGTGATTGCCGGCTGCTAGGAGAAGGGTGTGAGGAGAATGCAGTGATATTGAACAGTGTGTGTTGTAAGTGGCAAATGTTTGGTATCTATACATTCACATTGTTCAAAAGTGGCTAATGCCAGCTGATGGGATTGTCTCCTTTTGCCCAGGGGCTTTCTCCACAAAATTGGGTGGATTTGTGCCTGATTCCTGCCCTGATGGCTCACCTGACTTAGGTTCCCTGAGTCTCGTGCCTTTCTCCCCCGCCAGATTGTGAGGTCCCTCAGTTGCTTGTAGCACTCCAGTTGTGCATCCTGAGGACCTTTTTTTATTTTTTATTTTTTAGTTGATGTTTGAGAATTGTAACACAGCTAGAGAATGGGAAGGCAGAGATGCTAAAACAACTAGAGTGCCTGCTCCGGTGAGAAGGCAGAGATTATGCGAGGGGATACAGGGTCGTGCCTGGAGATGTGCATGGGGTTTAATCCTGCCTCTCAGGCGATGCGCCCTTCGCTTCATACAAGCTGTTGGGAACAGGCCCAATGGGTAACATCCACTTTGTCCTGAGTCCATTTCAAAAGGTGCTTCGAGGTTAAAAAAAACCCAAACAAACTGAAACAATCGATTATCACTTAATACGTCGGTAATATCAGGGATGCCAGCAGATGGCTCCAGTGTAACTCCGCAGCATCCCCCCCCCCCCCCCCCCCATCTCTCCTGTGCCTGAGGAGAAGGCTCGGTGAGGTGAGGGGGACGCGGGATGGCGTGACTCTGGCACCCGGCGCGGAAGGAGTGCCGTGTTTCCTGAGTTTGCCTTCTCTCCGGCAGACGGGGTACCACTGCTGGCTGTGCGGCAAGAACAGCAACAGCGAGAGGCAGTGGCAGCAGCACATCCAGACAGAGAAGCATAAGGAGAAGGTGTTCACCTCCGAGAGCGAGGCGGGGGATGGCTGGCGCTTCCGTTTCCCCATGGGCGAGTTCCGCCTTTGCAGCAGGTTTGTATAAGGACCCTCCTTCCCCCAGTGTACACACCGTCCCCCCGCCAAATAATTACTGGCATCCCTCCCTCTCCCCCATGTCGCTTTATCTCCAGGATTGCCCGCTGTGCTTAGGCTGTGTGAAATTAAATGAGCAGATTTACGCGAACTCTTTAATAGTGGAAACAGATTTATTTGATTAATGTTAAGTTTTTAAAGCTAACAGTAATTAAATTATCTATTTTTAAGTGCTGGAGAAGGCACGTTATCTGTTTCATAGTTAGTTACCATCCCAGAGCCTATGAACATTGGGGGAGCCCTGGAGCTAGTGTGACACCCAAAATTCAGAGGTGAAACCTGCGACGGTGCTGCCCCGCGCAGAATCTATAAAGAACGCAAGAATATATCTTACAGGACAGGAACACACTCCAGAATGGGATGCTTGGGAAGGAGCATTTCTAAATAAAACTCAGTGTAGAGGCTTGGGTGCATTTTATTTTAATATATGGTCTCCAGGAGAAATCCTGTACTTTCTTTACTGGGGATGAAATCCGTTATGCTGTATTTTGTTTAATATAAGCTCATGCAAATAGCATTTTACCTACATGTTACTACAGTGCATGTCTGCAGTGCATTGATAGATCAAAGGAAGCACCAATCAGAGGAGTGAAAAGTTTAAATGTTGGTAGGTTAAGGGGTTGGTATCGAAGCGAGGATTCAGGAGCGTCCTTGAATGCACCACTAGTGAGCTCAGAGAAGGGAGAGAAAAGGACCAAGGGGCACAGGAAGGAGGGGGAGAAGGGTCGAGGAGCACAGGGGCGGGAACACCAGGGTCTCTTAAACAAGATGAAGTAAAAAATGCACAAGCAGACATGAGGGGGAAGGCAAGAGAAGCCGCTACAGGGGAGGGAAGGGAGGAGGACTAACCTAAGAAACGGTGAAAGTAGGACGTTCTGGTCCACGTAATAGTGCCAGAAATCCTCGTTCCCTGTACGTACCGGATCAGTCCAGACTCCTGGGTTTATACATCCGTGCCAGCAGGTGGAGACAGAGAAAATAAAACTGCCACTGCTTTATCTATGCTGATGCCCCCTGCAGTTTCTCAGTATTTCTCTGTCTCCCAGCAGGGCAGGACTGAGGCTTGAACCCTGCAGTTTTGGTTTAGGAATTTTTGGTTGGTTTATTTTAAATTTAAGAGCCTTCCTCCCAGGGGGTCGAGGTTGCTGATAAGGAACCCCTACCCTATCTGGTTGAGGTGGGGGGCTGGGGGTCGGTGACCCTTTTGTATGCCCCCATCCCGTAACCGTGAGGTGCACTGAAAAACAACAAATACATACAGCTGAAAGTCACCTGTAAAATAGCAGTATGTATTATTTTTTATTCTTTTAGTACTTTTATTATTTTTACTCACAATTAAATATTAATTTTAAAACAGTATATACATATATGATTATCCTAATAATCAGATAAATAAAAATCCATCCCACTTCTAACTTAGAGTATATTATTGAACTATGTTACTGTATAAAACTGGCACCCTATAGATAATTTAGAAACCAGACATATTTTGTGCCTAACTGTAAACCGTTGTGATGGTGCATTACTAAACGACGGTATAGAAAAGCTATAAATAAACAAACATCCGGTGGTCCGGATCCCTCCCTGGCACGTGTTGGCTCCTAAATTAGTTTTCTCACTTTTTCTCTTCCGTTAATTGCTGAATTGAGCTGGACAGCTCTCTTCAGCGGAGGAGAGGTCGCTACAGGGGAGGGAAGGGAGGAGGACTAACCTAAGAAACGGTAAAAGTAGGACATTCTGGTCCACGAAATAGTGCCAGACATCCTCGTTTAAGCACTGCTTCACCAGTCCTGTATGGAGGTGCAGTAAACCATTCTTACTTACAGTTTTGCTTTCCAGTTGGTAAATTAGGGGATCCTTCAACAGGAAGAGTTCACGCACTCTTGGGTGGGAAGGGGTGGCAGCAAAACTTCCTCCCAAACCAAAAAGCAAGATCTTCACCAAAAAAAATAAAAAATGGGGCTCTCCTGCGGTAAATCACCACTGTCCATCCACTGGGGGTTGAGATGGTATCGGCAGGTCTTCTCTATCCCTGTCCTTCCAAAGACAGGGCCTTCTCTTCCTGAGCCAGGGATTCACTGGGGAAAAGAGCTCCGAAAATGAATTGCAAAAGACCTCTTAAGTCAAACTTGAGACAATCCCTACCAAACAGGTTGTGTATTGGAAAGGTCTGTTTCCTTCTTACTTTGTGTTACCAGGACAGAGAATCCTAGCACAAGGAATAGGGGGGGAAACACATTCCCTGTAACCAAATAAAAGGGCAAGACTGCAGGGTTTGTCACCTCCATCTGCTGGAGACAGAGAAATACTGAAGAGATGCAGGTGGCACACCAGGTTAAGAGTGGGGGTTGCTCTTCAAGTTTTTCTCTTGTCTCCATCTGCTGGAAGGAAGGCATAACCCACAGTCTGGACTGATCCATGGTACTATAGGAACGAAAATTATCAGGTAAGAACCAAATTTCCTATAACGAATTGCTCCTACTCTTCCAAACCCTTACTCAGAATGTCACACTTAACTCCACTCTCTACCTGCACTTGCCATTCAAGCAATCTTGCTTTTATGAAATCTCTGTAACTAGGCAAGGGAGTGCATCCTTGGGCTGATGTGCAGTGGGAGTACCTTGAGGTGGCTCTCTCACCCCCCCCCCCCCCCCCCCGACATGATTCAGACCAATGATAGGGCAATCTCAGCTCAAACTCTGACCTCAGCTCAGAGTCCAAGCTGAGGTTGTGGCAGGCTGCAGTCAAAGGTGTGGTCAGTGTCCGGTCCGAGATCAAGGCAGGCAAAAGCGTATTCAAAGCCTAGGCAGGTCCAAAACGGGTGGCAAGCAAGGCAAGGTCAGTGTCCGGTCCGAGGTCAGCAGGTGAAGAGCAAAGCCAAGGAGATGAAGACTGGGACTGAATGGGAGGGCTGCCACACAACAAGGCAGGGATACTGGAAAGGGGGCAGGAACATAAAGCAACTAGCACTGCAAGCAGGAGTACAACAGGAGACCTGTTGCTGAGGCACTGGGTGGTAGTACTGTACTTCCTTTTATACTAGAGCAGAGATGACATAATCAGTCAGTGCCCACAGGAAGTGCTGGCTACCTGGCTTATAAAAGGGCTTCAGGAAGTGCAGGTGGTTCCAACCAGGTTGCAGGGAAGTGACTGGAGATAAGGATCCTAGGACAGGGAGTAACCACACAAATAGTAAAATCAGTATCGGGATGAAATTATGATGTGTATAAATATTTTAAAAATGCAGTAGCGTTGGGGGCCAACTCTGGCAATGCTGTGAACTGCCATGTGCAGGACCCAGTTCAGGTTTTCCATTCACCAGGCAGGATGGGACTGGGGGTACTACAGAGGGCAGTATTCACAGTCCCTGGGAGGGAGGATGCCCCAGTCATCTGCTTATGGTGACATCTAGTGGTCAGACTTGGGGACCACAGTGGCAGATGTCCGGAGGGGTCCTTGGTATGTGACTCCTGGCCATGGACTGTCTTGGCAATGGCTGGTCTCATTTTGGATGGAGATATAAAATGTGGGAAGATCCCTGGGTAGTTAAGAATGAAGGCTCATGATACCAAATGCCAGCCCTGGTTCTAATTGAGGTAGAAGTCCAAAAGGAGCAGGAGGAAACTGCTGCCTCCCTCCCCACTCCCAAAAAATTAAAAATTCAGTAGCAAGGAAACGAAATATTGACTTGAGTAGGACAAACCTTGCTATCACAGAAAAGGAAGAGCCTCGGGTAAGTCAGCTTTTATCTGAAGCAGCCAGAGTACATGGAATAAATGGGGTTTTCCCCCTTTAATTAATTAAAACTTGAGGAAACAGGCTTCAGGATCTCAACAGCCTCCTTCCCAGTCCCTCCTCACCAAGAAGGCTGGGCCTTGTAAAACAGGCACTAAGTTGGTGCTCAGCAGGAACAGAAAGTAGTCTGGGGGGGAAGGAGATGCTCCATTTTCTGAGTTTGCCTCTTAATAGAATATTCTGTTTCTGCTTTTGGATGAGTAATGACACTGCAGGTCGTCCCCCTCCCTGTGTTCTGGCCTAACCTTCTCTGGGTCTCTGTGAGTTAAGAGGTGGCCTTCCCCTTTACCCTGACCTTCCATAATGCACCGAGGCCCCGCAGCTCACGGCCTTCCTGTCGTCTTCCCTCCCCCCTCCCCCCCCAAAGGTACCAGAAGAGTAAGTCGTGCCCAGAGGGCGAGAAGTGCCCGTGCGCCCACAGCCAGGAGGAGTTGGCAGAATGGCTGGACCGGCGAGAAGTGCTGAAGCAGAAGCTGGCCAAGGCGCGCAAGGACATGCTGCTCTGCCCCAGCGACGACGACTTTGGCAAATATAACTTCTTATTGCAGGACGGCGTGTAAGGGGGGGGGGGGAAGAGTGTGCTCCCCACCTGTCCTCTCCCACAGCCCCTCCTTCACCCTCAGGGAGGGCCCATGTAACTCGGAGCAGATTAACAGAGAGAGAGAGGGAGAGGTAAGCTCTCCAGTCAGCAGAATGAAATGGGAAGATTATTGATTTTAGATTTGGAAGAAAGGGAGAAAAAAAAAAAACAAACATAACCCCCTGTGTTGCTTTTCTTCTTTTTTTTTTTTTTTGTTTTGTTTTGGGGTGGGGGGGAGATGCTGTTTGGTCACTTGACACCGGGAAAGGATTTTCGTACCCGTTTTAGGTTGTTTCCCCTCCCCTTTTGCTGTTAAGGTTAGTGAGACGGGGAGGAGTGGATGGGGCACTGTGGCCATGGTTTCCCTCCGTGTATTCTGCAGGAGAGAGTCGTGTCACAGATCGTCGCTCCGCTTCAGCCAGGACCAGTGCATCGTGTTGAGGTTTTTTTTTTTCCCTTCCCTCTCTCTTGCTTCTTCTGCTGCTGTGGCCTGAGAAAGTTCAGTCTTTTGATTAGCACAAAGCAAGGTTGTGGTGTCAGAGGCTTCGGAACAGAGGTCGTGTCTGAGGACTAAGGAGAAAGGCCCAGAAATACAGAGGTGTGTGTATGGATGGCAGGGACCAGTCTTATCTTATAGATATAATATTTTTGGAACACAAATGAATCAATCTGATTGGCTGATGGTGATCACATGGATGTACTGATGATCAGTTAAAACATGGGAGGATTTTTAAAACCAGTTTAATTTTTTGCAGCAGTTCGTTCTTTCTTAAAAGGTGTCTCTCCCAAGCTCTCATCAGGGAATCGTAGCCTTCAGGTGCAAGCCACACAGGAAGGTATCAAGTATCACATCTGGGCCATAGGGGAGGGGGGTGGTCTAGGTGCAGGTGCACATATCTGGCTGATACTGTAGGATTCAGCTCCAGAGATGACAACCCTTTCAGCCCTCAGCCAGTTGGGACTGGCACAAGCATCTGCTGGAGGAAAGGGGCATGTATGCTGGCGGGGGGGGGGGGGGGAGTGGGGAGTGGAGTTGGAGAGAGGAAGATACAAAGAAACAGTGGTTGTTGCATGGATTCAGATGTTCGGTAATCACCAGCCAACTGGATTAGACCATTTGCCTACGGCACCGTAAATATATGTCATCATCAATAATCCCAGCAGTAAGAGTGAAAGTTAAATCAAAACACTCAACATTTTATGAATTCAGCAAAGCACAAAAACAGATACAACCAAAAATGATTCATTAGAGGACCATCATAACACCGGAGTGGTTAATTAGTAAAACCTTTTCTTTGTGAGAACGGGCATATATAATCATAGGTCCAAGAATCTTTTATACTTGCTGGACTATTTAAAAAAAACAACCTTTTTTTTTGGATAATTTGTTGTCATTTATAAATTGCACATTTAGTAAGCCAAAAATAAGTATAAAAGACCCTTGGACCTATGATTTATATATGACTGTTCTCGCAGAGAAAAGTTTTTACAAAGTAGCCGCTCTGGTGTTATGATGGTCCGCTAATGAATCATTTTTGGTTGTATCTGTTTTTTTTGTGCTTTACTGTATAAATCTGATCAGCAGTACTAATGTACATACAGGCAGGTGCTAATAATGTGTGTGTACAGAAAAAATTGACTTGAAGCCACAGGGATATTGGTAGTCTTACTGAATTTGTCAGAAAGTGCTGTCTGTTAACGTGTCATCAGGGGATCCCTTCTAGGTTTGATTATCACAGCGCTATAGGGTTGGGGGAGGGGAGAGTTCTCTGGCTCTTTGGGAAAACATTTTCCCAAATTTGTCTTCCCATTCCAGGAAGACTGCTTCGTCAACGAAAATCTCATCGGCCAAAGGCAAAGAAGAGGGGGGGAGGGGGGGGGGGGAGAGCCTGCGCACGAGCTGCTGGGAAGCACTAGGGGATCAATGCCACTCAGCAAGGACCCTTGAAGCACAGCTCTGAGCATGCGAGGCAGAGAGAGAGGTGGGTGCGTGCACTGTACCGGGGCTCTAGAAAGAAGCCCTTTCATCTCACTAGGAGAAGTGAATGAAATAGTTCACATGTTGTGGAGGTTATTCTCTCTCTCGTTACTAATGGGGCATTTATAATAGCAAATCTTGACATTTGATTAATTTTACCAAGGTTAACACCTAAGGCCCCTTTTGGCCCACATGCCGTTCTCTCCCCACTCCCCTTCATAACTTCTTGAAGCTGGAAAGGTGGGACAGTATTGTTCTTAACTGGGCCATCAGGTTCCCCCCCCCCCCCCCCAGTGCAGGGCCTGACAACACCAAGCCCTGCCCAGAGCAGGAAACCAAATTAGGATTTGCTCAAACTGTCTGGTGCCAACACAGAACCCCTGTGCCATCAGGCTGCCTGGATGGAGGCACTTATGGAGCAGAGGGTTTTTATATTTAAGTAAAAGTGACAGACCCTAGCCATTTTAATTAGGCTTGTGTTTAGCTTCTGCTGACCTCTGGAAAGGGTTGAACAAGAATACAAATTACTGACCTTGTTCAGGACCATTTCTGCCCAGACTAATGATTGGCATCCATATCTGGCCAAGGAAAGAGTGACGATTAATCACCCCCATCGATCTCCCTCCCTCTCCTCACCAAGGTTTGGCCAAGCATACCCATAGTGCCCTGGGTTTTGATGCAGGGCAGGCAGCGGCCATGGGTACTGAAGTGGTCTCTTGAAGAGAGGAAGAGTCAGGTGTCTAGATCCTTAAATACTATCAATAAGCCGTTAAGGAATCTGGCATGGGTAGAGTATTGGATTTTCAGCATTTGGTTGCTGCTCTTGGTGAGTAGGGTTCTGGCCAAGCCAGCATCAGCAATGTTTGAGAAAAGAATTAGCAAATAAACGAGGGGTCTGTGATATTAGCTTCCCAGTAATTATTATTTTTGTAATATTTATCTTGATTAGTATTTGTAAAAATTAAATAAAATCTGGTGTGATACATTGTGAGGAGATACGTTTGTTCAGATTCCAGTACACGGTCCAAAAATTGCAAATGTCAATTTACAAGCGTTACAATGATATTTCCAAAAAGAAAATGAGGAGGAGGCGATCACACTGCAGATTTGGCCTTCCACTTTGGATCAATGGCTGAGGCATCTTTATCAGTCGTGCTGGGAAGTTAGGAACAAGGTCTAGATCTTGGAAAATATCAGCAAATTGTTGTCCTGCTCATATATTGGGCATTGGGACGTGGCCATTTTCAGCATCTGAAACGAGGCCATCCATTTTCCCATAATTTCGGAAGTAGTCCTTTGGCACTTGCTAGAGCAGTGGCTGACCATCGCCGCTTACACGTCCACAAGTTATTTCTGACCACCCTGGACATTTGTTGTATGTCGTCATTCTCAAGGTATTCTAAATCAACGACTAATCTTTTTTCCAGAAATATCAAAGTTGTATACAGCTGTGAGAGATTCCTCTGTTTTCTTGTATCTCCAGCAAGTCCACTTGATCTCTTTTTGCTGATTTTTGTAACTTTATCGGAGGTCCAGTGGCAGTTGTGTACTATTTTGAATTGAACAGTTTTGCTTTAACTTCTCTGGGACAATTCTGGTAACCGGCAAGGGATGCCATGATAGTTTTCCAGTGTTTATAATCATTCATTCTGATTCTCACTGCAGTTTCAGTTTGCATCCTGTAATAAATCTGGCTACGTGATTTCCAAGAGGAGTTTATAGAGCCACGATGCTGCATGTCGTTTCCTAGGGGGCTTTCTAAAGGCCTGAGTATAGCAAGATTCCTCCAGCAGGATGGAGCCTAGCTTTAAGTCTCTGAAAATGTGATGAAACTGAAGAGTTAGTTTTCATGAAGATCTGCAGATGAACAAAGAAAGTCCCATTACTGTCCATAGTATGATCAAGACGTGTGATTTCCCTCCTGCCAATCTTCCCATTCCTTCCAGTAGATCAGTTTATCCTTCTATGCTTATATATGGATTTTACCAAATACTAATATTTAATAGCCTTTTATGGTCCATTCTTGGTAACCTATTGATTCTAACTCATGCTTTTTTATTTTATTTCAAAATGGGATTGTGCGAGATGGTGATTTTCATATTGCTACGGTACATGGTTTTCCAAACTATGCCGCTTCCTTTTCCAAATGACTCTAAAAGGTTCTCCCTTTGACTCTAAGATGTCTTGGAGACAGCTAGATATTAGAATTCCATATTCAGCAATCTAAGACCTCTTTCCCCTGTTACTTGTAACTTGGTGATATGTAATCTAGGCCAAGGAATACCCCAGATAAATTGTTTAAAGCACGCATTCATTCTTTGCAAAATGGTGGCAGGTACACAGAAGGGTGTCATTCCCAGGATCTAATTCTGTTTTAGTACTGTCTTTTTGGGTGCTTCTAGTTTCCCCCCACATTTTAAATTTAGCCTGCATGCTATCTAAAAAGCGGTTGATATTATCCAATATATTATATGTTACTTAATCCCAGATTTAATAATTCCAAATATTCCATCCTCTTCGTAGTCCATTCCAGTAAGATGTCGCCTGCGTACATTATTTTTTTGTCTTCTTGTTGAGCTGTTCTAATTTCTGATATGCACAATTCATTCCCGATTGCAGTTACCAGTAACTCTAAAGCATCCCTGTCTTGTGCCCTTTTTAAACCCACAAGGTTCCTGATCTTAATCCATCACATTGCATTCTGGCATATGGCTCTTGATAAAAATGGATTGCATTTTCTTCTGAGTAAAACCAGTGCCCAGGCTGTAGGCTTTAAAAACTCTCAACAGGTAGTGCCATTCAGTGTGGTTTGAATGCTTACAGTTGGCTCTTGGGAATCCTTCTCCTTTCACATTGGATACAAATGGTCTCATGTTGTTTGCTGAGGATCTACTTTCACTTACTAACACCTGTTCCATCCTATGAGTGAGGATCTTGGCATACATTTTATCTGTATTTATGAGAGAGGCAGGTCTATAGTTTTCTACTGTATTATGATCCCTGCTGTGTTTTTTAGGGATAACAGCAATTAAGGCTATCCTGTTTCTATCTCCTGGTAGTTTTGGAGCAAAATAGGTTCCAGCTCATTTTTTTATGTTTTATAAAACTCTCCTGGAAACCTGCTTTCTCTGGGAGACGTCTCTACTGGTAGTGCTGTAATTGCCATGGCTATCTCTTCTTTTGATATCTGCTTGGTTAGTGCCCCTCTGTTAAATAATCACTTAATTTTGGTAGCTCAGTCTCCTCTGTGCCCTGCTCCCATGGCTCTTCACTTAGAACTCAAGCTGAATAAAGCTTTTCATAATAAGTCTTAAAAGAAGTACAAAATTTGCAAAGTTTTGTTTAATTTTAAGATCTATTATGCTCAATACCACTGTGGTTTCTTTATAATTTTTTAGTTGTTCTGCCAGTAGCTTACTCCCTCTGCTTTTTTGTTAAAGATACTAATGCAGGGGTCGGGAACCTTTTTGGCTGAGAGAGCCATGAACGCCACATATTTTAAAATGTAATTCTGTGAGAGCCATACAAGGCCTGCCAAATTAATTTACTACAATCCCCTACCCTCCTGACCCCCCCCAAGACCTGCCAAAAGTCCCTGGTGGTCCAGCGGGGGTCCAGGGCTCACAGACAAATCTTTAATAAAAAAGTAAAAATCTAACAAAACCCCCCACCCTCCTGACGCCCCCCAAGACCTCCAAAATTAATTTACTACAACCCCCCACCCTCCTGACCCCCCCAAGACCTGCCAAAAGTCCCTGGTGGTCCAGCGGGGGTCCAGGGCTCACAGACAAATCTTTAATAAAAAAGTAAAAATCTAACAAAAACCCCCACCCTCCTGGCGCCCCCCAAGACCTCCAAAATTAATTTACTACAACCCCCCACCCTCCTGACCCCCCAAGACCTGCCAAAAGTCCCTGGTGGTCCAGCGGGGGTCCAGGAGCGGTCCGGGAGCGATCTCCTGGACTTAGGCTGTCAGCTGCCAATAGTCAAAATGGCGCCGATGGCCCTTTGCCCTCACTATGTCACTGGGGTCGACCAATGGCGGCGGTAGCCCCTGTGACATATGTAAGGGCAAAGGGCCGTCGATGCCATTTTGATTACTGGCAGTCGACAGCCCTTTGCCCTTACTATGTCACAGGGGCTACCGCCGCCATTGGTCGACCCCAGTGACATAGTGAGGGCAAAAGGCCATCGGCGCCATTTTGACAACTGGCAGCCGACAGCCCAAGTCCAGGAGATCGCTCCCGGACCGCTCCTGGACCCCCGCTGGACCACCAGGGACTTTTGGCAGGTCTTGAGGGGGGGGGGGTCAGGAGGGTGGGGGGTTGTAGTAAATTAATTTTGGAGGTCTTGGGGGCCATCAGGAGGGTGGGGGGTTTTGTTAGATTTTTACTTTTTTATTAAAGATTTGTCTGTGAGCCAGATGCAGCCATCAAAAGAACCACATCTGGCTCGCGAGCCATTGGTTCCCGACCCCTGTACTAATGTGTTCTACCTGTTTCCTTGTCAGCTTCTGGAAGATAGTTTGCATCTTATGTAGAAGATGGTTCTTCTTTGGTTTGGTTCTTTTTTTCTGGGATAATTTATTGCTATCTCCAGAGTCTCCATGTGTGGTTGAGACGATGGTGCAGAGAAGGAGGGATTCAGTTTTGTAAGGAACTAGGCAACGTTTTGGGGAAGGGGCAGCCGATTCCGAAAGGATGGGCTCTACCTTAACCAAGGTGAAACCAGGCTGCTGGGCGCTAACCTTTAAAAGGGAGATAGAGTAGCTTTTAAGCTAGAACAATAAGGGAAAGCAGACAGTCGCTAGGTAGCGTATGGTTCAGAGGGAAGCATATTCAAAGGGTAATAAAGTAACAGGGGTGTTCGAGCATCCTGATAGGGAGGTTCCAAAAAAAAGCAAGAGAGGCCCATGTTAACTGATAAAGCAGGTTTTTAATACAAACAAAAAACCTACTTTGAAATGTCTGTATGTTAATGCCAGAAGTCTAAAAGGTAAGATAGGAAAGTTAGAAAGTATAGCATTGAATGAAGAGAGAGACATAATTGGTATCTCAGAGACCTGGCGGAAGGAGGATAACCAACAGAACAGTGCTATAACAGCGTAGAAATAATATCGCAATGATAAGGTGGATCAACTCTGTGAGCGAATGTTAAGGGTGGCGTAGAGTCCAACAGGATAAAGATCCTGCAGGAGACTAAATGTACAATAGAATCTTTATGGGTGGAAATTCTATGTGTGATGGGGAAGAGTATAGTGATAGGAATATACTACCATCTACCTGGCCAAAATAAACAGATGGATGATGAAATGCTAAGAGAAATCAGGGAAGCTAACAAATTTAGTAGCACAATAATAACGGGAGACTTCAATTCCTAAATACTGACTGGGTAACTTTAACATCAGGACATTCTAGGAAAGTCAGGTTTCTAGATGGAGAGTTGGTTCAGGAACCAATGAGAGGTGGCGCCATTTTAGATCTAATTCTTAAATGAAACTCAGGGTTTGGAAGAGGTAATGGTGGTGGGGTACTCGACAACAATGATCTTAGTGTGATCAAATTTGACTTAATTCTTGGAGGAAGGACATTAAGTAAATCTACAGCTCTAGCATTAAACTTTCGAAAGGGAAACACTGATAAAAATGAAGAAAACTTCAAAAACTGAAAGGTGTAGCTCCAAAGATTAAGGCATGGTCATTGTTCAAAATACCACCTTGGAAATGCAGACTAGGTGTATTCCACACATTAAAAAAAGTCGAAGGAAGGCCAAATGACTGTCGCATGGTTAAAAGGAGAGGTGAAAGATGCTATTTTAACCAAAAGGACTTCTTTAAAAAAATTGGAAAAAGGTTCCATGTGAAGAAAATAGGAAAATGCATAAGCATTGCAAGTTAGATATAAAACATTGATGAGGTAGGCTAAAAGAGAATTTGAAAAATAGCCGGCCATAAAGGCAAAAACTCAAGTAAAAACTTTGTAAAAATATATCCGAAGCAAGAAGCCTGTGAGGAATTCAGTTGGACCATTAAATGGTCAAGGGGGTTAAAGGGTCACTTAAGAAAGATAAGGCCAACATGGGAAGACTAAATTAATTCTTTGCTTCAGTGTTTACTGAAGAGGATGTTGGGGCAGTGCCCGTGCCGGAAACGGTATTCAGTGGTGATGATTTGGAAGAATTGAAACAAATTGCAGTGAAACGGAAAGATGAAGTAGGGCAGATTGACAAACTAAAGAGTAGCAAATCATCTGGACCAGATGATATACAAACAAAGTTCTGAAAGACCTAAAAAATGAAATTGCAGATCTATTACTGGTGATTTGTAACCTATATTTGGGATCGTACCAATTGTACCTGAAGATTGGAGGGTGGCCAATGTAACCCCGATCTTTACAAAGGACTCCAGGCGAGATCTAGGGAACTATAGACCAGTGAGTGACTTCAGTGTTGGGAAAAATCGTGGAAACTATTCTAATGAACAAAATCACAGAACATTTAATAGGATACAGCCAGCATGGATTAACACAAAGGAAATCTTTCCTCACCAATCTGCTATACTTTTTGAAGGGGTTAATAAACATGGATAATGGTGAGCCAGTAGATACAGTGTATTTGGATTTTCAGAAGGCAAAAGTGCCTCATGAGAGACTCCTGAGAAAATGAAAATTCATGGAATACATGGCAATGACCTATTGTGGATTGAGAACTGGTTAAAGGATAGGAAAAAGAGAGTAAGACTAAATGGTCAGTTTTCTCAGTAGAGAAAAGTAAACAGTGGGGTGCCTTAGGGATCTGTACTGGAAATGATGCTTTTTAATATATTTATAAATGATCTGGAAAAGGGAGCAACAAATGAGATGCTCAAATTTGCGGTTGATACATTATTCCAAGTTATTAAATCACAAGCAGATTGTGAAAAATTGCAGGAGAACCATGCGAGTCTGGACATACAAATGGCAGATGAAATTTAATGTAGACAAATGCAAAGTGATGCACATAGGGAAACGCAATCTACACTATAGTTACATGATGATAGGTTCCATATTAGGAGGTACCTCCCAGGAAAAAGATCCGGGCATCATTGTGGACAAAACTTTGAAATCTTCAGCTCAGTGTGCGGCAGCGGTCAAAAAAGCAAACAGAATGTTAGGGATTATTAGGAGTGAAATCAATAAAATGGAGAATGTCATAGTACCTTTGTATTGCTCCATGGTGAGACTGCACCTAGAATGCTGTGTGCAATTCCAAGTAGACTTGGGGGAAAAGCCACTACTTACCACTGTATGTGAGCAGCATGGGATCTATTTATTGTATACTATCTTACCAGGTACTTTTATCCTGGATTAGCCACTGTTGGAAGCAGGATGCTGGGCTTGATGGACTTCTGTCTGACCCAGTATGGCATATCTTATGTTCTTATGACCTCGAATATTGGCTTTTGCAGGCCTCCCCAAAAGCCTTAGCTCTATTTTCTGAGCTTGCATTGGACAGAATGAAATGCTGTGGTTCTTTCCAGATTTCAGTCTTTCACCTGCCTCCCTCAGCAGCCCCCAATTTAGGTCACCTTTTTTTGAGCTTTTACGTTGTCAGCCACTCCCAGGACTTCACATGTTACTAGAGCGTGATCTGTGACTTCAGTGTTGCCAACTCCAACAGTCTTGTGACTTTTCAAAAATCAGATTCTTTGATACCAGAAACTGATCAGTTTTGGAGGAAGTCTCATGTGCTGGTGAGAAAAAAGGAATAATCCCCGTCAGTGGGGTGAATTGGACTTCATATATCCATTAGCCTATTGCATAGCCTCCCATAGCTAATTCAGGGGTACGACTTCATTGAGTAATGGGTCAAGATCTATATTCTAGTCTACTCTGAGAATCAGTGGTATGTTTGGAATGGATAATATATTTGTATGGAGTTCTCAAAATAAATCAGTCTGCTGGATATATATTTCCTGTTGTTAGGTTCATAATACCTCTTAGTAGAAGAACAATTATATGCCTTCCATCCATATCTTTGAGGGCACTGGTAATCTTGAAAGATGATTATTGTATGACTCAGAACTGCAATGCCTCCTTTTTGTTTTCCCCCTCACATCCTTGGCTACAACAATACACATTGTCCAGCTTTAATTTCTCTTCCTCCAGTTCCTGCACCGGTGTCTCATGCAGTAGGGCAGCCTCTGACTCCAGAAAACCGAGATGCTTAAAACAAAATGTTTTTCTTCAGGAAATGAGTTAGGATATTTAGATTCAAAGAGATTATTATTACCGTTCTCTATTTCTTAGAATAACATTATCAGGATGTGTGTATATATTTTCCTGGCTTGTTACCTGGCCAGCGTGTCTGGCTTCTTCCAGCGGTTTGCTGTCTCACTCTCGTGATGCTCATGTTCTCTGGGACGGATTCCATTTTTCAAAGTATTCTGATGATTTCATTCGTGAACTCTCCTACCTTCCCTCCCATGCTGTACCTCCCTGAAAAAAAAAAAAGCCAGATAAAACCGAAAAGAATAGCATTAATAAGCCAAAACAAAAATGTTGCATTTACTTGTGTGAGGCTGATTTTCACCCCATCCCCCTATTATCTTTCACATGTGGACGTCTCCTAACACAGAGCCCGATGTAATAAGGGAAGTATTTCAAACTGCCCTGAAATTCGGCGCAGTTTCTTGATGCATTCACTAAAAATATTTGTTAACTCCGAATGCAGTGAGTTAATGCATCAGGAATTAAAAAGTGCCCCGACTTGCACAATCTGCACACAGACCTGAGTTAAAACATAGGCTGAGCACACAGTGACGCAGGAGAGTCTCTGCAATATGCCCAAGTTTAAATTTAAAACTAGCACAAATCACGTTTTGTGCACATAAAAGATTTTTAGGATTTATGCTTGTTTTGTGCACATAAAGTATGATTTATGCACGGAAAATGTCCATCGCAGAAAGTTATAGGCATATAAATTGTATTGTATATGCAGAATGCCTGCTCTGTGTGCACAAAGCATGTCTTCTACACATAAAATCCCGACTCCAGGTCCCAGCCCCAGAGCTCCCGCTTCTGCCTATAGACTGTCCCTGGAAATTTTACTCCACCTTGGATTAGGAGGTAAATTTCCAGCGCTAAGAAAGCGTGTGCATACCCTACTCATCTCTCTGCACTGAAGGGGTGGGGGAAATAGCTAATGTCATTTGAATGGGATTTCCATGCGAGGTTCCCAAGCAATGTGCTGTGCTTGAGACTAAAACAGTAGCATGCTGAGCGCACCTTATTACATTGGGGCCATAGAACCAAAACTCTATGCAACCTGCCGGTACCAGAAAGCATGTTCTCCCTGGAAACCAAGTACTACCTTGAACCCCAGACATAAACAGTACTGCTAGAAAACTTAACATTAACAATACTGAACAGCCAGCCGTTAGTATATGAACATTAACTGAGGCTGTCTGCTCTTAATATATTAATGCGTTTGCCTTTAAAACACGTACCGGCTCCAATCGCATTTATCACCAACTTGTTTTCTGTTATTGAGGGCATGCTGCAGTCATGACCTCCTTTCCCAGAGGGTATTTGAGACACCATAGGGTTGACAGTGGGTGAAAATTGCCCCTCTTGTTTCGATATCATTGACCCTTCAGCCTCCATCACTAGTTCCTTTAATATCTGAGGTGTTATCAGTAAAGAAGTTGCTCTTTTTGCAGTGTTCATTTTCAGCAGTGTGACCAGTTTGCTTAGATCCAATATGTTTAAAGCACGTCTCTTGTTGCAGACACTTACATAGTAACATAGTAATGATGGCAGAAAAAGACCAAAATAGTCCATCTAGTCTGCCCAGCAAGCTTCCCAAGATAGTAACTGCCCTCCGTGCAGGTTACCCCCATGTTTCTCTTAAGGGTAGTAAATGCTGCTCTGTGCAGGTCACCCCCATGTTTCTCTTAAGGGTAGTAAATGCCGCTCTGTGCAGGTCACCCCCATGTTTCTCTTAAGGGTAGTAACTGCCGCTCCGTGCCGGTTTAGCTTTTTTATTTATTCCCATCCTCTAGCTCTTTAGGGATCCACAGTGTTTATCCCATGCCCCTTTGAAAAACTTCACAGTTTTAGTCTTCACCACTTCCTCTGGAAGGGCATTCCAGGCATCCACCACTCTCTCTGTGAAGAAATATTTCCTGACATTGGTTCTAAGTCTTCCTCCCTGGAGTTTCAAATCGTGACCCCTAGTTCTACTAAATTGTTTCCAATGGAAAAGGTTTGTTGATGACCATGGATCATTAAAACCTTTCAAGTATCTGAAGATCTGTATCATAACACCTCTGCTCCTCCTTTCCTCCAGGGTGTACATATTCAGGTTCTTCAACCTCTCCTCATAAGTCATTTGATGGAGACCACCCACCATTTTTGTCACCCTTCTCTGAACCCCCTCCAT